>NC_062220.1:120312244-120627285 GCF_902686445.1 Sciurus carolinensis | reverse complement strand
TCAGCAGCCCTGTCTGTCATTGACGCCTGGTGCATTGCCAGCAGATAATTATTGAGCCTCTCAAGATGCCATGAATGTCTATTGCTCTTATAACAAATCACCACAGATTTGGCAGCTTAAAACAACACACATTTATTATCTCATAGTTTCTGTGGGTCAGAAGTCCAGAATGACATGGATGGGTCTTCTCTTGAATTCCTTCCACAGCTGAAGTCAAGGTGTCTGAAGGTCAGCTAGAGAAGAATTCACTTCCAAGTTCATTCAGTTGTCGGCAGATGTCAGTTCCTCACAGTTGTACGACTGAGGTCTCTGGCTCCCTTCATCTTCAAAGCCATTAACAGCACATGTAGTTCTCCTATTTTAAGTTTCTCTGACTTTTCCTTCTATCACACCTCTCTGACTCTAGCTAGAGAAAATTCTCTGCTTTTAAGGGCTCATGTGATTAGAGTGGGCCCACCTAGATACTCCATAATAATCTTCCATAACCCTAATTACAAATGTGAGGTACCTTTTGCCATGTAACATAACATATTCACAAGTTCCAGAATGAGGACCTGGGCATCTTTGGGGGTCATCTGCTTATTGTCAAGGAAATTGGTCAGGAAGTAGGCATACAGCAATGGCCAAAAAGAGTCTGTTCCCTACCTTCACGGGATTTGCTGCCTAAACATGAAGCATTAACTCAAATAGAACTATGGAGACAGTCTTAGGGGATAGGACAGATGCTGTCCTCTGACTGAACCAAGGGCTCTGGGGGCTTTCCAAAGGCACTAAGGCCACATCAAGGTCAGTAGGATAAGCCCAAGTCCAATGAGGGGAAGTATGGTCAAATCTAACCTCAGGACCACGGTTTGTGCCAGGAGTATGACCTTGAAAAGACAGTGTACAACCAGAGAGGGTCAGGGAGGCTGGCAGGAACCAGGTCACCTAGGGCAGTGACAGTACTACCTCTAGTATCCAAGAATACTATTTAAATCAGTTGGCCCTCAGAACACCTCTCTGTAGGGTGGACACTATTGTCATCACCAAATTATAGGCTCAGAAAGGCTAGCCAAGTGTCCAAGCTAGTAAGAGGTGGATCTGGGTAATGCAGCACCTGCTCAGATGCCCTTCCAGGAAGATGAAGGTGACTGTTACTGAAAGCAGCTAGAGAGGGTAAAATAGATGACAAATGTTTCAGAGGCTGTCCTGGTCAGGAAGGGAACCCCTATGCTATGGTAACAATCTGAAATGCATAGTGGCTCACCTACAGGGGCAGCAGGTGCTTGCTGGTTTCTATCTTGTCACTCACGTCCACTATCACAGAGAATGGGCCAACCAGGTGCTGGCTCTCCGATCTTCTGCCTGGAGTCACTCAGGTCACTGCTTACAATTCACATGGCAATGCAAATCAAGAGGCTAAATCTTCTGTCTGGGGAGTGGGAGAGACTCCTCCCTCCAAGAGAAAACGTTCACCTCAGAGGTATCACAGCAGTCCAGAAGAAAAGCAATGCTAGGTAGCATAGACTAGGAGGTGGTGGGGATGGGCTGAAGGGAGGACAAGTAGACAGTGGGGAAGGTACATTTTACTTGTGGGAAATCAGGTGTGGAAGGAAAAGACACACATTTAGGTTTGGACATAGGCAGCAGGAGATGCCAACTTGGTGGCTGTCAGCTGCTGGGGCTAGAGGAGTACAATCCATTGGAGACATCTCATAGAACGTCATCAGTGCATCAGTAATCATGGAGCCCTGGGCTCAGGTAAGACTGGAGATGTGAGAGCCAGAAGGGACTGGTCTGGGGCCCAACTGGAGGAATTAACACTTTTGGGCTATTTGCACAAATGGATCATGAGGCCTCCTAACTGGAGGCTGGCTGGTGGTATGTAGGTCTCACAGTCACTGTGTCCTTGATGTACAACATGACCATCACCAAGGCTGGTGTGTGCTGTGCCATCGTAAGCAGACTATGCCTGTTAATGAGACCAAAGATAGGACCTTTCTGGAGAACTCTAAGGACTTGGCCAAAAGAAAAGCACCCTATCTAGGGCCTGAGAGAGGTCAGTCCTTGAGCATGGAACTGACAGGGAGGCCTCCTCACTGTGGGAGTGGGGGTAGTCACTTAGGAATGGACCCTTCTGCTCAATTATGGCAAGGTCTGCAGGTCCATTCTACCTCCAACCCGTATGGTCAGGGTCTTAACACAGTTGCCATTCTTTACTTTTTCCGCTGTGCCATGGCTATCTTCATAGACCCATCCATTTATTCAGCCATACTTAGTCAAGGTCTCCTGTAAGCTAGGCACCTGTCAGGCGTTCTCTGAGTTTACCACTAGTGGAAGAGGTATACAAAATCCACCAGGGGCTTTCTGACAGGGTATCCCAGCTGAATCTGACTAGGGTGTGGCTTCTCTGAGGAGGTGAAGTTGATTGGGAGCCCTGGGATTTGGGGGTTGCCCAGTTTAGGGGTGCACACTGAGGCCTGGAGCTAAGCATCTTTGATTATAGAGCTCGTGTGGATTTCACTTTCTGTTCCTTGCAGCTCACCTGGGGGCCTCCTAGCATCCTCACCCACCTCGAAGAGCAAGGGTGCAGGGAAGATACCTGGATGGTGATTCGGTGGTGGTAGCCTCCTCCTACTCACAGCAATGGTGGGTGCCTCTCTCCCCATCTCACACACAAAACCGATGCGCGGGACTACAACTCTTGGGGACAGTGGTCCAGGAGACTCAGGACACACAAAGGGCTCAATGGGGGTAGGAGGAATAAACTGGGCTTCATCTATTTGGTCGAGCTCCTGGAGGGCAAGAGACCATCTGACCTATTAACCGCCGCGTCCCCATTCCTGGCACATCACCTTGGAGTTAATGTCAAGTGACCAAGTGAAAGGACTAAGAAACGAGGAGAGGAAGGAACAAGCAGATTTATGGCGACACAGGAAGAACAGCAGAGAAAGGGTGCGCACGGCTCTGTAGCCACCGCGTTGGAGGGCGATTGCGGGAG
The DNA here is from genome assembly GCF_902686445.1 of Sciurus carolinensis. Taxonomy (NCBI): domain Eukaryota; kingdom Metazoa; phylum Chordata; class Mammalia; order Rodentia; family Sciuridae; genus Sciurus; species Sciurus carolinensis. The sequence goes on along the minus strand of NC_062220.1, from coordinate 120,624,305 downwards.
TAGCGGTTTGACCCTCTCGGCTTCCCGCCGGAAGGGGCGGAGCTTCAACCGTTGGCTACGTCGCCCGTAAGGACCAAGTCTCAGCCTCGCCGGGGTGGGGCCTGCAGTCGGTGGTGGCGTCACGGGAGGCGGAGTCTCAGTCACACCAGGGGAGGCGCTGAGGCGGTCACGTAGCTCAGGTTCCCGGGCAGTGGCCGCGCGCGTGTAGCCTTGTGCTTCTGCTCCAGCCTACCGTCTCTCCGCCATCATGCCGATGTTCGTCGTGAACACCAACGTGCCGCGTGCTTCTGTGCCGGATGGGCTCCTCTCAGAGCTCACCCAGCAGCTGGCGCAGGCCACGGGCAAACCGGCTCAGGTTTGTCGGGAGGGTACGAGTTGAGGGTGTACCCGCCGGACCGGGTGGACCCGGGCTGGGGAGTGGGGAGCGGACGGGATGATGATGATGGAGCCCGAAGTGGACACCTGGGGTCCGGCGTGATCGCTTCGGCAGACTGACCGAGTCTCTCCCCGCTCAGTACATCGCAGTGCACGTGGTTCCGGACCAGCTTATGGCCTTTGGCGGCTCGAACGAACCCTGCGCGCTCTGTAGCCTGCACAGCATCGGCAAGATTGGTGGCACGCAGAACCGCTCCTACAGCAAGCTGCTGTGCGGCCTGCTGGCCGAGCGACTGCGCATCAGCCCCGACAGGTGCATGGGGGCGCGGATGGGCAAGGGGTGCGCTGTGTGGGTAGCCCCGGTTCTGCTCCCGGAGGTGGCGCAGCGGGCTGAGCCTGGTTCCCACCCCCTGCAGGATCTACATCAACTACTACGACATGAATGCGGCCAATGTGGGCTGGAATGGCTCCACCTTCGCCTGAGGGCGGCGCCGTCCTGGATTCGCTTCCAGTACCCCTCCGGTGCCCCGAGCTCCGGGGCCCAGACTCCCGCAGTGTTGTGTGCCGGTTCTCCCCCTGCGAGCCCCACCACCAGGAGAAATAAATGGTTTGGAGAAGAAAGCTGATTCGGTTTCTCTGACTTGCGAAGGACGTGCAGAATGGAGGCATTGAAAGGGTGCTGAGGCCAGGATGGGTGGGGTGGGATGGCCGTCATGCTGTTCGTGTATCCCTTTGTCCAACCTTTCCCTCCAAAGCCTTCAGCCCTCTTCAGTTCTTTTTGGAGTGTTGGGGTGGGGAGAGGTTGGCATTCTGCCTGGGGCCACGGACCAGAAATCAAACACGAATAAGTTTTCAGCTTTGTCCTCCCTGGGGCAGGTTCACTAATTTGGTTCACACCAACATTGTGCTCTCAACCGAAGAGCGACCCTATGGGATGCTGTGAGTTGGGGTTGACCTAGAGGACGAAGGAGAAGGGTTAGGATAAAAATCTGATTGGCCTGGGAAGTAGGAGGTCAACTGGGCCTGGGATTTCCTCAGCCCTGTCTTCCTCTACCTTACAAATGTGCAAATAACCTGCTGAGAGAAAGTTTCCCCTACCTAGAGTCATTTGCTGCCTGGGCTGTACTCCAGTTTCTGGAAAATTGCTTGTTCTGGAACTTGAAGACAGTGGTTCAGGTGTGCTAATGGAAGAGGGGCACAGAATGCAGAATTCTAGTTATACCACCCAACTCTGCCTGGTCTCTGGTCCCCCAGATGCCCAAGCCCCCCCCCCCCCCCCAGCAGTTCCCAGAGAAAACCCTAGGCCTGGGAGGCCCATTGGTACCATTCATGTTTTGTGGTTGTGATGGCTCTGGAAAGCCTTCAGGTCACCCATCCACCCTGCTAAGACAGCAAAGGTGCTGGCCCTTAGGGCACGGTTGAGAAAAAAATCACTGTCAAGGTCCAATATGACTGGGGGCTTCTAGCCTTGGAGGAATCCTCTGGGGAGGGGTGGTGGTAGTACTAGGCAGTGTGAGTGCCTTCTCCACAGGGGCTGGGCTGCTATGCTGAGGCTCCCTAGCTGGTTGCCTTGGGGTAGAAATTTCTCTTCTGTAAGCCAGAGAGATCCAGCCAATAATACTGGGAATTCATCACATGCCTGGAGCTGGGGCTAGTTAGTCAGGGCCAAGCTATGTCTTCCCTAAAGGAAAGGGCTGTCCACTCTTCCTGCACTGTATGCCCTTTGGGAGAAGTCAAGTTTATGACAGCAGCTTACACAGAAGAGCTCACAAACCCCATTCTTGGGGGCTCATAAAAATTGGTGTCTAGCTTCAGTGTGAATCCTGCAGGCCCTACATCAGTTGAGACCTCTTGATCTTTCTTAGTGTCTATCAAGACCCTTACATTCTAGATGGAATGTGATTTTTAGAACTTCATAAAATCTAAGTGAAATTGCTTTTGAAAGCTGAGGGACTCTACTGAGAAGGGGTGCTACCTTGACCCAGGAGTCCCCCTACTTTTAGTTTTTTAGTTCTGACTTGGACTGAGGAGCAGGACTGCTCTGTATATGTACAAGAGAGGCTGTACAAGAGGCCTGGGGCCTGGGGTGGGCACAGACTTCTTCCATCCAGGGCACAATTGCCAGGGGCCCGACCCATGCTGTGCCCACTATCCTTGCAGTGACTTGTGTGTCATTAGTGGACACCCACCAGGTAGGACAGGAAGCTTTGTGTGCCCAGCCCAAGCTTGAAGCAGAGAACAAGTCATGGGCAACCATCCCAACCCCAGAGGCACCCAGCCCAGTCTGTGGGTGCCATCCACATGGATCTACACCTTTTTCTCCCTCTCCTCCTCCATCTCAGCCTTCTTGGCAGAGCCTGCCTAGGCCTTCTGCCCTTGGCAATTGGCTAACCTGCTGTGCTTCTCTTGGTCTCATGAGTCTTGGCCCTGAGGCATGCACTCCCAGTCCTCCAAAATCTTATCCTCCTACCAGGCCCTGGACTGGATGAGCAGTAGGTATGGGAAGGGTGATGTTTAGGAAGAGGAAGGAGAATCAAAGCTCAGGGGAATCTGAAAGTGTGTGTGACCCATCTTGGGGTGAGGCTACTGCTACTTTGGGGGAAAGATTCCTCTTCCATGAAGGTTTCCAAAGCAAGAAGGAAGCTCCCCAGCTTATCACAACCCTACTGTGAGGGCCTTGCTCCAGCTCCCCTCAGTCTCATTCTGTCCTCAGTGAAAGGGACATGAAGCCCATTTCTGCCTCCATGCCAGGGGTGGGTGGAGAGTTAGCATGACTCCTGCTACAGCCAAAAGTCCCACTCATCTCAGTTGGGGCCTCCTTCTTGGATCTGAGCACCTCCTGTGTAGCAGGCTTCCTTCCCTCCATAGCCTTCGTCACATCTCAGCTCCTGTGTACCCCTAGCGAAGTCTTTCAAGCCTGGGCGCTTTGCTTAAGCCCCTTAGTTCCCAGCTCAGAACCTTTTTTCTCTGCTTGAGGCCCTGCTCCACATGGCCTGAACTGGCTCCATTTGCTTGGGCTCCCCTTGCTGTCCTTTCATCCTCAGAGCCTGCACCACAGAGAGCAGGGACTCAGGTCTCCATTAGCTCTAGTCCAACTCCCTCATTTCACAGATGAGGACACTGACCCCGGGTCCCATGGATGTGCTACTGCCAGGCTGGCCGCCTCTTTTTGCTTCAGGGCCTCACTTGAACAGGGTGGGGGTGGGTTTCCCCAGTTAAAGTTTGAAGTCTCTGAGGGCACAGGAGGCAGGCAGGGCCAGCTGGACACTTACTTAGTAAGAGGGGGTGGTAGGGTTAGGGCTCCCTTTACCCTGTAAATGGGTGAATTTTGAGGCTCTGTAGCTGGCTAGGGCATACTGAAGGTGGTGATTCCTTGGAATGCAAGGAAAAGGGGCCAGGGACCTGCATTTTCATCCCTACCCACCATATTCCTAATTCCTCTGTTGCTAATAACTGATCCCTGGTGCTGGGGAAGGCAGCTACTACATCCCACCCTGAAGCCATACTTTGATGCCCCCCACCCCAAGTTCCCGCTGCCAGCGGCACTTTCTCCAAAGCGTGAATTCCACTGCCCACTTGATGACTGATCCCTTCCTTAAACCCCAGTAACTGCCCAAGGCCTGTGGGTCAACCTTAAAAACATTGATTTCTAATGACACCTCAAACCTTGAGATTGGATAGATGTGGGTGGGGCACAGAATGCCATCTTTTCTCCCATTGTTTCTCCGGTGGTGCCATGTCATCTGATGAAGACCCCTGACCTACAGGATGACCCTGACTCTCCTCATGGCTGTTTGCCACCAATGGCCCATTCTGGCAGGCCTTAAATCTGGTTTTGCAGATACTGTTCCTTCTGCATGGAATGCCTTTTACCCATCTGCCTGTGTGAGCCCCCAAAATTGCCCAGGCCCATCCCATGTACACCTTTCTGGTGTAGGAGAACACTCACAAATCCCTTTGCTTCAGCCCAGGCCCTGTTAGTTGGGGTTTCTCTTCCTGTATCTCCAGCAACTGGTGAACTTCGAGAGAGGCAGCACCCAGCTCTGTGATCTGCGAGCTGCTGACCCTGGGGACTCTTGGACCTTGTTCATTATGGAGAATCCAGCAGTGTAGACTCTCCCTTAGGCATCCCATCCTACTTACCTCCACCAGGTAGGCCTTCATTGCAGAGACCTCACATCCCTCTCCCAGACCCCTTTTTCAGGGCCTGCCATCACCCCATTCCCATCCATTCTCAGACAACTCCCTCTGGGAGTCTGATCCCCATGAGATCAGTGTCAAGTTCCTGCTCTGTTCCTTCTCCGGGCCTCAGTTTCCCCCATCTGTGAAATGAAGGGATTCACCAGATGTCCTTCCTACATATTCACTCAACCTTGAAGGTGTGACAGGGACATCTCACATCCCCAGAGGTATCACTCATCTGGGAATGTCACGGGAAAGGAGGAGAAAGCAAGTGGTATGGGCCTGTACTCAGGTCTTGATAAATTGTGAAATCCCTCACCCTTTCCTCTGAAGGTCCTATTTTTTTCCTCATGTGCTAACCTTGATGGTGGTGAGCAGGCAGGTGGGAACAGAGGAATGTAGTGGGTATTTCTTGACTCCTTATGGATCAGGGAAGTGCTAGGAGACTGGTGCAGGGCAGGGTGGAGGCCCAGAGGGGTATAAGGGCCTCTGTGAGAATGCGTTGACTACAGACTCACACCCCCACTAGCCCCACACTGAAGGATTCACCACTCTCAGGAGCCAAAGGGCAGATCTGGTAGTTGGGGCTACTCCATGGCCTCTAAACAGTAGGTAAAAATAGGGCTGATCCTTTGGATCAAAGCAATTTTTTAATTGTCTGAGAAAGGTCTGTTGATACCAGGAGCTTAGGAATTTTCCAGTTTCTAGGACACTGATAGCCTCCTTATCCTTACCTCACTGGGGAACTAAGTGTTGGCCCCATAACACTGTTTCTATAAAACCCTCTCTTGCCATCCCAGTCCCATTCACCAGGAAACAGTGGCAAAGCCAGGTCCCAATCCTCCAAACTTCCCTGTATGAATTCCAGGCCTAGGGTGAGGATACAACACAAACCTACCCATCACTTGCTCAGATTTCCCCTCCTAGTGAGTGAGTGAGGGTTCACTTTATCTCTGTATTTGAATCCTGTGTAAAAGAGATAGAAATTGGCTCTGTTCCTTCAGTCATCATTGCTTCTGCCTTTATATGGTGAATATGGGGTCTGGGACTCACAGTCTCACCCCCAAAATAGCCAGACAAGTCTCAAAATCAAAAAGCTACTAATGAGGTCTCATTCCTCTTGTCCCCTGGTAACTTTTTCTTTTATACCTAATTCTCTTCTCATGTCAATAGGCAACATAGTTATACAACACAAATTCAAAAAATGCCATGGGGTTCCAGAGAGAAGGCTCTGTCCTGCCACCTTCCTCCATGGGGTAACCTGCCTTCAAATCCCTCCAAGATATTTTATGCACACACAAGCATATATGTATAATATCACCCCCAGTCCCAGCTTTTCTCAATGTTAGCATATTCTATACATATTCTGTACCTTGCTCTTTTTACTTAAGAATCTACCTCAGTACCTGAAGACTTTCCAATATTCCCATGCAGGATGGGCCATGATTCCATTTAATCAACTCCTGTCCATGTACCTTGAGTCTATTTTCAGCCTTCTGCTCTTTTTTCTGCCATGTTGAATTCAGGTTGGGTAAATTCCTAGAGGTAGAATTACTTGCTCAAAGGCACTTCTATTTTAATAGGGCTAGACTTCCCTCTTAGAGTTAGGGAGGCATGGGAGGCCTGCCCAGTCCAAGTGTTATCATTTGATTGTCTGATGGGGACATGCATTTCTCTCAAGTCAAAAGGCTTTAAGTTGCCTTTCTCTTATGTGGTCGAGTACCTTTTAACATGGTGACCAGTAATCATTCCCTTTGACTTCTCAAATAAATCCTCAAGCCTGTTTTCCCATTGGATTGTTGTTTGGCTTTAAGATCTCTATATATTGAAGGAATTAGCCCTTGGCTCTGAACTTACACTTATTTTCCTCAGTTTGTCATCTGGCTTTTGACTTTGTGGTTGGACTCTGGACACACATTCTTAACTGCTCTTCAGGATTTGTGTCACCATTAGGCATTTCCTATTTTATGATGAACAAACTCTTTTCCATTGTTCCTTCTAGGACTTAATGTGATTTTGTTTGTACACTTAATTTTTATTCTGTTGAAACCCTCTGCCCCCGCCCCTTGTGTCACACTCACCATTGTCATTTGCTAAATCAGTCATTCTATCCCACAAATAAAACCCCACTTTTATCACAAATCAAACCTCCTTTTGTACTTGGGTCTACTCTTAATTCTACTTCCCTGATCAGTCCATTATGGTATCATTTTGTAACAGGTGGAGCTTGCTTGCAGGATGCCCCAGTCCCTTGATGCCACCCTGGACATCATCCTAGGTCTCATTCTGATCCCATCCTGAGTCCTCCCCTCTGCCTCCCCTATTCTCCTAGAGGGACTTTGCCAACTGTGTTGGCCAGTCAGCCCACAAGGGAACAAGGGGCCTCTTGTAGGGTAAAGATGAAGCAGTTCCTTAACACATCAATGCCATTAACAATACAAAAAGAATTGACACATTTCAGTTTTCCGCTTGGCTTGTGAATAGGGACCTACTCTCCGAGGGGTCTGTCCTCTCTGTCCAGCAGCTCTGCCACCATCCTCAAACCTGGTTCAAGGTGTCTTGAACCCTCTGGATATTAAGCCTGGCCAGCCAAAAGAGTAAACTGAAATCAGGACTTCCACCCAGAAGAAACTCAGGTTGAATTCTGTCAGAGCCTCCCAGTATTTCTCCAGGAGAATCCTTCTCTCTGAAGGCAGTGAGTCTCCTTTTTCCCCCGCCTTATAGCTTAGAGGATAATGTGCTTGATTATGTAATCAGCACATTACCTTGTTGTTCAGAGAGAAGTGGAAAGAGAATTGGAATTTCTTTTCTTTTGACTATTCTTCCAATTCTGTCAAAAATGCAGATGAATTCCAAAGTTGGATCTGGAGGGAAAAGGGCAGAAAGTGTTAGGGGAGGAGCAGCCAGAGAAAGCAGGATGTAGACTGTTCCATTTAGCACCCAGAGTTCCAAAACAAAATTGTTTTTCTAACAAATATCATAGAAGTTATTTTTTAGACTAATATGTTCCACATACTACCCTAAGGAGCATGTGCCAATGATTGAGAGGCAAATTATTTCATTATCATACCAAAGCTTCCACCTGTGCAAGGGCTGAAGCCTTATTTCATATCATGGAAAGTATGAAGGAACATGTTGCCTGCATAGGATCATCACTGCCTATGTGTGTGATGATTTCCCTCTCTTGAACATGCATTTCCTGCCCCAATAATCTGCAGCTTGTCCTAGGAAGTCACAGCTTAGGAAGTGATTCCCTATGGCCTCCTTATTTGTGTTCTGTTCTGATTTAATTCCCACCAAAAGGTGGACCCATTAATTCCAGTGACAGAAGCAGACCCTTTCTAATGGGCACACAGTTTTGGAGAATAGGAATAAATCTGCCAGCACACATCATGGGACTGATAGTATTCAGGTGATGTTGCTTCTGAGTGTCTGGCTATGGGAGCTGAACTGAAGAGGAAAAGCAAGAGGAGACAGGAGCAGTTTTCCTTCTACCCTCTTCATGCAGACTCTAACAACCCTGGCCCTCCAGGATTTCTTTTCTTAGGAGGAAACCAACAAGGCACTAATGCCTTATAAAAAGAGGTGAATGACTAAGCCTTTGAACCCTACCTATACATAGAGCTTCTCTTGTAACTGTAAAGTATGAATGAGAACTATGTGCTAAGAAAGGGTTGGGACAGAAGCTATTTCAAAGAACGACTCCCTCATGATTCGATGGGATGATTCCTTAGTGAATTGCTGCCTGTCAAAACAAAACAAAAATAGCCAAGGAGGAGAGATGAAAATGCTGCCTTTAGAATCTGTCTACTGGCATATCAGTGTTAAGAAGGACCATCTCTGTGTTGACATTAAGGTACTGGTGACCATGGGAAAATTTTTTAAAATATGCTAAAGAACATGAAGGGTGTGGAACTTACATAAATTCAGCATTTTAAGTGTATGTAGAAGAACTACAATAACCTGTATGCCAGACAAGAAAGACAAAGTATATTTAAAATCATGCATTGAATGTTGATTCAGAACAGACATTTCTCAAAATAAAAATATGACTTTACCGATACCATAAAGAATATCACTTCATGAATACAAAGAAGAGAAGATATGGGGAAGGAAGGGAGGTAAGTAAAGAAAACAAACAATAGAAAATAAGCTGTAGGAACAAATCCAAGATATGCAAAACTCTGCAGAAAAAAAAAAACTGACATCCTGAAAGTCATTAAAGAACTAAATAAGAGACCAACCACATGCTGGCGGATTAGAGGCAATATTGCAATGGTGATAACTCTCTCATTTAAGATTTGACACAGTCCCAGTAGAAATTCCAAAAGTTTTTGATGGCATTTGACAACCCAATTCACATTTATAAGAGGAAGAGACAAAACATTTTCTTAAGAAAGGCAAGGTGTGAGGATTTGCTTTCTTATTGTCAAGATATGTTTATTAATTACAGAATTGAGGCAAAGTGGAATTGGCACATAGGTGGAAAATAGACCAATGGAAAGAAAATTCCAGATATATAACTACCCTTACACATATGGATTAAATAAATGTTTGGAGTGACATTAAAATCCATGTGGAAGGAAGCATTATTCAATTGCAGGGACAAGGCAACTGGTTATAAGGGAAGAGAGATCAAACTGGACTCCTATTTCACACTACACAAAAATTAGTTCTATGTGGATTAAAGTCATAAAGAAAAGATCATAAAAACCTTGAAAGATCAAATAGGAGAATACCAGCTTAAAGATTTCTTAGATAAGGTACAACTAAAACATATTATTAAGAAACAGATAAACATGTTTGGCCTTATATAAGAATGAAAAGACCAGTTACAGTTTTTGCAACTCATATTACTGACAAAAATCCATGTTCAGAACATATAATAACTCCAACAAGTTGTTACTAGACAACTTTTGTGGTTTGGATCTTAAATGTCCCTCAAAGACCATATGTTTAAGGTTTGGTCTCCAGTCTACGGTGTTATTGGGAGGTGGCAGAACATTTAAAGGAAGGTCACTGGAGGTGTGCACTGGCTCCTTCCTCTCTTCTGCTTCCTGGTTGCCATGAGGTGAGCAGTTTTACTCCACCTAGCACTCCTCACTGTGATGTCCTGCCTTGCCACAGGCCTGAAGCGATGGAGCCAATTGATCATGGATTGAAACCTCTGAAACTATAAGCCAAAACAATATTTCCTCCTTATAAGTTAATTATCTCAGGTATTTTGTCACAGGGATGGAAAGCTAAATAACAGAAAATTAGTACCAGGAGTAGGGCTGTTGCTCTAACTATACCTGATAATGTGATTCAGAAGTCATCGGAATTGGTTTCTGGAAAGAATTTGAAAAACTTAGTAGGCTAGAAAAAGACCTAAAATGTTACCTAAAAGCAAAGTTTAATGGACAATTCTGGTGGGATCTCAAAAAACCAGAATATTGATAGGAATATAGACAGTGAAGTCTCTGCTGATAGGGATTTTTGTGGAAAGAGGACTCCATTGAAAGCTGTACTAAAGGTCATTCATTTTATATTCTGGCAAAGAACTTGTTTACATTTTGTGCACTTCAGAGATTGTGTGAAGTTTAATTTAAAGGTAATGGACTAGATGTAGTAGAGGAAATTTCAAGGCAGCACAGCATTCAGGGAGTGGCATGGGTATTGTTGGCTGCTTTTAACCAGATTTACAGTGAGAATCAGAAGCAAAAAGCAGAACAGAAAGATTTGAAAACTTGCAGTTTGGCCAGAAAAGGAGCTCATTTAAAGTTGCAATCAATGAGGGTGTGGTTGCTAAAGAGATTAGCATTGTCAAAAAGAAGTACTTTGCACTGGGACAATATGAAAGATGCCTTGAGGGTATCTCAGAAATCACCGAGACCCCACTATTGCAGTGGGGTCTCAAACACTTTTGTTTGAGAGCCACAGGTGCCTTACTTGTACATGGTGCCAAGGTAATTATTTCTGAGAGATTGATTTCCCTAAGTTTAGCCATTTAGGTACTCAGAGGCTGCTGTAGCCATGGTCCAAGTGGGCCTGACTATTGCGAACACTGTCAGCGGGTCTTGGTGTCACCCACATGGTATTGGTTTTGCAGGCACACAGAATGCAAGAGTTGTGTCATAGAGGCTTCCACCAAGACTTCAAAGGAAAGCCTGAGAGGCCAGGCGGTGTATGGAAGGTTCAGAGTTCCTACAAGCAGGCCCTGAGAAGACAATGCATGAAGGTTCTAGAGTCATACAAATCTGCATTGGTGACTCCAAGAAGTTAGAGATGTCAGGAACATGGAATATCTGCCAAGAAAAGCCACAAGTAGCAAGCAGAGCCAGTCCCCAAAAGAGGCCATCTGGGCTGAAGCTAGGAAAGTCCTAGGGACAGTGCTGCCCAAGTCCTTGGAAGCCCACATCCCACCACCATGTGCCCTGTATGCTAGACATGGAACTAAAGGATTTATTGTTAACCCTTGCTAAGTTTTGGTCTTGCTTTGATCCCACCCCCCTTTCTATGCCTCTATACTCCCTTTTGGAATGGGAATGTTTACCCTGTACCTGTCCTACCACTGTATGTTGGAAGTATTTATTTTATTTTTTTTTACATGGTCTCACAGCTGAATTTTCCTTGTCTCTCAGAGGAGACTTGGATTTACAAGCAATGCTGAGGCTTTGGGGACTCTTGGAGATGAATTAAATGCATTTTGCATTATGAGATGGACATGAGCCTTTGGAAGCCAGGGACAGAATGTTATGGTTTGGATCTTAAATGTTCCTCAAAGATCATGTGTTGAAGACTTGGTCACCAGCCTATGGCATTGTTGGGAGGTGATAGGACATTTAGGTGGGACCTAGAGGAAGGTCATCAGAGAGTATGCTCTTGAAAAGGAAATTGGGCCCCCCACCTATTCTTTTTTTTTTTTTTTTCTACTTCCTGGCCACCATGAGATGAGCAGCTTCATTCTACTACACAGCTTCATTCTACACACACTGCCATGATAGTATGCCTGGTCACAGGTCCAAAGCAATGGGGCCAACTGATCATGGACAGTAACCTCTGAAATCGTGAACCAAAATAAATCTTTCCATCTTACAAATTGATTATCTCAGACATTTTTTCACAGAGACAGAAAGTTATTAACATAGCAACCCCATAAAAAATGAGCAAAGGACTTTAGAAGGCACTTCAAAAAACAGAATATCCAAATGGAAAAGTTTTCAACTTCAGTAGAGATCAGGGACATGCAATGGAAACCACCACAAAATAACACAACCACCTGTCATGTTAGCTATGATTAATACAATTCCACTTATAGGTATATAAATTCTAGAGGAACTTAATTCTGGAAACAACCCAAATGTTCAAGAATGGGATGGATAAATAAATTGTGGCATAATCATTTATGGATACTATGTAGCAGTGAAATGAACAAGCTACAGGATGGATGAATCGCACAAACATAGAGCAAAAGTCACAAGATACAGATTATATGATCCCATTTATTTCATGCTGGAAAACAGGGAACCCCAAAATACATTGTTTAGAGGTCTATGCATAGGTAGTAAAAGTTGGCAAAAGTCAGGAAACAATTGCCCTCACAGTCTGGACAATACCACTGACTGTGATGGAGGTTGTCACATGGAAATTCAGTTGGTGTTCTTTTTTTTTTTTTTTTTTCTTCCCTTGCTGTTCTTACAAGTATTTTGTATTTGTTGAACTGTTATGTATTTTGCTGTGTGTATATTATACTTCATGATATGAAAAACATGTACCAACAAAGCAAAGGAAAAATCATCACAGGCTTGTCCTTTGTGTACCATCCCATGCACAACTACTGTCCACCACCCCATCCCTCTAGAACCCTGCCCAACTCTGGCCCTTGCAAAGGCTATCCCCTCTTCCCCATCCCCTTCACAGCCTCCATGAGTTTCCCACCATAGTGTTCCTGCTGGATTTGGCAGGAGGGAGGACTTTTTTTCCCTTCTCACCTCCTCCTGTTTCCCTATGAAGTGCTTCCATCCCTGGAAAAACCTACTACCCACTTCTGCACTTCTAAACTGCCTGACTCAGCTCTCCTGGATCCACTTTGCAGTATGCTGCCTGTCCTCTGGCATTTACTATGACCCTACAACTATGGACAAGTCCTGAAGGTTGAAACGGGAAGAAAGGGGTATTTTTATTTAAGTCCCTTCAAACTCGACATCTTGTACACTGGCTTTGAGCTTTGAATTCACATGTCTGAGACTTTGGAAATCGCCCCACATATGCTTAGTGCCTTCATGGGGACCATACTGGCTCTGACCTTGGTTCCTTACAGTACTTTTGATGCCATGTGGCTGGCTTTTAACTAATGGCCCTGGAAGGAGGATCCACCGTGCTAGTATAAGCAGGGTCCACGTGGGAGTGTGACTTTGGAAGTTAAGCCCATATGCTGAGGTCTGGTGATCTGTGGGAGCCCCTGGGTGCACCTTGACCCAAACAGGTAGCACAGAGGCTATAGTAGGTCTGGAAAATTAAGAAGACTTGAGGCCTTTCCTGTGTTCTGTTAAGTCTGACGTCAATATTTTCAATGACAAAGGCAGCAAGAAACTGGAGCACACTGGGATCTGAATCTTATGCTACCTTTAGGGAGCAGTGAAGAATGAGCTGTTCCCAAGCCTCCTGCCAGAGCAAGGCTATGAAGGGAATCCCTCCTGCACCCAAAGAACACATCCCCAGGACTTCGGAATTGGTACTCTATGTGTGGCACAGCTGTACTGTGGATTTGTTTCATAAATTCTGATCCTGGATCAGAAGACAGACTAAAACCATGACTTTGCCCATGGAAGAGCAATAGTTTATTAATTGATAATGGCATTAAAAGGAATCGGGGCCCTTCAGAGAATATGCTATTTTCTTGAGTTGAGCCCAATGAAGTCACTACACACCTCAAAGCTAGTAGCGGCCGTATAAACAGCTTGTGTCAGGAACTGGCTGGTCCAGGGAAATCAATTTGCTCTGAAGATCCAGAAAAAACTGGAATGGTTTGAAAAAACATGCCGGTCTTACTCTTAGGAATGGTGGGAAATGAGAAAAAGAGATCTGTGAAGGGGAATGTCCTTAAGAGAAGATAAGCTGTCAGGAAGCAGGAGGGGTAGAGATGAAGGGGTTAATGGAACAGCAGAATGAACCAGATCAGACCATAAAGCTCCCTGAGATGAGGAGAGGCAGAAGGGGAGAGGTAAGGCCACTCTTTGGGGAGCCAGATGACCCAGAAGACTCTTGAGCTGAAGGCCATTCAGTGCTGCAGACAGGGACTCAGGGAGAACCAGAAGCCATCCCACCATTTGGGTGACTCTTGAGGCTGTGGAGAATTGGGGCAAATCCAAGAATGGAAAAGCAGCATCAAACACTGGGAAGACTTGGGGTGTCTTTTGGGACAATACAATTACTTTGGGCAGGGATCTGGGATTGCTTAGGCCCTATGAACACATTAGTTTTTTAAAGTGTGGATTGTGTTAGCACAAAAAGACCAGGTAGGATGCAAACCTCATGAGTCATCTCAGTTGTTTATTCAGAAAATGAAGTTTCACACAGAAACAGGGGATGCAGGGATGAAATGATGTTGGTGGACCCACTTTCCTGGTGGAAAATGAGTCACTGAACAAAGAAAGGGACTGGGTTTATATAGGTTATTTTGAGGGGCGGTCTAGTGAGCATATCAGTTTGGGCACTCAGGAAACAGGTTTGTGAGAATTTAGAAATTTGTTTTTACTGGGCAATATTTTTACTTGGAGAAGAATGGAGGATCTGGGGTCAGCGTTCAGTGTTTATCTCCTTCCCTTCAGGGTCCCATTGTACTGTCACTGGGAAAGGATGTATTTGGGGAAGAATCAGTGCTTGGGCTTCCTTTTTAGGGATTGTTCTATCATTGGGAAGGTATGCGCTGAGAAAGTTATCAATGTATGGCTTCCTTTTTCATTCCCTTTTCTTAGGCCTTACTGTTTTGGGGCTTTTTCATTTTCCATATCTAATAGATTGGGTATCGAGGAAGGCTCAATGGAACCCTCTTCGAGGACAGCAGAGTCAGTCAGGAAAAAGGAGCTGGCAGCAGGAGTGGCCAAAGGCAGCCATCTTTGGAGGAAGCCCAACAGGGGAGGCTTGTGACCAACCAGAACTGACTGGTTTTGCTTTCCGTCACCATGGTAGACCCCAAGAGACAAAATTGAGGGAATCTGTCAGAAAATGCCAATGTTGGGGCCGGCAAGCAAGGAGAAAGTGATAAGAGGGAGAACACTGGGATGGATAAAAATGATTAGCCCTCAGTGTGAAAAGAAACCAGACCCAGGTCAGGAGCCAGCACAACCACTAGGGGTCCACTGATCCATTCTGGAGATATAGCTGGCACCGATAGCAGTGTAAGGAAGCACAAGAGTCGAGACATTTCCACAACTACTGAGAACTATGATGCATAAACAATGCTACTTGAGGTTGGAAAACCAAGTCAGGGAAAGTCAGGGTCCTGAGAATTACTAATATTTCTCCCTGACCCTCAGTTCAGGAAACTGCTGGACTCGGGTTCCAGAAGGCAATGAACCTCATGGGCTGGAGGAGAATTTCTCAGGACTGAAGACACCTGGTGCACTGGGCATGCAGAAGGAGATGGAAAGTATGAGATTCTAAATATATTGGTAGGAAGAAGTTTTCATAAATAAGTCATAAATGATTGGCTATAACCAGGGCAGGAGATGACCATTTGTGACAGGGCAGGAGTGATACAGAAGCATTCAGAGAGGAGAAGGAATAGAGCAGAAGTTTCTTCCCACCCCATCCAAATTGTCAGAGGGGTTAATGCCAACATTTTGTTGGACCAGCTATAGTATGGTAGGGTCTAGGAACTGCCAGAGTATTCCTGCTGAGGTCTTGAGGAAGCAGGAAAGGGTTCTACACAGGGCTGAGGACTGGATCCTGAGGACATTCAGCAGCCTGCAGGTTGCTTGAGGGATTCCCCTGTGGCAGTTGTGGGGAGGCGTTTGCTGAGGCTGTCGCCATTTGGTTTGTCCTAGTAATTCTAGATATTTTAAAAGTGGAACACATGAGAGACTCATTAAAATGCTGAAATGTGGAGAGAAGGACACCACACATTCCAAGAGCAACCCAGTCCCCAAGTACTCCCCATACTCACATTGGGTAAGCACAAAGTCTTGGAAAGGAAGGTAACATCCTTGGCTTTTAACAGACCTCTGAGCTCTTTTGGAGTGCTTCGGGATTTGTCTTTAATTAAAACTTTTAACTTTCATTTCTTTGGATTTTAACTTAAAAAGGCAATGGAATGATTTTTCTTTAATTGCATTTTGTCCTAGGGAATTAAAAATGAGAGAGGGCATTCTATGTTGGCTTTTCACTGGGGTATCTCCTCATTTTATATCTTGGCAAAATCTCTGATACGAATTTGGACTTTGAGGCTGAACTTAATTTAGGATGGGAAACCGAGTAAGAAGAGAATACTTACTTTGGGGTTAAATATGCCACATCCCCATAAATAACATGGGGTTCTGACCTATTCCAAGACCTAGATGTGTGTGGGAGGATCTAGACTGCCCCTGGGTCCCCAAAATGGGAAAGAATGGTATGGGGGAAACCTCCTCTGCAAATGCTCTGGAGAACTGGTGAGGCTGCTCTGGGGACCTTTTCACTCTCATCTTTCTCCAGTGACCCCCAACTCTGCTTAGCAAGTAACACCAATATGACTGACCCCCAAGTTTGGGAGAAGAAAGAGAGAAGGTTCAACTTAGCTCCTTTGGGTCCTGTTTTGGGATCCAAGATCTTGGCTGACCATGTGGCTACCCAGTGGTGCCCTCTCTCCAATTCAGGTGAAGCAGAACAAGGTGCCCAGCTTGTGAAATTCTCTTTTCACTGCTATAGGTCCCTAGTGAATTCCTACAAGGTTGCTGTTGAGATCACCTGCCTGGTCCCCATTTGGGACAGTGCCGCCTCATGTGTCCCCGCCTTCCTTGTCATCCTCAGTGCTGCAGTCATCTGGGGCTTTATTCCCTTGACTTCTGCAGGCCTGTCCCTGGAATCCCTGACACCCATTTTCTCTTCTGGAAATGAACCCTAAACTACCATCAAGAAACCATTTTAAAGGGCCCATTCTGTCTATACTGGAAGAGGCAGAATATGTTCTGATAGTGGAAGCAATGGAGAGCAGTAGGGAGATGAGAAGAGCTAGCACCAGGCATCACCAGCCTGACCACAGAGCTCCCTAATGTCTGTGAGCCTGCAGTCCCTGTAGTCATGGTCTCAGGAGGGAGGTGCTCCCTGGTTTGTGGGCCTAGAGACTGAAGTGAACCTTCGGCTTTGCAGTCCTCTGCTGAGTCAGAACCTTTGCTCATCATCCCTACCTGGTCTGGTCCCCAGGGTCACCCTGTCACTGCCTCTGCTGTCTGTCCTCCCCCAAGGAACACTTCTGGTCCCTGCTGCTGCTGGTTCTCTACCCTGTGACCCTCAAGAAGGGAAGGCTAGGGAAGAAAAACAACTCCTCAGTTTTCTATGCGTCTTCAATGGGCCTGGCAGTTGAGGCTCAGGCCCTGGGTGCCCAGCAATTGATCTCAGAGCCTCTGACTCCTAAGCCAGTGCTCTCTGATGGCACCTTCCTCCACCAAGACACTGGAGGCTATCATGAGCAGAGATCTTCTGCCTAAGGCAGGGTCAGTGTTGAGTAAAGGTCAGGGCCATTTTCTCAAACAGGCAAGGCCCAGGTCTAGATGTACTTTCTCAAAGAGTGCATCCCAGATACACTTTGGCCGACAGGTTTATGAGGGATTTCTGCCTGAATGGCCTTTCCCAATTTCCCAAGCAAAGTCTCCAGACATTACCTCGTGTTATCCTCACAACAACCCTGTGAGGTAGGAATTAGTAGTCCTGCTTTAAAGGGGAAACTGAGGCCCAGAGAGGTAAAGTAGGAAACCTCTCACAAAGTCACATAGCAGGAGAAGGTCAGGGCCAGCCTCAAGTGCAGTAGCTGGCAGAGGGCAAGGATGGACCAAGCTGAGCACCTTCCTCTCATTTCTCTTTTCTTCCAATTCTTCTTCTTCTTCTACATCTTGTCGCTCCCAAATCCCTTTCCCTGCTGACATGTCTTTATGTTTGTGCATAAATTTTCAACAGTTCCTTGAAACAGTCCTAGAGGGCAGACAGTGTAAGGATGACAAGACATGGGCCCTAAGAGTTTACAAGGGGTTTCCAAAGGCATGTCTAGGATCCAAACTGGCTTTTCTGTCTCCCATTCTTTGCCCTTCCAAACATTACACCTGTGGTTCCAAGTTCATTTTGACTAGTTCTGCTAGTATGGGGTGGGCAGGGGCAAGTCAGGCTTGGTAGGGAGAAGCCTTCTTAGGGACAAGAATGCTTATCCTGTCCAGCAGAGGGTTTTTGTTTTATTTTTTTTTTTTTTTTTTATTTTTAAGGGTGTGTGGATGTGATGGGGCACAAATCTTTGGAATATTTCCTCCCACTCTATGTGTGGGTAAGGTTAAGATGGGGTGGAGTAGGAGGGGAAGGAGTTTGGGTGTTACTAGTAAATTGACCAAAATTAAGAGTAAACCAATTCCTTAGCTTCCCTTGAACTCTCTAGTGGCTACCCCTGAGCCCTGCAAAGCTGCAATAATCCAAAGCAGAGGTGAATTTATAATGAAGGCAAATGGCCCTTACAGAGTCCCTGAAGTATCAAGGCCCCTGTTTGCCTTGGGAGGGATCCATCTGCTTTTGCAGAAGTAAAATACTTTTACAAGTTGATTGAGGCCCACTGTCTCCATTACAAATTCCCCATGTCACATATGTCCTGTTTTGTTGGACTGGTTGTGGGTGTTTTGGATGTGGCTAAGGGGAAGGGTTTAATGGTACAATTATGTGTCTTGAAGTCACTTCTGGGTCTACTTAAATTACTATAGCTATCTTGGTACATAAATGGTTTTAGGGACATGCCTACTGCCAACGAAAAGACAGAATTATCTGTTCTCTCTGCAGGTAATATTATGAAATCATTACCACACAAAACAATGGTCAGAGTCTACAGCAAAAAAATATGGGGTGGGGAGGTACTAGGGATTGAAATCAGGGGCAGCTGAGCACTGAGCCACATCCCCAGCCCTATTTTGTATTTTGTTTAGAGACAGGGTCTCACTGAGTTGCTTAGCACCTTGCTTTTGCTGAGACTGGCTTTAAACTCTCTATCCTCCTGTCTCAGCCTCCCAAGCCATTGGGATTATAGGCACGAGCCACTGAGCCCAGCAAATATGGAGTATTTTAAAGGTGAAGGTGTGTCTGGAAGTTAACATAAATGTGAAGATTTTTTTCAGGAGTTCGTGGTGTTTGTCAGTTTTTTAAAATTTGTGATTTCATTTGTAGTGAAAATAATTACTTTGTTTAGAAGAGGATTGCTTATCAATGTTGACAATGTCCTGGTTAGCTATTCAGCCTTGTTTTCCAACCAATTCTTCACTCAAGACTCAGTTCCCCTCAAGGGCTTATTGGTCAGCCTCTTATTATTAGCGATTAGTGGGGCGTCCAACATTCTTCATGCTTCTGTTTTCACTCCATGCCATCTGCTGCTTTCTAGAACTGAACACCCCACGTAATGCATTTAAACCATAACATGACCTAATAGCTTTCTTTCCCCAAGCTTATTGATCCCTATGGGAATCATCATCCTCAAGTCACACATGAGGAAACTGAGACCAAGGCCAATGCTAGGCTGAAAGAGGTGATAGCATTGAAGGTGACACAGCATGACATGAGGGGTGGCTGATGTAATATGACTCAAGGTCATTCATTCTAGTTGGTGACAAGATAATTGTTGTTCCTCCCCAACAGCAGCTCCTTCTTCTGGGGCAAGCAAGCCTTGGTTTATGTGGTTTTATTCCCAGGTCCTCATAGTTCTACTTAAGCAAGAAAGAATTGAAATGACTTGCCCAAGATCACTCAGCTAGTAAGTGACAGACCCAGGTTTCAAATCCAGGTCTCTGGATTTAGGGCAGAGAAAGGAAGAAAGAGGGCAAGCAGACTGGCAGCCAACCAGTGCTCTGGCAGACGTAGCAGCAAGAAGAATGAATGTACAGGTGAAGGGAGAGCAGATTGCCTCCAGCTCCTTCTCTCCCCAAGCCACGTGGACTGGACTTTTGGTAACATTTCCCTGCTTTTGGAAACCAAAACACTTCCAGTATCTCACTGGTTTCTGTTAACAACCCCAGGAAGCACCAGAGCAAAGATTATTTTAGATAACAAAGCAGTCTCAGAAACTAGCTCAATGACTTTCCCACTGGGAATACAAGCCATTCACCTAATGTCATGGCAGATTTTGTAGGGAGAACACTAAGGTATTCTTTGAGGGATGTGAGCTTACACCTCAAGGTGCCCTGGTAAAGGATGAACAAAGCATTGAATATCAAGCTGCAGGAAGGGGAGTGTCAAATCCAAGAAGTAGGTCCCATGTGAAATATCCCATTGGCAAAGATTACTAAGGGTGGGATCCTCCTCAGAACCCCTAGTTTTGCAACTATACCCAGAAACCCTGAAATGGGGTTGGGGTGCTCCTGGTAAAATTAAGGACATGAGTCTTCTCTTAAAACTACTGTCTATTTCTAGGCTGGGTCCTCAGGGAATCCTCTCACTTCCCACTGGCATTTATCCCTTTTCCCCCTCCTCAGTAACCCGAAGGTAAATCTCTCCCAAAGGTAAATGTCAGCGGGGTTAAGAGCAAGCTGTGGTCAGACTATGAGAAAGCAATCTACCTCCTTCCTTTCCTGCTCCAGAGCTGGACTCTTACAAAATCAGGTCAAAAGAGCTTTTGTTTCTTTTCCTACTCTCTGCCCCCCTCCCCTTCCCCGCCCTTATTTTCTCCACTCTATCTTGCACATAAAAAATATTGATCTTCCAAAAACTAGGAGGGGTTCATTATGGTTGAAAAAGGTTGGTTAACGAGGCTATAGACTCAGCTTTGCTGAGAGGCTTCCCCACTGTTTCTTCCTCTTCCTTTTCCCTCCTCCACTTTTTCCGTGATTCCATCCCTCTTTGGGACCCTGCACAGTTTTTTTTTAACCCACACGACCAGAGACTCAAAACGCCCGACCGAAGGCCCAGAGGCGTGGGCCCCGAAGGGGTCTCCAATGGTAGCCTTGCGTCCTTGATCCAAAACAATCTGCGGCACCCAGTCCCTTCCCTTCCCGCCCTACGTTCCCCAGACCCGGGTAGGTTTCCCACCCAATCACTCCTGCCCCAGAGGGAGCCTGGCAACAATGGAGCCACCCGGCGCCCTCGGAGGCCCTGAGCACAGTGACTTCCCAACCGATCAGCTCGCGCCGCTAGCCAGCTCAGCCTGTTGCCAAGGAAACCGCCCACTACCAGCATGCTCCGCGCTGGGGGCAGGACTCCGAGGGAGGAGGCGAGGGCGGGAAATCTGGAGCTCCCCGGCTTCTTCCGCGCATGGGGCGGTGCTCCAAGGGATGGGGCGGGGTCTGGGTGACTGGGGGAGGGCCCGGGGGCAGGGAGAGGGCAGGGCCGGGATGGGGAACGAGCCTGGCACCCTCGCGCCCGGGCTCCCTGGTATCCTGGCATCCGGCCTCCCCAGCCCAGTGGATAAAGTGAGGACTGTTAAGGTGCCATGCCAAGAGGCGTCTCAGAGAAGAGTTATCTGTTTTAATTTTAATTTTTGCAATGATTTTTTTGTTAGCATGGGGATCTCTGTGATTACAGAGTGATATACAAATACTCGTGTACCTCCAACTTGACATTTAGGAATCTGGTGTTTACAGTTGTATGTATGTATTTATGATCTTTGTAACTGGCTTAATTTTTTTTTTTTTTTTCCTTTCACCATTCTCTGAGTGCTTAATTTACTTTATTTTCACTCTGCACTGGGTTCCATTCTCTTATAATAGGCGTTTACAGTGTTTTCAACTTGATGGGTGTGGAATGTACTAATCATTGTCACTTTCATTTTCATTTCCTTTTTGTTGTTGTGTTGTTTTGCAGTACTGGAGATTGAACCCAGGATCTCAAGCATTTTAGGTTAATGCTGTATCACTGAGTCACATATCCAGCCCTTTTTATTTTTTATTTTGAAACAGGGCCTCCTTAAATTGCCCAGTCTGGTCTCAAACTTTTGATCTTCCTGGGTCAACCTCCAGAGTAACTGGGATTACAGGTGTGCTGCGACCATTCCTGCCTTCATTTCTCTATTTTAAATGAGTTTGGGTGTCCATTCCCCCACACCCATATTCTGGGGCTGGAACCCAAGGCCTTGTGCATGCTTGGCAAGCACTTTACCACTGAGCTCCATCATCAGCCTGGACTTTGAGCTGCTTTTATGTGATTATTGATTGTTTAATTAACCAATATTCTGTGAATTGCCTGTTTATACCATTTGCCCATTTTTTTTTTTACTGCATTGTGTTTTTCCAAATGGCAAATTTTATAATTTTATGGATACATTTTTTTTTTACCAGTTCAGTGCATTACTTGTAAATATTTTCTTCTAGGCTGTAGCTTGCTTTGCTCCCCATCCCGATTTCTAGGGTATCCTTGAAGCATAGGTTTTAAATTGCTATATAGGCAATTATTTTTCCTTTATGTTTTGCACAATGTGTCTTGATTAAGAATTCAGCTCTGTCTGAAGGTCATTAAGATACTTGCTTGTGTTTTCCACTGATTTTTTTCACAATATATATGGTCAGATTGATGTGAACACATATATCCGACAACTTTCTCCATCAGGTATTTCACATTTAATGCCAGACAAATTCCAAACCTGGACTCCTTTGTTCAAGAAGTATTACTACATAAACATATGCAACATAACATTATAGAAAACCCACTTGTGTATCACAATTCTAAGTTATTTTTCGCATTGTGATCCTTTTTCCCAGACTTTGGAACTTATAGATAGAAATGCAGTTCTAAATTTTTCCATAGTAATAAAATAAAATTTTGATATTACTTTGCAAACATGGCAAAAGTTGAACTATTAACTTCAATCCCAAGTTAATAGTTTAGCCTTTGTAGTTAATAGTTTAGTCTCTGTTGTACTTCATAATCACCATGTTCTGGATATACTTTTCAACCCAGTAAGGAGAAACTTAAACAATCATTGGTGAATAATGCTGCTTCTGTGTAAATCTGTCCTGACTGAAGTGTAATGTGTGTGTGTGTATGCCTCGTGGTGAGGGCCTCCTGATGGGTGGCATCACAATGATGGGAGCACGTGCAAGAGGGGAGATTACCACTTGGCAAGACAGGAAGACATGTCTTGAGAAGGGAGGGGCCAGCCTCTCTCTCTCTCTCTCTCTCTCTCTCTCTCTCTCTCTCTCTCTCTCTTTTTTTTTTTGTACCAGGGATTGAACCCAGGGGCGCTTAACCAATAAGTCACATCCTCAGCCCTTTTTAATATTTTTTTAGAGAAAGGGTCTCACTGAGTTACTGAGGTGCTTAGGGCCTCCCTAAGTTCCTGAGGCTGGGTTTGAACTTGCGGTCTTCCAGCCTCATCCTACTAAATTGCTGGGATTATGTGCATGTGCCACCTCATCTCTCTCTTTTCATAACAACTCTCTCTTCAGAACTAACTTAGGGTCCCAGGAGAATGGTAAGGTATAAAGCCGCCCACCTCTCCCGTTAGAGGAATTTCCGGCCTCCCCACCACCTGTCAATCTGCGCTCTGCCCACCTCCTATGTTGCAGGAATTTCCGGCTTATGCTGTGGCCATCTTCCTGCCTCCCACGTTACATCCTAACATGCTATTGGTTCATCAGTCAGCCTGCAAGAATTCTCCTCCACAATTGGTTCCTTCCAGCCCGAGAGATTCCAATATCTGGGAGAAGCCATATGCCATCTCTCTCTTTTTTCCCTTCTTTTCGCCCTGAGCGGATGCCTTAGCCATCCGCATAAATAAAGTCTCTTGCGTGAGATCTCGTGTCTGCGGAGTGTTTTTTCTGGGAGCTATCGGGGAACCACAACTGAGCCAGTGACCCCTAACAAGAACTACCTTAATTTCTTCCTCCACATTACCTAAACCCTCTCACCCGGCCACACCTCTTAAAGGTTCCATCACCTCTTAACCTCCTTACACTGGGAACCAACCTCCCAACACATGAACCCTGAGGGGAAATGCTCAAACTATATCAAAACCAGAGCACTCTCATTCAGAACAATGAGGTTTAACTATTCTATTAGACTGATCTAGTCCCAGGGATCGGAGTACAACTTAATAGGATATGGGGAAATGTGCTCTATTCTTTTCTGTTTATTCATTCTTATCATTCATTCTAATTTACATTCTTCTCTCCCTTTGCAGCCACTAACCTGATTTTTGCCACTCAGTTAACCTGATTTTTCTCTCCACAGTAACCAACTCAGTTTTTAATATGTGAAACTGCTAGGGAAGTCTCCAGAAGGAATAATGACAGAGTCAAGGATATACTGCCACCAAAAATGCTGCTTTGGTATGTTGATTATTTTGATCTGAGGGCACTTGAAGAACAGCAGACAGGGGTAAAGGCTCTCTGCCCTATCTTTTTGTACCTAAGAACAGTCCATAAAATATCTCATAAGAAAGGTGCCTTCCCTATACTGGGAAAAGAAGAACATCTTTGTCACCAGAGAATGGAAATCAATGCTAAAATGGATGTGTACAAACTTACCAAAATAACCATTATCTTCCATTAGATTTAGTTCCCACCCCATGTGTGTCCGAGTCACTTCCCCACAATTTACTGCCCATAGCCCAAATTTATTATTTCTGCTCTGGTTATTTCTTCTGTTCTTCATTCTCTTACGAAGGCCTCTGTATTAACTTCATGTTACTAAAATAAAATACCTGAGACAAATAATTTATAAAGGGAAAAGGGTTATTTAGCTCATAGTTCCTCAGGTTCTAATCCAAAATTGGGCAGCTGCAAGGCTATGGGCCTCTGGTGAGGATGCTGGATGGCAATGATGTGGATTATGTGCTGAAGTAAATGGTTTCATCAAGGGTTGTGGGGAGAAAGAAAGAGAGAGAAGGGAGGGAGGGAGGGAGGGAGGAAGGAAGGAAGGAAAGAAGGAAGGAAGGAAGGAAAGATGAAAAGAAAGAAAAAGAAAGAGGAGAGACAGACCAGAGTTCCAAAATCCTTTTCCAGGGGGTACACCTCAATGACCTAAGGACCTCCCACTGGCTCCCATCTCTCAAAGGCTCTACCACCTCCCAATAATACCTACAACTGGGGACCAAGCCTTTAACTTATGGGTCTTTGGGGAATACTAACCCAAACCATCGCAACTATATTAAATACTTGTGAATGTGCTTTTGATAGGCAAACCTATCAATCCATACCCCAACATCACCACCTTTTTACTAGACTCCTGCAATCATCTGGCACATTATCCCATTACCCTAAAGCACCCCAGGACCAGGTACCAGGTAAGTAGGACCACCAATATAGTGCAGAGCCCACAAAAATTATTCAAACTAACCAATCCTAAATCTGTTTACCTGCCTTGCCCGCCTTCCTTCAAAAAAACCTTTACCCCTATTTTTTCCTCACTTCTTCTGCGTCCTGACTGACATTGGTGCTTCCCAATGTGGCCCTTCATAATGTGGCATGCCCCTCTCTCCTACTGGGAACTCTGAGTAACAAACTTTCTTTCCAATGATATCACCTCTGATCTGTTGGTCTTACCATACCTGAATGAAACCCAAACTGTAGGTACATTTTAAAACAGGTATGAGCCAAGGAATGCCAGATTTCAGCAACACCAGAAACTAAGAAAAAGGAATGGAATGGATGCTTCTCTAGAGTCTTCAAAGAGAGCATGTTCCAGAACTTTAAGAGAATAGATTTCTCTTAAACCTATTCTGTTAAACCACCTGTTTATAGAACATTGTTATAGCAATCCTAAGAATCTAATTCCCTTCTTCCCTCCCTTCCTTTTCTCTCTTCTCTTTCTTTCAAAATTTAAATGAAAAATTATTGAAGATCAGGAAAAAAGTGCTAAAAGATCTCTTTATCCAGAAAACTGTAGCTAATAATGCACTGCATCTATTGTGTTAAAAGATGAATTAGATTCAAATACAAAAGCCATGAAACAAGCCACCATTCTTCAACAATTTATGCAAAGATAAAATGTTCAGGAACAACTTCAATGACTTACAAAAGACGAGATCTTCTTTTTTTAAAGACACATTATTCAGCATCATGATCAGACTATTATGTTTGGCAATCAACAGTAAGGTACCAAAAAATGATCTCATTAAAACTGTTATGGGGCTGGGGAGATAGCTCAGTCGGTAGAGTACTTGCCTTGCAAGCACAAGGCCCTGGGTTCGATCCCCAGCACCACAAAAAAATAAAAACTGTTATGGTTTGAATCTCAATACTTGTGTACCCCAGACTTCTCATGTTCCCAAAGTCATTCACCAATGATTGTGTAAGTTTCTCTTTACTGGGCTACAAATGTATCCAGACCACAGTGATTATGAAATACAACGGAGACTAAACTATTGCTGCAATGTCCCCCCAAAAGCTCTTGTGTTGAAGAATTAGTCCCCTAATGCAGTAATTTCCAGAGGTGGTAGTTTTGGGAAATGATTAGATCATGCAGGGTCTAACTTCATCAGTGGGTTAATTCATTTGATAGATTAATAACTTGAATGGACTACTGGTGAAACCAGAATTGGGGACAGGCAGTTAGTGTAGAAATAGGGAATTAGGTCAGATCAAGGAAATGGGGGCCATGAAAGCTATCTGCCTCTGGAAGTTGGAGACTGCCCTGGGAGAATGGAATGTCAAGGACCTGCAGAGTTCATTGATTACCAAATTTACCTGCCCTTGTAAGGGACTACAAGCAAGGAGATGCTAATTAATGCCCCCTGGGCCCTTACCTGCCTGAATCACCTTGGCCCTAACCCTGCCCATCACTTTCTCACTTTATGCAAAATGGGGCCTAATCACTTAGGCAGGAAGGAAAGAGATAAGGGGGAAAGAAGGAGAGAATAAAACCTATAAAAAGGACAAGATTTGCTCAATCCAATGGATTCCGCCTTTGGGTCCCCTTCTTCCACCCGGGAGAAGTCTGCTTTTACTTTTCTTTAATAAATCTTTCTTTCTACTCTACACTTGCCTTGGTGTGCTTCTCTGGCATTATACTTCAACACCTGAGGAAGCAAGACTCGTCACCGGTAAACGGCGGTATCACTGGGAAGAAGTGGAAACTGTTGGAAGACGGGGCATGGTTGAAGGAAGTAGGTAAATGTTGATGTGCCCTTGGGGAATTATACCTTGTCCCACCACCCACCCTGTTTTCTGGTTGTCATGAGATGATCAGCTTTCCTCCACCATGCCCTTCCTTTATGATGTTCAGGCCCAGAGCACCTCACCTCAGGTCCAGAGCAACGGAGTCAGCTGACCATGGACTGAAAACTCTGAAAACGTGACCCAAAATGAACCTTTTCTCCTTTAACTTGTTTATGTTGAGTATTTTGGTTACAGCAATGAAAAGCTGACTAACATAACATAAAACCCTTTACAACTAACTTTCCACAGAACAGAACTATTGTTTTTTTTTTTTTTTTTTTTTTTTTTGCTCATACGTGTGAATATTGTCTAAAATGTGTCTTCTCCACTGTAGTCAGACCCTGCCACCACTGTGCTTGGCTAAGTTCACAAATGTGTTGTAAACTGTAACTTCCCTGACCTTTGGCTAGATGAAGCATTAGTCATCTCTTGCTTTGACCCAGGTTTCCTAACTTCACAGTTGGGGCCATTCCCAGAAATGGTATATCTGAATGTCAATCTTATCCACATGGTCATGGTCATTAAGGGCTACAAAAGTAAAACCCCTTGGTCAGTTATGATTTCGATCACTTCGATTTCCATACTATTCAAAATAATCAGGAGGCAACATGGTGGTCTCCTGCAGGAATAAAATTTGATGTGTCTGGAAGCAGATTTTAAAGGTGATTGCTTTTCAGAACATCTTTTTTTTTTTTATTGTAAACAAATGGGATACATGTTGTTTCTCTGTCTGTACATGGCGTAAAAGCATACCATTTGTGTAATCATAAATTTACATAGGGTAATGTTGTTTGATTCATTCTGTTATTTTTCCCTTCCCCCCCACCCCTCCCACCTCTCTTTTCCCTCTATACAGTCCTTCCTTCTTCCATTCTTGCCCCCCTCCCTAACCCTATATCTAACCCTAACACTAACCCCTCCCACCCCCATTATGTGTCATTATCCACTTATTAGCGATGTCATTCGTCCTTTGGTTTTTTGAGATTGGCTTATCTCACTTAGCATGATATTCTCCAATTTCATCCATTTGCTTGCAAATGCCATAATTTTATCATTCTTTATGGCTGAGTAATATTCCATTGTATGTATATACCACAGTTTCTTTATCCATTCATCAATTGAAGGACATCTACGTTGGTTCCACAATCTGGCTATTGTGAACTGAGCAGCTATGAACATTGATGTGGCTGTATCTCTGTAATATGCTGATTTTAAGTCCTTTGGGTATAGGCCAAGGAGTGCGATAGCTGGGTCAAATGGTGGTTCCATTCCAAGTTTTCTAAGGAATCTCCACACTGCTTTCCAGAGTGGCTGCACTAATTTGCAGCCCCACCAGCAATGTATGAGTGTGCCTTTCTCCCCACATCCTCGCCAACACCTGTTGTTGCTTGTATTCTTGATAATCGCCATTCTAATTGGGGTGGTTTTGATTTGCATTTCCCTTATTACTAGAGATGTTGAGCATTTTTCCATATGTTTGTTGATTGCTTGTAGATCTTCTTCTGTGAAGTGTCTATTCATTTCCTTAGCCCATTTGTTGATTGGATTATTTGCATTCTTGGTGTAGAGTTTTTTGAGTTCTTTATAGATTCTGGAAATTAGTGCTCTATCTGAAGTATGATTGGCAAAGATTTTCTCCCACTCTGTAGGCTCTTTCTTTACATTGCTGATAGTTTCCTTTGCTGAGAGAAAGCTTTTTAGTTTGAATCTATCCCAGTTATTGATTCTTGCTTTTATTTCTTGTGCTATGGGAGTCCTGTCGAGGAAGTCTGGTCCTAAGCCGACATGTTGAAGCTCTGGACTTACTTTTTCTTCTATAAGATGCAAGGTCTCTGGTCTGATTCCGAGGTCCTTAATCCATTTTGAGTTTAGTTTCGTGCATGGTGAGAGATATGGGTTTAGTTTCATTCTGTTGCATATGGATTTCCAATTCTCCCAGCACCATTTGTTGAAGAGGCTATCTTTTCTCCATTGCATATTGTTGGAACCTTTGTCTAGTATGAGAAAATTGTATTTATTTGGGTTTGTGTCCGTGTCCTCTATTCTGTACCATTGATTCACCTTTCTATTTTGGTACCAATACCATGCCGTTTTTGTTACTATTGCTTTGTAGTAGAGTTGAAGATCTGGTATTGCGATACCCCCTGCTTCACTCTTTCTGCCAAGGATTGCTTTAGCTATTCTGGGTTTTTTATTCTTCCAGATGAATTTCATAATTGCTTGCTCTATTTCTGTAAGGTACATCATTGGGATTTTAATTGGAATTGCATTGAATCTGTATAGCACTTTTGGTAGAATGGCCATTTTGACAATATTAATTCTTCCTATCCAAGAACATGGGAGATCTTTCCATCTTCTGAGGTTTTCTTTAATTTCTTTCTTTAGTGTTCTGTAGTTCTCATTGTAGAGGTCTTTCACCTCTTTTGTGAGATTGATTCCCAAGTATTTTATTTTTTTCAATGCTATTGTGAATGGGGTAGTTTTCCTAAATTCTCTTTCTGAAGATTCATCACTTATGTATAAAAATGCCTTAGATTTATGTGCATTGATCTTATATCCCGCTACTTTACTGATCTTATGAGATCTAAAAGTTTTCTGGTGGAATTTCCTGGTTCCTCTAAGTATATAATCATATCATCAGCAAATAGGAATAGTTTGAGTTCTTCTTTTCCTATTCGTATCCCTTTAATTTCTTTGGTATGTCTAATTGCTCTGGCTAGAGTTTCAAGGATGATATTGAAAAGAAGTGGTGAAACAGGGCATCCCTGCCTTGTTCCAGTTTTTAGGGGGAATGCTTTCAGTTTTTCACCATTTAGAATGATATTGGCCATGGGCTTAGCATAGATGGCCTTTACAATGTTAAGGAATGTTCCCACTATCCCTATTTTTTCTAGTGTTTTGAGCATGAAGGGGTGCTGTATTTTATCAAATGCTTTTTCTGCATCTACTGAAATAATCATGTGATTCTTGACTTTAAGTCTATTGATATGATGAATTACATTTATTGATTTCCTGATGTTGAACCAACCTTGAATCCCTGGGATGAAACCCACTTGATCATGGTGCACTATCTTTTTAATATGTTTTTGTATGCGATTTGCTAAAATTTTGTTTAGAATTTTTGTGTCGATGTTCATTTAAGGATATTGGTCTGAAATTTTCTTTCCTCAATGTGTCTCTGTCTGGTTTAGGTATCAGGGTAATATTGGCTTCATAGAATGAGTTTGGGAGGGTTCCCTCCTCTTCTATTTTCTGGAGTACTTTGAGAAGTATTGGAATGAGCTCTTCTTTAAAGGTTTTGTAGAACTCGGCTGAGAACCCATCTGGTCCTGGACTTTTCTTTGTTGGTAGGCTTTTGATGACTTCTTCTATTTCATTACTTGAGATTGGTCTATTTAAATTGTGTATATCCTCCTCGTTCAGTTTAAGCAATTCATATGTCTCTAGAAACCTGTTGATGTCTTTGAAATTTTCTATTTTGTTGGAGTATAGATTTTCAAAATAGCTTCTAATTATGTTTTGTATTTCAGTCATGTCTGTTGTGATATTTCCTTGTTCATTCCGAATTTTAGTGATTTGGGTTTTCTCTCATCTTCTCTTTGTTAGTGTGGCTAAAGGTTAATCAATTTTGTTTATTTTTTCGAAGAACCAACTATTTATTCTGTCAATTTTTTGTATTGTTTCTTTTGTTTCAATTTCGTTGATTTCAGCTCTGAGTTTAACTATTTCCTGTCTTCTACTACTTTTGGTGTTGGTCTGTTCTTCTTTTTCTAGGGCTTTGAGTGTTAGGTCTTTTATTTGTTGAGTTTTACTTCTTTTATTAAATGCACTCCATGAAATAAATTTTCCTCTAAGTACTGCTTTCATGGTGACCCGGAGATTTTGATATGATGTTTCTTTGTTCTCATTTACCTCTAGGAATTTTTTAATTTCCTTCCTAATATCTTCTGTTATCCATTCATCATATAGTAGCATATTGTTTAATCTCCAGGTGTTGGAGTAGTTTCTGTTTTTTACTCTTTCATTAATTTGTAACTTCAATCCATTATGATCTGATAGAATACAAGGTAGTGTCTCTATCTTCTTGTATTTGCTGACATTAGCTTTGTGGCATAATATATGGTCTATTTTAGAGAAGGATCCATGTGCTGCTGAGAAGAAAGTGTATTCACTCTTGGTTGGATGGTATATTCTATAAATGTCTGTTAAGTCTAAATTATTGATTGTGTTATTGAGATCTATGGTTTCTTTGTACAATTTTTGTTTGGAAGATCTGTCCAGTGGTGAGAGAGGCGTGTTAAAGTCACCTAGTATTATTGTGTTATGGTCTATTTGGTTTCTAAAATTGAGAAGGATTTGTTTAACATACATGGATGAGTCACTGTTTGGGGCATAGATGTTTATGATTGTTATATCTTGCTGATTTATGCTTCCCTTAAGCAGTATGAAATGTCCTTCTTTATCCCTTCTGACTAACATTGGCTTGAAGTCCACATTATCTGAAATGAGGATGGATACTCCAGCTTTTTGCTGAGTCCATGTGCATGGTATGTTTTTCCCCATCCTTTCACCTTTAGTCTATGGGTATCTCTTTCTATGAGGTGAGTCTCTTGCAGGCAACATATTGTTGGATCTTTGTTTTTAATCCAATCTGCCAGTCTATGTCTTTTGATTGATGAATTCAGGCCATTAACATTCAGGGTTATTATTGAGATATGATTTGTATTCCCGGTCATTTGGTTCATATTTAAAATTTTTGACACATCTTGGTTCCTCCTTTATTTGACAGTTCCTTTAGGATAATTCCTCCCTTTGCTGATTTGCTTCTTTGTTTTTTATCTCTTCCTCATGGAATATTTTGCTGAGAATGTTCTGTAATGCTGGCTTTCTTTTTGTAAATTCTTTTAGCTTTTGTTTATCATGGAATGATTTTATTTCATCGTCAAATTTGAAGGTAAGTTTTGCTGGGTATAAGATTCTTGGTTGGCATCCATTTTCTTTCAGAGCTTGAAAAATGTTGTTCCAGGCCCTTCTAGATTTTAGGGTCTGGATTGAAAAATCTCTGATATCTGTATTGGTTTCCCCCTGAATGTAATTTGGTTCTTTTCTCTCACAGCCTTTAAAATTCTGTCTTTATTTTGTATGTTTGGTATTTTCATTATAATGTGCCTTGGTGTGGGTCTGTTGTAATTTTGTGTATTTGGAGTCTTATAGGCCTCTTGTACTTGATTTTCCATTTCATTCTTCAGATTTGGGAAATTTTCTGATATTATTTCATTGAATAGATTGTTCATTCCTTTGGTGTGTTTCTCTAAGCCTTCCTCAATCCCAATAATTCTTAAATTTGGCCTTTTCATGATATCCCATAGTTCTTGGAGATTCTGTTCATGATTTCTTACCATCTTCTCTGTTTGGTCAACTTTGTTTTCAAGGTTAAGTATTTTGTCTTCAATATCTGAGGTTCTGTCTTCCAGGTGTTCTATCCTATTGGTTATGCTTTCTATGGAGTTCTTAATTTGGTTTATTGTTTCCTTCATTTCAAGGATTTCTGTTTTTTTGTTTTTCAATATCTCTAACCCTTTATTGAAATGATCTTTTGCTTCCTGTATTTGCTCTTTTAACTCTCGATTGGTGCTATCATTCAATGCCTGCATTTGCTCTTTCATCTCATCATTCAATGCCTGCATTTGCTCTTTCATCTCATCGTTTTCTTCCCTAATCATTTTAATTATGTACATTCTGAACTCCCTTTCTGTCATTTCTTCTGCCATGCTGTCGTTGGATTTTATTGATGTAACATCTAGATTTGTTTGGGGCATTTTCTTCCCTTGTTTTCTCATATTGTTCAGGAATCAGTGGGTCATTAAGATATTGCAGATTTCCTCTATTGACTTATAATATCCCTGAAGATTGCTAGTATATTCCCTCTTATCCTTTAGTAGACTGCAGTCTTGGAGGAAGTTGATAATGCGGTGCTCCACAAGGAAGCTGCCTCTCTAGGGTTGGTGACCCTCAGGTGGGGTATATTCCCTGATAGTGGGCAGAGGTGCCTCCACTTGTTGACCAATGGTCATCCAAAGGGGAACTAGGATGCAGGCTGAGGCAAGGCCTGTTTGTGCCTGTGTCTCTGGTTTTACCGTCCTTGTGGCAAAACCTCATCCGGCGGGGAAGACTCACCCAGTGGGGAGGTCTTGCTCATCAGTTCCCCTCCTAGAGGTTCCCCTCAATCTACAACTACTGCCTGGGCTGGGCTGTCTTCCTCTGCAATGTTCCCAGGGACCCGGACCTACCTCCTGGGCCTGGGAGCCTCACCCTTCGCAGACGAGTCTCCTTAGGCTGCCTGTCCTCAGAGAATCTGCCCGCAGTCCTGGAACCTTCGCTCCGCCCCTAGGCGTGTCTCTGTGCGACTCTTCCACCAAGAAACCGCCTAGGTCCTGGGACCCTGCTCTGTACCTAATTGGCTGGCTATGCGGCCCCTCCTCTGAGCCGCCACCTGGAGCCCCGTACAATAGCTCTGAGACCCAGAGACCCGCCACACACCACTTCCTCCAGACAGCCGCCCGGTGTTCCAACGCAGTCACTAGGAGTCCAAGCAACTCACTTCGCGTCTCCTCCTCCCGCCACCACCAGTAGCCCTAGGCAGTCACTCCGAGTCCAAGTGACCCGCCCTGTTCCTCCTCTTCCTCGGGGTAGCCCCCCGGGTGTTCAGGAGCGGTCGCTCGGAGACCAAGTGACCCACCGCGCTCCTCCTCCTGGCAGGCCACCGGTGTTCAGGAGCGGTCGCTTTGAGTCCAAACAACTCACCACTCGCCTCCTCCTTTGGCAACCGCCTGTGGCTCTGATGCAGTCACTCCTAGACCAAGCGACCCGCCGCGCTTCTCCTCTTCCTCCGGGCAGCCCCCCGGTGTTCAGAAGCGATCACTCTGAATCCAAACAGCTCTCCACGCAGCTCCTCCTCTGACAACTGCCTGTGGCTCTGATGCAGTCACTCCTAGACCAAGCGACCCGCCACGCTTCTCCTGTTCCTCCAGGCAACCCCCCGGTGTTCAGAAGTGATTGCTCTGAGTCCAAACAGCTCGCCATGCAGCTCCTCCTCAGGCAGCTGCCCGGAGCCCCAGTGGTTGCTCTGAGTCCAAGCGCTGTACTGAGCCGCCTCCTCTACGATGATCCCAGTGATCCGTGTTTACTGCTCCAGCGAGGGGGAGGGGCGTCTCGCCGAGCAAATCTACTTCACAAAGTTCTCTGTGTTCCTGGGCTACCGCCCCATCCGGGACGCCTCCCCAACGGGAGAGACTCACCTGGCGGCTTTGAGTTGGTCCCAAGTCTCTCACTATCTCCTCTTTTGAATCCTGCGTCCTGGAGCAACATGAAATGCAGCTGCCCTCTAGTCCGCCATCTTGAAAACCCCGAGAACATCTTTTTTCATATCTTTCTTATGACACCATGGCAGCAACTGCATTAAAATAGGTGATATCAAAGAGAACTTTCTTGAAGTATTTATTTCCAGTTAAAAATGGAGCTTTATCTGGTGTTTGTCATAAATCTACATTTTCTTCTCTTTCCAGAGAAGAAAATAGTTGCAAAGTGGAGCTCACTTTGACATCCGATGGCAGGACAATTGTATGCTACTACCCTTATGTGGATATTCCACATGAACACACACAACCTATCCCTCAACAAGATCCTGTAATGTACAAAGCTGCTCTCCCCACCCTTTCCATTGCAGCCATTTCCCCCGCCTCCCAACTACTGTCAGTCTGTGAACATCCTAGCTAGCTATTGGTTCATCAGTCAGCTTGCAAGTATCTTTCTCTGTTATTGGTCCCCTGTTAGCCTGGCAGAATTCAACTGCTTTGGGTAGCTACCCCACCATCTTTTCTCTTGCTTTTCTCTCCCCCTGACTCGCTTTCTTTCTCTCCTCCTTGCTTTTCCACTCTCTCTAGTGTGCGCCCTTTCTCTTTCCCTTTCTTTTCCTCTCATTTTCTCTCTTACCCTGCAGGGAGACACTCTGTTTGCTTAATAAACTCCCTTATGTGATTTCCCATGTCCGGCGTGGTTTTCGTGGGATTTCTTACAGAATCTGTGCACAATAATGAAGAAACACACAATCAAGTGCTAAAGATCATATTGGAAGAAAAAGGTGAACACCTTGAGCAAGGACTCATGATAGAAAACTTAGCAAAATGTTCTTTACTACTAAGCATCGTTGATATCCTCGTGGAAGGTATCCCAGACTTTGTAAGAATCCAAGTCCTCTAAAAGACAGATGATATTGAGATTCTTAGGAGAATCAAAGAAAAATGTTATCTGATGTCTCATTTGCCATTTGAGAATATGCAATCTGGTGTATTCACTAATATGTTATATAGTAAAATAATAATAATAAAATCTATTTTCATATGTTAAAATATGTATTTATTAATCCTGAACTTGATATTTTTATTTAGAGAAAATATTTTATTTTCATCTTATTTTCCTTTTGAGATATTAAAGGCTACTACTTATTTTATGTCTAGTATGAGTATTTTAACCTCATCAAACATTAGTATAAATATGGTTAATAAAATACACGTTTCTTCTGCTCTTTTAAACATTGCGTCTGACACAGAAGGACACAGAAGGATTCTGTAATTCGAAGACCTGTCATATATCTGTTGCTTTGACTAAGTTAATTCCTGATCTTTAACACTGTTTTCTAAATGTATAAGAGATTTAAGGCTATCCTTTGTATCGCGTTCCCTCTTCCCGCAGAGAGAGACATGACAAACATCTGAAGTTTGGAAGTATATTGCGTACAGTCTTCCTTTCTTTCCTTCTTATCTATCCCTTTCTCTTGCTCTCTTTCCCTCTCCTGCACTTCACTCTTCTCCCGCTCGGCTCTCGCCTGCTCCGGCCGCTTCGTTTCTCCCGCCCGGCTCACGCCCGCTTGCACGCCTCTACTCCCAGCTTCTACTCCTACTTTCAGTTTCTTCTCTCTTTTCTTTCTCTTGCTCTCTTTCCCTCCGCTTAACTCTCACCTGCTCCGGTCGTCCCGCTTCTCCGCTTCTACCCCTACTCTCAGCCTCTTCTCTTAGCTTCTGCTCTCAGCCTCTGCTCTCAGCTTCCTCTCTCAGCTTCTTCCCTCAGCTTCTGCTCTCAGCTTCTGCTCCTACTCCCAGTTTCTTCCTCTCTCAGCTTCTTCTTACTCCCACCTTCCGCGCCCTCCCAGCTTCAGCTTCTGCCTCTTACTCCCAGCTTCTTCTCTCTCCCCCGCCCATCAAGCTTATATACACCTCAACCAATCAGGGAGAGCACACGAGGTAAACGCGCGGACAGCTGCAGGTATAGAATAGGTAAACGAGGGGGGCATGCTCTAATCACATCGTTAACTAGCCAATCATTGGAATTCGCTGGTTGTTTACTGTATAGCTGGCCGCTTTTGGCTCAGCGCCAGGCGCCATCTTGACCGTGCTCAAGGCTGGGGGTCCTGGAAACCCTGACACCTTTGATTTTTGTTAATTCATTGAGACCTGTGATTTTTGTTACCATATACTCTGGATTCTAAATTGTACTTGAAAAGTTAAACTTAGTAAATGTAAAACTTCAGAGAGCACTTTGCCAAGTTGGTGTTCTCCAAACTAAAATTAGGTGTAGCAAAAGTCTTGGGTTTGTATGGGAATAACAAATTTGGTTGGTATTTATTCATGTATTTGATATTTTATAGCTGGATAAAGTAACCTATTGTCAATAAATTATATATACAATTTTGGGTTACTCTTCACATTGAAATTGGAATTTAAATGTATTTTTGAAAGGTATTAAGGAGAGCCTGATTTGTTTAAAGGTGATATTGTAAAACATGGAAGCATTCTGCCACTTCTTCCACAAAAAGAAAGTTAAGCTTTCTTAACCTGTCTTTGATTCATGTTTCAAGTGTAATGTTGTATTGAGTTAACTGTGAAGAGCCCCACCTTACCTGAGATAAGGCTCTGCCTCCCACCTTACTCTAAGTTAGATTGGCTCCAAAATAGGGTAGACTTCAGCTAATTTAAAGTTCTATTCAAAAGATTGATTTTGTTGTTAAGATCACTGTGATCTCAGACAGGGAATATAATATATAACTAAGCAAATTTTCAAGATTATGAAAGTCATTTTTCTTGGTTCATAGCTATATTACACAAACTGAATATGTTTTTTTGCTCTGTTATTTTCATTTTGTATTTTCCTTGTAAACTTTATAACTGTTGTCTGTTAGTGTTTTACAGAGGTACTGCTTCCAAAACAAAACAAAACTAACCTTGGTTAACTTGAGATAATAACCCATCACCTACAGGACAGATAGTATATAATGCTGACTTCCAGTACTAATACTAACCATAATTAAATAAAAGGGGTATCTGTAATATTATAGATATTGAAATTATAACCTCTAACTCCCTCTTTAAGACTTGTAAAACTTGTTTGTTGGGTGTTTAAAACCAATAACTTGAAGACCAAAGTCAAGAATGTGAAAGGGCCAAGGAAAAAGTAGCCAACATTTTGGCTCTTGCCCTCTAAGTTCAGCCAGGATGCAGAGAATGACAGGACCCCTCTCTGGGCCCTGCAACTCTGGTGAGTCATCCAATCTGCTGATTGGCAAGATTGAGAGGACCCTAGAGAACAGGAAGTCAACCAGTGCATATTCTGCAAAGAGAAGTGTCATTGGAGATGGAAATGTCCCTGATGCTTCCAAAAGAAGCCACGTATGGTCAGCCAGACCCAGACCCATCCTGTAAGGTGGCACCACTGGTGGAGGAAAGCTAAAGGAGCCAGGAGGCTTTGCATATGTACCCAAGTGTGATCTCTGAGGAATCTCAGCTGACTCTTAAGAGTAGATAGGAACAAGATCAATTTTGACCAACTTGGTGTTAAACACCTGGCAGGAGAGTATAGCCTGAGCACAATCCTACATGGATATTTAAAGGAAAACAATGTTTTTTAATGTAACTTAAGGTGTATACTTGTGTCAGTCCTACCAAAAGTAGGTGAAGCTGGGGCTATAAGGAAAAGGGTTCTTATGTGAGAGTGCCTAATAATAATGACAAGAGTTGCGAATTAATTTGAGTCTGATTTCATAGACTTAAAAATCTTCCTAACCTCCTACATTGATAAACTTGATTTTTTTTTTAACTGATAAGTTTATGAGTTACTGTTCTTATGGTTTTAGAGACTGGCTGAAATACTAATTACTTTTGTGCTAATTATTTACAAAAAAGTGATGCTTTGCTGTCTTGTTTATTATTGTCTTAGCATGATCCCTGTCCTATGTATGCCTTGTCCAGTCACCTGCCATCTGCCACTGTGGACCTCTGGACTGCTCCAATGCTGAATGCCCTTAACTGTCTAAACCCCACCTGTTAGAGAACAAGGACTTTGGTTACTTCCCTCAACTTTGTCCCCTTTCAGTGGAAAGTATCTTGGAGATGTCGTTGCCCACTTTCCATACAAATGGAAGGCAGAAATTGAGAGTGGGAAAATTTAACAGGGGTTCACTTGATGCTTTGACTATATCTCTTGTGGTTTTGAAACTTACATGGTTATTTTCTGTTTCCCTGATCTTCTTAAACTTCTCCTCTCTGATTTTCTTTTCCCTAAACTTCTCCCTGATCTTCTTTTCCCTGATTGTCTCCTTTCTGATCTCTCCTCCATAATCTTATTTTCTCTGAATCAACTCTTTAAAACCCCCACTTCCCCCTGATGGTCAGAATCACAGCCTTTGGGACATGAGTACCCTGCATTTCTCCTTTGCTAGCAAAGCAAATACACAGTCTTTTTCCTTTTTCTTAGAACGGTGTCCTTGCTATTGTATTGGCATCAGGGAGTAGGACTGAGCTTTTGGTTACTATGGCAGTGGGAAGAGAGACTTTAACAATGTTTCCTGGGCAGTGTCCATGGGCAGAAAGGTGCAAGAATGGGTTTTTTACTATAAGTTTCATTAAAATTAAGTTTCATCCATTACTAATGGATGAGTGTTTTCAGTTATACACACTGAAGTGGAATTTTAGTAGGAATCAGAATATTTATCATCACATTGACACATAAAAGTACTAGTGTTAAGGAACTAGAATGACCAACATTCAAAACCAACTTTAACAACTACGCAATAAAGCACTCTATAGTATGTCTTTTCTGCTGTCCATCATTGAATCCACCTGTAGCAACTTGGAACCTGGGTTTCAAGCATGATAGGCCCATGCTGTACCACTGAGCTACACCTTCATCCCCTCTCAAATTTGTAGAGCAAAGGGTGTAGTGCCCAACATCATACTGAAGTATTCTTTTATCCCTGCTACAGTTTCATTATCAGCATCTTCCTCATCTGTATTCCTCCTCCTTTATTCTTTCTTCTCAGTGCTGATTATTGAACCCAAGGCCTTGCACATGCTAGGCAAACTCTCTATCACCCACCCAGCTCACACTACTTCTTAAAGAAGACACTCCTGAAAGCACAGCACTCACTCACCTTCCTGGAATTTAGACTTTAGGTCCTGCCCAGGCACCATTTATGAGTGATTTGCCACCTCCTTCTCCCACCATCCAGACCACTGCCTCTACTCTCTACCCCACACATGCTGGGCCCATTTTCCACCCTGTTTCTTTTATTTGAAGGTTCCTACATTTCATTAATTTTTCAATATTCTCAGCCTCCACATCCATAATATGATCTCTCCCTATCTTTCTCAGTATCTCCTTCCAAAACTCCATATGTTAGACCTTATTCTATATGCCTGTCTGTTAACTTCTCTTTCTTCATTTTTCTTTTCTCTCTGTGCTCCAAATTCTGGGTAATTTCTTCAAACCCATTTCTTTTTAGTTCATTAATTATCTTTTC
Source organism: Sciurus carolinensis (assembly GCF_902686445.1). NCBI lineage: Eukaryota > Metazoa > Chordata > Mammalia > Rodentia > Sciuridae > Sciurus > Sciurus carolinensis. Next base: position 120,584,612 of record NC_062220.1, on the reverse strand, counting down.
ATTTTTTTTTAGTTAATTAGTAAGGTTTTATTTTTTATTTCCATAAGTCCTATTTGTTCTTTCTTCAAGTACCAGGGATTGACTCCAGGGGTGCTTAACCACTGAGCCACATCCCTAACCCTTTTTTGGGGGGGGATGATACCAGAGATTGAACTCAGGGGCACTCAATCATTGAGTCACATCCCAAGCCCTATTTTGTATTTTATTTAGAGACAGGGTCTCACTGAGTTGCTTAGTGTATCACTTTTGCTGAGCCTGGCTTTGAACTTGCCGTCCTCCTGCCTCGGCCTCCAGAGCCACTGGGATTACAGGTGTGCACCACTGCACCAGGCCATCCCTAGTTCATTTTATATTTTATTTTGAGACAGGGCCTCACAAAGTTGTTGAGGCTGGCTTTGAACTTGCAATCCTTCTGTCTCAGCCAATGGGATACAAGCATGTGTCACCATGCCCAGCTTCCCTGTTTTTTTTAAAAAAAAAAATTATTTTATTTGTTCTAATTAGTTGTACATAACAGTAGAATGCATTTATACATTTTGATAGATCATACATAAATGGATCACAAACTCCCACCTTCCTGATTATACATACTGCAGGATCACATCTGCCATGCAGTCATACATGTACATGAGGTAATAATGTCTGTCTCACTCTACTATTATTCCTTTCCCCATACCCCTTCCCCTTCACTCCTATCCACCTAATATAAATAACTCTATTCTTCTCTATCCTTCCCCCCCTTAGTGTGATTTGGCTTCCACATATCAGAGGAACATTCAACTTTTGGTTTTTTGGGATTGGCTTATTTCATTTAGCATGATATTCTCTAACTCCATCCATTTACCAGCAAATGTCAGAATTTCATTCTTCTTTAAAGCTGAGTAATATTCTATCCTGTATACATACCACATTTTCTTTATCCATTCATCTGTTGAAGGGCATCTAGGCTGGTTCTATAGTTTAGCTACTGTGAATTGAGCTGCTATAAACATTGATGTGGCGGTGTCATATAGTATGTTGATTTTAAGTCCTTTGGGTATAAACTGATGAGTGGGATAACTGGGTCAAATGGTGGTTCCATTACAAGTTTTCTTAGGAATCTCCATGCTGCTTTCCATAATGGTTGCACCAATTTGAATTCCCACCAGTTATGTATGAGTGTACCTTTTCCCCCACATCCTCACCAACATTTATTGTTGCTTATATTCTTGATAATTGCCATTTTGATTGGAGTGAGATGAAATCTTAGAGTAGTTTTGATTTGTATTTCTCTAATTGCTAGAGATGTTGAACATTTTTTCATATATTCATTGATCAATTGTATATCTTCTGTGAAGTGTCTGTTCAGTTCCTTAGCCTATTTATTGATTGGGTTATTTGGGTTTTTGGTGTTAAGTTTTTTGTGTTCTTTATATATCCTAGAGATTAATACTTTATCTGAGGTGCATGTGGTAAAGATTTTCTCCCAATCTATAGGCTCTCTCTTCACATTACTGATTACTTCTTTTGCTGAGAAGAAGCTTTTTTTTTTTTATTGTAAACAAATGGGATACATGTTGTTTCTCTGTTTGTACATGGAGTAAAGGCATACCATTTGTGTAATCATAAATTTACATAGGGTGATGTTGGTTGATTCATTCTGTTATTTTTCCCCTTCCCCCCACCCCTCCCATCCCTCTTTTCCCTCTATACAGTCCTTCCTTCCCCCATTCTTGCCCCCCTCCCTAACCCTCACTCTAACCCTAAAACTAACCCCTCCCACGCCCCATTATGTATCATCATCCACTTATCAGCGAGATCATTCGAGAAGAAGCTTTTTAATTTGAGTCCATTCCATTTATTTTTTGGTCCCTTCTGAGGGGCCGGGGATTCGAACAGTGGCCCTTGTGCATGCTAGGTGAGTGCCCTCCGAAAGGAGCTATTTCTTCAGCTCCCATTCCATTTATTGATTCTTGATGTAACTTCTTGCTCTTTAGGAGTGTCATTAAGGAAGTCAGGTCCTAGGCCGACATGGTGAATATTTGAGTCTACTTTTACTTCTAGTAGTAACAGGGCCTCTGTTCTAGGGCCCAAGTCTTTGACCCACAGTGAGTTGAGTTTTGTGCAGGTTGAGAGATAAGAGTTTAATTTCATTTTGTTACATGTGGCCTTCCATTTTTCCCAGCACCATTTGTTGAATAGGCTATCTTTTCTCCAGTGAATATTTTTGGAATCTTTGTGTAGGATGAGATACCTGTATTTATGTGGGTTTGTCTCTGTGTCTTCTCTTCTGTACCATTGGTCTACATGTCTGTTTTGGTGCCAATACCATGCTGATTTTATTACTACAGCTCTGTAGTATAGTTTGAGGTCTGGTATTGTGATGCCTTCTGCTTCACTTTTCTTGCTAAGTATTGCTTTGGCTACTCTGGGTCTCTCATTTTTCCAAATGAATATCTCGATTACTTTTTCTAGTTCTATGAAGAACATCATTGGAATTTTAAAAGGAATTGTGCTAAATTTGTATAACGCTTTTGGTAGTATGGTCATTTTGACAATATTAATTCTGCCTATCCAGGAGCATGAGAGGTTTTTCCATCTTCTAAGGTATTCTTCAATTTCTTTTTTTAGTGTTCTGTAGTTTTCATTGCAGAGATCTTTCACCTCTTTTGTTAGATTGATTCCCAAGGTGTTTTTTTTTTTTTTTTTTTTTTGAGGTTATTGCGGATGGGGTAGTGTTCTTTATTTCTCTTTCAGTGGATTCATTACTGATGTATAGGAATGCATTTGATTTATGGGTATTGATTTTATATCCTGCTACTTTGCTGAATTCATTTATTAGTTCCAGAAAATTTTTGGTGGAATTTTTTGGATCTTACAGTAAATATAAGTCATATCATTGGCAAATGGTGATAGTTTGAGTTCTTCTTTACCTATTTGTATATCTTTAGTTTCTTCTGTCTAATTGCTTTGGCTAGAGTTTCAAGAAAAATGTTGAATAAAAGTGGTTTATTCAACCACTTTTTTTATTCCAGGTTTTGGAGAAAGGGCTTTTAATTTTTCTCCATTTACAATTATGTTGGCCTTGGGTTTAGCATATATGGTTTTATGATGTTGAGGTATGTTCCTGCTATCCCTAGTTTTTCTAGTATTTTGAACATGAAGGGTGCTGTAGTTTGTAAAATACTTTTTCTACATCTATTGAGATGATCATGTGATTCTTGTTTTTAAGTCTATTTATATGATGAATTATGTTTATTGATTTCCGTATGTTGAAACAATCTTGCATCACTGGGATGAACCCCAATTGATCATGGTGCACTATCTTTTAAGTATGTTTTTGTATGTGATTTGTGAGAATTTTATTGAGAATTTTTGCATCTATGTTCATCAGGGATATTGGTCTGAAGTTTTCTTTCCTTGATGTATCTTTGTCTGGTTTTGATATCAGGGTGATACTAGCCTCATAGAATGAGTTTGGAACAGTTCTTTCTTTTTCTATCTTAAGCAATAATTTGAGGAGTATTGGTGTTAATTTTTCTTTGAAGGTCTTGTAGAACTCGACTGAGAATCTGCCTGGTCCTGGGTTTTCTTGATTGGTAGGCTTTTGATGGTGTCTTTAATTTTATTGAAATTGATCTGTTTAAATCATGCATGTCCTCTTGATTCAGTTTAGATAGATCATATGTCACTAGAAATTTGTTGATGTCTTTGAGATTTTCTATTTATTAGAATATAAATGTTCAAAATAGTTTCTAATTATGTCTGTATTTCAGTAATGTCTGTTGTGATATTTCTTTTTTCATCAAATATTTTAGTAATTTGGATTTTCTCTTTGTTAGTGTGACTAGGGGTTTATCAATTTTATTGATTTTTTTTTCATAGGACCAACTTTTTGTTTTGTCAATTTTTTCAATTATTTCTTTTGTTTCAATTTCATTGATTTCAGCTATGATTTTAAGTATTTCTGCTACTGTTTTTGGTGTTGATTTGTTCTTCTTTTTCTAGGGCTTTGAGATGTAATGTTAGGTCATTTATTTGTTGACATTTTATTCTTTTAATAAATAAGCTCAATGCAATGAACTTTCCTCTTAGTACTGCCTTCATAGTGTCCCAGAGATTTTGGTATGTTTATCAGTATTCTCATTTACCTCTAAGTAGTTTTTTTTATTTCATCCTTGATGATTTCTTCTACTATTCATTCATCATTCAACTGTGTGTTATTTAGTCTCCATGTATTAGAGTAGCTTTTTTTTTTAACATTGATTTCTAATTTCAGTTCATTATGATATGACAGAATTCAGGGTATCGTCTCCATTTTTTGTATTTACTTTTATGTTGCTTTGTGGCATAAGATATGGTCTATTTTAGAGAAGGATCCATGTGCTGCCAAGAAAAAGTGTATTCACTCATTGATGGATGAAATGCTTTATGTATGTCTATTGTCTAAATTATTGATTATATTATTTAGTTCTATAGTTTCTTTATCTAGTTTTTATTTAGAAGATCTGTCCAGTAGTGAGAGAGGTGTGTTAAAATCACCCAATATTATTATGTTGTGGTCTATTTGCTTCTTGAAATTGAAAAGAGTTTGTTTGATGTACACAGAAGTTCCATTGTTTGGAGCATAAACATTTATAATCATTATGTCTTGCTGTACAATTCTCTTCAGTAGAATGAAATAAACTTCTTTGTCCCTTCTGATTAACTTTGACTTGAAGTTCACTTTATCTGATATGAGGATAAAAAGCCCTGCTTGTTTATGTAATACATATGAGTGATATGTTTTTCCCCATTCTTTCACCTTCAGTCTGTGGATGGTTTTACCTATGAGGTTAGTTTCTTGGAGACAGCATATTGTTGGTTCTTGTCTTTTAATCCGATATGCAAGTCTATGTCTTCTTTTTGATGAGTTTAGGCCATGAATATTCACGGTTATTACTGAGCTATGATTTGTATTCCCAGTCATTTTGGTTTATTTCTGGCTTTTAATTTGATTATCTTCTCTTTTGACTATTCCTTTATTGTAGTTCTTCCCTTTGCTGTTTTTCACTTCATCCTCATGGAATATTTTGTTGAGAATGTTCTGTAGTGCAGGCTTTCTATTTGTAAATTCTTTTAACTTTTATTTATTATGGAAGTTTTAATTTCATATTCAAATATGAAACTTAATTTCACTGTATATAAAATTCTTGGTTGGCACCCATTTTCTTTCAGAGCTTGAAGTATGTTGTTCCATGATCTCCTAGCTTGGAGGGTCTGGGTTGAGAAATCAGTTGAGTTCTGAATTGGTTTTCCCCTATAAGTAATTTGCTTTCTTCCCTCATGACCTTTAAGATTTTATCCTTATTCTGTATTTTAGTCATTTTTATTATAATGTGTCTTGGTGTGGGTCTGCTGCAGTTTTGTACATTTGGGGTCTGTAAACCTCCTATATTTGATTTTTCATTTCATTCTTTAGGTTTGGGGAAATTTCTGATATTATATCATTGAAAAGATTGTGCATTCCTTTGATTTGAATCTTTGCTCCTTCTTCTATCCCAATAATTCTTAAATTTGCTTTTTCATGTTATCCCATATTTCTTGGAAGTTCATGGATTCTTACCATCTTCTCTGCATGGTGAACTTTATTTTCAATAGTAAATATTTTGTCTTCTTTGTCTGAGGTTCTGCCTTCCAAATGGTCTAATCTGTTGGTGATGTTTTCCATTGGATTTATAATTTGATTTATTGATTCCTTCATTTCGAGAATTTCTGCTTTTTTTCACAATCACTAACTCTTTATTGAAGTGATCTTTCACTTCCTGTATCTTCTCTTTGATTTCACTTTTTATAGCATCCTTACTTCACAGATCAGATTAACCATGTACATTCTAAACGTCTTCTTGGACATTTCTTCTATTGTGTTGTCAGTGGTTTCTCTTATTGGGGCATCTTGGTTTGTGGTGTTTTGTTTTTTCAAGTTGCTTGTGTGTTTTCCCATCTAGTTGTGTGAATCTGAGGCAATACAGAATCTACCCTGTAGACCTATATTGTCACTGAAGATTTCTAGTATCCTGCCTTTAAGAGGGAGACCAATTGACACCCAGTGCAAACAATATACAACCTCAAAACTAATAACTCCCATCAAGGTGTCCACTGCCCTCTCACTATAAACAGCAATGATGAGTTCAAGTACTGTCCACAGTAAAAACAGAAAATTTGCCAAATGGATTTACAATCTCAAATAGTGGACAAAGAAATAACATAAACAGTGCAGGACATGGTGTTCATTAGGGAAAAGAGATAAGCCAGAAGTAAAAATCCACAAGAAGAGTGGGAGAGGAACCAACAGAGATTGGCTCTCATGTGGAGAAAAGGTAGAAAGGGAATCTAGGAAGACAGACAAGCAAGAGGAAGTATACATATAAAGAGAAGAAGAAGAAAAAGAAGAAGAAAAGAATATACAGAATATAAAGCAGAACAGCAAAACACCATGCATATACCACTGTCTTTGACAAATGATGCACAAAAAACACCGTGCTCCAAATCTGGTAGAGAGAGATAACCAGAGAAGAAAAAAATAAAAATTGTGGAGAGCAGTGACTGAGATCTGGGGGAGGGGGGGGTCTCTGATGACCTCATGGCTATGGCATGCCTGGTGCCTGGGAATGTTTCTGTGTATTAGCTGCTGTGGCAATGCCCTGCATGAGGAGACTCTGTGCAAGAGTCCTGCCAACTCTGATCTTGATTTCAGGCACACAGTTCCTGGGAAGGAAGGAATTCTTATGCTAAACAACTACGATGTTTCACCAACTCCACTTCTCTGGTTCCTGCCTTCTTTACAGTAACTTTAACCAATGGACTTTCTTGAGCTCCATAAAGCTCCTAACATTGCACTTTGCAACTGTGGATTGCAACTGCAGAAAAGCTACATAGATGTCCTAGTTTCTGTAACTTTCCTGTATACAAAGAATAATGGTTGTATAGTCTTAAACCTGATAATGAGACACATATAAATAAAGTTTGCTGGCATAACTCTTTAGATCTGCATCTGAATCAGAGAGTAGAGTTCCACCTGATCCTAGCTGTTTATCTTCAAAATATATGTTTGTGATTCTTTATTTTCCAATACCCTTATTGCCCCTCACTGGACCCAAGAGTTTGGTCACGATGGTCAAGGCAAGAAATAAAATATATCTTGGCAGAAAATTGAACAACTATCTCTGCCAGTGTCCAAAAGCTTCTCATCCCTGTCTCCAACTTCCCACAAGACTGCTTAGCCCAGACAAGCCCTGGAAGACCCAGTCACTATCCCACCAATCTGGGCCTCAGATATCCTGGGTTTGTCCACACCACAATCCCAAGATCTCAGTGCCACTGAAATTTGGAGAGAGACCACCAGGGATGAGCAATCCTGAGAGATAGTAACTAGATGGCAACAACTCTCACTCCCAGGAGAGAGACCCCAGCAGCAACCAAACCTAGACACTGAACCTCCAGGTCCTGGCCAGTGTCCCCAGACAGGCTGCACCCCAAAATGGTAGCAGTAGTAAACCCACCAACACCCCAAACAAACCCCAGGCTCAGGACAGTGCCCCAAAATGGATGGGGCCACATGCAACCAAACCCAGAGTCTCCCTGGCAGCGGACCCCTGGGCAGCAGTGGAAGCAGCAGCTGCAGATGTGGGTGGCATCATTAGCAGGTGGGAGACCTGCAGCAGCAATGGAGGCAGCCACTGCAGCACCCAGAGAGGAGATCTCCAGGTGACCTCCAGGAAGTGGCAGCAGCCCTGGTGGTAGTAGAGGCAGCAGTAGCAGCAGAAGTGACAGCAGTGTAGATGGCAGCATCGAGGGCAACAGACCCCCTGGTGATGGCAACTGCAGCAGCCTCAACAGCAGCAGCAGCAGCACCTGGAGAAAAGACCCCGGGCACACAAGGCAGCGGTGCCAGGGGCAGCCACGCTCCAAGAGAAAACCTTCTGGTGATGGCAGTAGTGCTTGGGGAAAAGACCTCCAGGCACCCAGGGTCCTGTGAGCAGCAGCATCACCTGGAGAATACACCTCCGGGTGTCTGTGGCAGCAGCCCCAGGGGAAGCTGCACCCCGCCCTTGAGAGAAGCCCTCCAGGAGTCCAGGGCTGTGTGAGCAGCAGAGGCACCCGGAGAAAACTCCAGGCATCTGCAGCAGTGGCCTCCTTCCCTGCCTTTTAATAGTCCTTTGCTCCTAAGTCATGTTTTTAACTCTCTTATTTCTTTAAATATTTCATCATATTCATTATATGTTCCATATTTTACAATTTTAATACTTAACACTATTGGGGTTCTGTTTCTGCCTCTGGTCTTACCATTGATTCTCAGTCATGCTGGCTTGTGGTTTGTGACTTGGTTGAAAGGTTTATGTAAGCATATGGAGTTTACAGGTATTGAGGCCAGGGTAAGGGTATGGGAGTCCCTCTAAAAAGGATTTATGCCAGCTTCTGAAAAGTGCCTGCCAGGTTCTACCAGCATGGGACTATAGAAAATTAACTTGTTAGCCTGGATTGTTCAAGGGGCATATAACTGAATCCCAGACCCAATGAGGATGGGCTTTGGTTTCAAGTGCTTGGGATGATTTATTTGTTTGCTTTTACCAAACATTCAGACCAAGATGAACAGTTAATTTCCTTGTCATCTGCCTCTGCTGGTGGGAAGGATCCTGAGTCCTGGGTTCTGGATAGAGTCTCAGTCCTGCAGCCCCACATAGCTCACACCCTAATATTCTAGATGGGAGAAGTATCTCAGGGAAACTGCAGCTTCAGGCTCTGCCTCCCCCACTCAGATCACACTGCTTTCCAGCCTCCTGTTAATCTTCATCCCCAGAGTGTCCCTTTATTTTTTTTTGAACCCAGCTATGCCTTTCTGAGCACACACTTATATGCTGTCACAATGAATACCCACATATATGCAGATGCACACACATGTATACATATCTATTGGTACTTCCATATACATACTTACACAAATACACACTCACACATACGCTCATACACACACATAAACACACACACATACTCTCCAACCTTGAGCCTTATTTCCTCACATTATTCTTTGCAGCTAGCATCTGAAATGGGGATGGGCATCTCTTATTCAGAAGTCAGGAACTCTCCTGAGCCTGGGTGCTACAGTTCCTCTATTCCAGAACACCCCAGGGTCCTGATTCATACCTCACTTGGTTATCAATCAGGGTCTGCTCTGCTTGCTACCTGACGGCTAATGTTTTGGAGCTAGAGGTTAGTGGGAAGGAAATCAGGTTTTATCCTGATAAGCTAGCTGATAGGGAAAATGACTGGATTTTAGTCTTAATGATCATTTTGAAAGGATTCTGGGTATGCAGAAGAGTTTTTATGACAAAGAAAGGAGGGTTAATGAAGAGGAAGGCTGCGTACTGATCTACACATCCAGACACTTACATGATAGCCGTCCTTGTTATTTAGGGGATGTTTTCTTTATTTTTTAGTGGGAATGGCCCCACAGTGGGGATGGAAATAGGGGTCATTTTACTAACAATTCACATCCTTTGTTTTATTCTTTTTTAAAATTTTGACACAGGGTTTTGCTAAATTGCCTAAGCTGATCTTGAACTTGCAATTCTCAACCTCCCAAGTAACTGGGATTACAGGTGTGCACCATCCTGCACCTGGCTTCAGTGGAAACATTCCTGCAGTTACAAATGATTTTCTTGTCCTGGGCACATTCTATAATCCTTTAGATAAGCACATTCACTTCACACAAGCTAAAAATTATTCTTTTTAAAATTAGAAAACAGGATTAATAAACCATTGGCCCACAGTTTGATGCTATTTGAATACTACCAGTAGTTCTGGTTCTAAAAGACTAGAGAAAGATTACTAATTAGGAAGTCTGAGGACAATTGTTTTTCTATTTGTCATCTTTTCCTGAGATAGTTAATTCTAGTAGTTATTATCTTAGTCAATTAAAGACATTTTCTTTAGAAGTTATAGTACTAAGGAAAGGGAAAGGCAAAGAATAACTTTACAAGGGGCAATTATGCAAAGCATATCTAATCTTGAATAGGGTAGTGTAAAACAAAATGGTGTGTCCATTACTCTGTTGCACTCTCTGCTCCTAGTGTTCCAGAAGCTACAATTTCAGGGGATTCTCCTCCTCCTCCTCCTCCTCCTCCTTCTTCTTCGTTCTCTTTTCTTTCTTATTTTTTTTTTTTATTAAAGCAAATTTTAAAATGAACCTAAAGAGTAAAAAGAGACTGCATAAAACAGTTAACATAGCAGAACTGACCACAACCCTTTGAAAGTCCTCTTTACAAATTTGGCCCTTAATAGGTGATTGGAATTATATCCACAGCCCAATTGTGCTTAAGACAGTGGTGATAGGTTGCCAAGAGACCAAGGAAGACACTTGGAGATGAGGTGTGAGAATAAAATTTACTGGGAAATGTTAGGGGTCGCTGGCTCAGTTGTGGCTCGCCCGTAGCTCCCAGAAAAAAACGTTCCGCAGATACGCAATCTCACGCAAAAGACTTTATTTATGGGGACGGATAAGGTCCGCTAGGGGTAGAAAAAAGAAAAAAAGGAAAAAGAAATGGCATATGGCTTTTCCCAGATATTGGAATTTCGCGGGCTGGGAGGAACCAATCGCGGAGGAGAATTCTTGCAGACTGACTGATGGACCAATAACATGTTAGAACGTAACATGGGAGGCAGGAAGATGATGGCACCGTAAGCCAGAAATTCCTGTAACGTAAGAGGCGGGCAGAACGCAGACTGACAGGTGATGGGGAGGCCGGAAATTCCTGTAACGGAAGAGACGGTTGGAGCGCAGATTGACAAGTGGTTGGGAGGCAGGAAATTCCTGTAACGGGAGAGAAGGGTGGCTTTATAGCTTACAGGAAATGCTTATGTAGTAGGTCTAGAGGCAATGGACTGGATAAGAGTTGACTAGAGAGTCCAGCGGTGATGGCTGAACAGGAGCACCTCTGTTCCTTCATGTTTCTCTCTCACAATGATACCCCAGAAAATAATGCCTCCTCTTCCTCATAGTGTTTTGATCAGTGGTGGACATCTGGATGAGGGACATGTATCTTTTCCATAGTGCCTCAGTTCTGCAGGGAGAGAGGTTTTATAAGTTAGACTACAGAAGGAGTTTCATTATTAGCATTAGCTTGCTTTGTTCCTTGTGTGACCAGCATCCCAAGGAGCAACTGTTCTGGTATATGTGCAAAAAAGCAGATTTTTACAAATAATACTAACTTTTTCTGGTTTCCATCATATGTGAGAGAGAGAAAGTATCTTATTGATTTATCTAGACATTTCTGGCAGGTCTGCCCTCTTTGTTCCCTTGAAGTAGCCAAGTTACTGGGAACTAAAAGGGCATTCCAGAGATATAGTGTCTAAGGGTCCTCCTTTTCTTTCAGAATAATACACTGAGAACTTAGATGTGGGGTGGGTTCCCATTAACTGATAGCAGTGGCTCACCGGGACAGAACTGTTTGTACAAACAAAATGGCTTGTGCTGAACACATGCTTTCCTTCTGGGGATGCGGAATTTGGGCACCATGCCAGAGAGAGGAGGCCTACGTGATCAGCCCCAGTAAAATCAGCAGGCATTGAGGCTCTATTGAACTTCCCTAGTTGGCAACATTTCACTTATTTTGTCACTACTTGCTTCTCATAAAATTAAGCATGTCCTGTATGACTCCACTGAGAGAAGTTTCTGGAAGATTGTGCCTGGTTCTCACTGGAGCTTTCTTACTCCTGGTGCCTTTTCTCTTTGATGATTTTGCTTCATGTCCTTTCACTGTTATGTTTCCTATCATGCTGCAAATGTGATTATTTGCTGAGTCCTATGAACCATCCAAGTAAATCACTAAACCTGGAGGTTGTTCAGGGACCCACAGCACATTAGGTGTCAGAAATGGGATTTGGGTGGGAGGGGTGGGGGTGAAGGGGAAAAATAACAGAATGAATCAAACAACATTACCATATGTAAATTTATGATTACACAAATGGTATGCCTTTACGCCATGTGCAAACAGAGAAACAACATGTATCCCATTTGTTTACAATAAAAAAAAAAAAGAAATGGGATTTGCTTAAACACAAAACATAATCTGGGACTGGGGATATAGCTCAGTTCATGTGAGTGCTTGCCTCATATAAACAAGGACCTGGGTTCAATCCCAGCATCACCACCAAAAACAACAACAACAACAAAAAACCCAAACCATAATCCTATCTCATAAATATAGTGAAAGCACCATATTTCACTGCATAATTATCACCACCACATTAAAAAATATTCACATTCTGTGCATCCTAATCTTGCACAAAAGACAGTTAGTAATAAATGATTGTTAAGTAATACTGTCACAAAGGAAAAAAATGAGGACAATGGTTGCACCCACTAGTTTGCAAAAAAAATTTTGGCATAAAATCTGCAACAATTAGGCATAGAAATATGGCACTTGTTGGGGAAGGAAGGGTCAAGGCATGATAAACTTTTGGTGCCTGGGTAACTATAGATTCATCTACAGGGTGAAGCAGCAGCTGAACTGCTATCTGTTGTGAGAGATTACCTGTAGAATTTGAAATGACTGATCCATTTATGGGAGAGTAGGCTTTTTGAATCCCCTGACTGATTTGGGCCACACTGGCCAAAGAAATGGGAAAATGTACAGCTACGGTGATGCCTTTGATTTTTGTTCTCTCCTCCAGGTGGGAGGAGAAAGGGCCCCTGAAATTTTCAAAAGTCAGCTTTGAATGGGCCAAAAATGTTAAAAGTTTGTGTTGCTTGTTCCTCTGGGTGTAGAGGTTCAGGTCATGTGAAAGTAAAGAGGAGGGAAAGTCCTTTGAGTGAAGAAACTCATCAGGACAAAAAGGTCTTCTGTTTGAAAGGCTTAGAAACACTCTGCAACTCCTCTGTCCTTGAGGCCTGGGACATTATCTTATTATAAAAACATTTGGTACTAGTGGACTTTGAGCAGCAAGCAAGTTATATGATCTGCACATTCACAAAGCTAACTGCCCTAATGTAACCTAATGTAACTTGATATAACCCTGGAATAGATAATAAAACTGAACTGGCTTTCCCATGGGAGCCACTTCTGGCTGTACACCATCCTGTGTGCCCTCTTTATTTGCTCTCCCCTTTACAGTTGATACCCAAACAGGGACCCTTCTGGACTTGTTGATGGGAGAAGGGGATTGCTTACTGCCTGGAACAGGCTTTGATGCTTTGCTCATCAGCTGGCAACAATTCCACTGGTAAGCTATGGGAAATTTCCTGTCTGAGGCTCAACATCATCATTGGGCTAACTTTCTTATTTGCTTCATAAGGTTAAACATATTGTAAGCAATACTGATCTTGCTGCTGTGCTGTCTGAAATAGATTCTTGCTGTCCATGGTATCCAGAGAGTGAGTCCTTAAGACTCTAAGATTGGGAAGATATAGGTAAAAAATTGCATGTGGAGCTGCAGGCTCCTATACCTGTGTTACGTGCTTGATATTTGTGTTGAGATGCTATCTCGAAAATAGCCTTGACAACGCCACCAACTTCTCCGGTAGTCCCTACAACTGAAGTTTTTGCATCTCTTTCCATTCCTACTTCTTTCCAAGCCCAGTCTCATTTATCTGTTTAATCTGTTTATCTCATTTAATGTTTCAGGCAGGCAGCTACAGAGGGAGAAACTCATACCTTGGTGGTCTGCTAAATAATGCTAATCAGTCAGAATATGAACAATTGCCTTTTTGCTGTGTTTAAAGAATTAAGAAGGATGGTGTTAGAGAGAGGAATTAAAAGTAATTTCACTCAATATGATAGAGGGGAATGGGTTATACCTTGGTTCCCAATGATTAGAAAACATTGGTGAAAATGATTACTTCTCCTGCCCAAAATACAGTGTTTTACAAGAACGCTCTGATTTAGCCTGTGTTCAAGCTGAGGATATTGCTCAGGGAAATGTCAGTATTGATTTTGATGACATGTTTGGTGTGGGTCAAAGAGGGACACTACAACAACAAGCTCAGTTGCCAGCAGTAGCCATTGCCCTGATTAGAACCTTAGTTGTAAACATGGAGGAGGATCCCAGACACTCGGGATCCTTCCAAGTCCTTTGCTACAATTCAACGAGCCTCAGGGGAGCCTTTCATTATAATCAGTTAACAAAAACTAATGAAAGACAAGTAGAGAACTTGGAGACTTCCAATATTCTGACCAAATAATTGGCTTCAGAAAATGCCAACCAAGATTGTAAGGAAGGGATGAAATCTATTTACCATAAAGTGGATACTACACTTTCTGATTTAATAAAGGCATGTCAGAATGTTGAAACTGAACTCATAAAGTGGTTTTACTGACTGCTGCTTTAAAACCCCTCAATAAATTTTGTTACAATTGTAAAAAATCTGGCCATCTTCAAAGGATTGTAAGATTAAAAAAAAAAAAAAAAAAAAAAAAAGGCCCACAAAAATGGCCCAATCAAAAATGTCCAATCTATCATAAAGGATTTCATTGAGTTGCATTTCATACAATGCAGATCTAAAATAGACATGTCAGGAAGCCCAGTTATGGGTTGCCCCCCAACACAGGACCAAAGAGGGGACACTCTTTTCACCTGTAGATGCAGATGTCTCTTTCACAAATGTTTCCGATTCAACCGGGAGCTCCTTCCACAAATCCTTTCTTGCCACTAGAGGGAGCACAGGGATAGGTTTGATTACTACTAAGGATGCCTAAGTAAGTTTCCCTGAGGAAATTTGAAAAATTGCTACCAAAATTCCAGGACCTCTCCCCAAATATACCTTTGGCTTAATTTTGCCCTGCTCCCATAGTGCTAAAGAAGGAAAATTTATAATTCCTGGAGTAATTGATTCTGATTATATTGGTGCAACATACATTCAAGTTTGGTCTCATATGCCTTTAAATCTCCCCAAAGGATCCTCCATAACTCAATTAATTGTTATTATTATATTACTGCCCAACAACCCCTAAATAAAAGAGGGAATGCAGGATTTGATTCCACTATCACTGGAGCATGTTTACCTATTACTGAAAATAGACCAAAATTAACACTGTGTTTAAATAAGTAGCCCATCACAGGGTTATTGGACACTGGTGCTGATGTTACAGTTATACCCCCTCTCAATGTGGCCTTGTTCATGGCCCTTACGAAGGCCCACCCTGGTTTGAGGCATAGGAGGCAATAATAAACAGGTGTCTAAAACTCTCTATGGTTGCAATGCTCCACCCCTTCCAACCCACAGCAAGTTAGTACTCATATTCAACCATACATTATGGCAGTTCCCTTTCCTATAGGGAACAGAGACATCTTACACAAGTTACAAATGTCTATTGAATCATCTTTTTTTGTGGGCACCTCTGCGGATCTGATTGCCTTGCCATTAAAATGGAAGGTCGCCACTCCTGTCTCAGTAGGACAATTGCCACTCGCTAAACAGAAGGTGGCAGTTGCAGAGGCCCTCATTCAAGAACAGTTACAATTGGGACGTATTGAACCTTCTACCAGTCCATGGAATACATCCATTTTTATCATAAAGAAGAAATCAGGGAAATGGAGATTATTATATGATTTAAGAGATTAATAAATATATACAACCTATGGGTCCACTTCAATGTGGATTGCCTAATCCTAATCGAATTCTTCAGGATTTTTTCTTATATGTAATAGACCTAAAAGATTGGTTTTTTCTATTCCTCTCTTTCCTGATGATTGAGAAAAATTTGCCTTCACAGTTCCTGTTTTCAATCATCATAAGCCTGCTGATAGATACCAATGGAAAGTTCTTCCTCCATGTATGTTAAATAGCCCTACATTATGTCAACATTTTGTGAATAAGGTTCTTCAGCCTTTCTGACAATTATTTCCACATATTTTTGTTTATCATTGTATGGATGATATTTTGATTGCTGGACCGATCACTTACAGAAGATACTTTAACAAAATTGCAACACATTCTATTACAATCTGGCCACAGATTGTAATCCACATGGCCACAGAAAAAATTCAATGACAACTCCCTATTAACTATTTAGGACATAAGATATTATTCCATTCAACATTATTCCATTCCTCATATTCCAAAATTGACTCTTCCTTCCAAATTTTCCTTAGTTCATTTACAGCTATTTTTAGGACATTTAAATTGGGCTCAACCACATATTTGTTTAATTACTGATATGTTGTCACCCTTTTCAGCTGTTAAAAAAAAACAACCTAATTTCAACAGTTTCTTACAGTTAACTCCTTCACTGGCTACGGCTCTTCAGCATGTTAATGAGAAGTTATGTAGAGTTCTTATAGATAGACTCCCAACATTCAATGTTCCTTTATCTCTAATAATCTTTACAGAAAAGCCTTATGTCTTACTGCAGTTGTTGCCATTCATAATCAAAACTTATATATAATAGAGTGGTTATATTCTAATTTTTCTGGAAGAAATGTTCTCCCTTATGCTGATATGTATGCTCAACTTATCTCAGATGGTCACAATCGTATTTTATCTCTCTCTCTCTTTTTTTTTTTTTGGTTATCCAACATTTGTTTAATGAATGATGTGAACAAAGTTATATCTGAATTAGATGCTGAAACACAAAACAGAAAAGCTTTTTTTATAGTCCCTGCCCCTTGTCTCTAATTCTTACCAAGTTGGTCATCAAAAGTGTCTTCACCCTTTGACTATTTCTT
The DNA here is from genome assembly GCF_902686445.1 of Sciurus carolinensis. Classification (NCBI taxonomy): domain Eukaryota; kingdom Metazoa; phylum Chordata; class Mammalia; order Rodentia; family Sciuridae; genus Sciurus; species Sciurus carolinensis. Next base: position 120,567,932 of record NC_062220.1, on the reverse strand, counting down.
CCTGTGAACTTGTGGTTGACTCTTTCTTGACTGTGCTTTTCTCAGCTCAGAAGCTAAACTATCTCTTGTGTTAGCATAACACAAGTTTGATCTATGCTTTCTTTTTCAATTTGTCCTTCCTGCCCCAACCCACCCCGTCTTCAACCCCCTTCGTAGGCCTATTGCCTTTGAAAGGGTTCATTATTATATATTCACAAACCATTACAATTCTGACAGAGACTCCTCTGGAGAACTCAACTAGATGTCACGGCTATTATTTCTGAAGACTCCAACATGGCTCCTGCTCTAGGCAGTCTTACCTCTGGGTCCAGATGTGGGCACCTCCCCTGGTCTGTCCTGAGCTCCACTGCTCTTTCTCATCCCCTTCATTAGGTCTATTTGCCTAGGTCCCCAGGAGTTCCCACCCTCCATTTGGAAGGAGTTTGGAGTTCCCCTGAAGGCAACAAGACCACTGTGGCCCTTTCTCAACTGTTAATGGTTTATCTACTTATTCATTTATTCAGGAACTGTGATGGACTGACAGATCTGACTCCATGAGAATGTTACAGGCCAGACTCTAAGGGAAATGACTAAACAGACTCCATTTTGCTCTGAGACTCTATGTTATGTAGGAAATAAGCTTCTTCCATGGGAACACCCCGCCTCTGTGCCCATCATCAGTTACTTGGTGTGACATGTTTAATAATATACAATGGCAACTCCTATGTAGTAAAGAATTGCTCTCTTTTGACTCCTATTGCTCCTAAACAATGTACCATGTGAACAGTGATTGTGTGGATGTTAGCAACCATTCTTTAGTTTGTACCTAGGTAAGGGTCATTCTGACCCACTTCCCCCTCTGTCAATGATCTCATGATGTTAATGTGTAATTTCAAATCATAGCAACAGACACTTATGATTGATGTGATTTTTGGTATAAGAACCCCTACAACCCTGTGGTCGGGGCTGTTCTCCCAATAGCCATTTTTGGGGGCATTGTGTGAGACAGTCAGCTGGCCAGCTTAATAAAGACTCTCAAATTTGGACTTCTCAGTGGTGATCGGTCTGTTCTTAAGTTGCGCCCCACAACAGAACAATACATTAAAAAGTTTATACATTTACACACTTAAAGGTTCACCATCCAGAGTTTGAGGGAATGGTTGAGCCAGAGAAAGTGTATAGCTCCTGCACTCAATTCCTGAGAGAGTAGCTACTCACTGGGACATTGCTTTTGGTCTTCTTCTTTTACTAGAGACCTAGAGAAAACAGAGAGTTGGGAGAGGTACCCTCAACCCAGGCTCTTAGTTGTAATTTTTTCTGTTGCTCAAAGAAATGCCTGATGGGTATGATGAGGTTGCTGATCCACAGGTTCATAGAAGCTGTGCCAGTGCTCTTATTACCCCATGGGTCATTTGTTCTTAGGGTCCCCGCTCCATCTAAATTTGTGTTCTGTCCAGTCTTCCACTGACCTTTGAAGATTTCTTTGCACAGAAAAATATAACCCTGTGTCCACTGCAAATGAGAATCCCATCATCAGGCAGAAAGCAATTTGGTGCCAAGGTGGAAAGACTGGGGAGGTGGATGGAAATGCTGGACCTTGAATGATGATGATCACAGTCTCTGAAAACTTGTTGTTATACCCAATAAGGCCCTGGCAGAAAGGGGAGCCACTGGTCATTGCATGTGGCCTCTGGAACGTAGAACTCGGAATTGTGATGGAAATACTTCTTGCCTTTGCCATCCTGTAAATACGTGACCTTTCACAGCCTTGTTCCTCCAGCTATGGTGTCTCAGCCGAATAGTCTCCCCCTCCTGGAACACCCGCTCAAGGGCCTGGAGCAGCCAGTGCGAACATCTAGTTGCACAGGGTCCCTGAGCATGGAGAGGCCTGTCTGGCACCTGTACTCTCCACTGTCCTCAACTCTGGCAGATGCAATGAAGTAGCTGGAGGCCTGACTTGAGAAGAGGTTTCCATTATGCAACCACCCTGTAGAATTGTGCCCAGAGGGGTGGGCCCCCTGGCACTTCAGAGTCACATTGTCTTCCTGGAGCAGTACCCTGACCCATGGAGGGTCTAGGAACACCACAGCCTTTGGGAGATCAGCTTGCATGCCAGCTGAAACTACAAATGGCATAATTTCATTCTTCTTTAAGACTGAGTAATATTCCATAATGTATATGTACCACATTTTCTTTATTCATTCATCTGTTGAAGGGCATCTAGGTTGGTTCCATTTTGTGACTTGGGCTGCTATATACATTGATGTGGCTGTGTTATTGTAGTATGCTGATTTTAAGTCCTTTGGGTATAAACCAAGGAGTGGGATAGCTGGGTCAAAATGGTGGGTCCATTCCAAGTTTTCTGAGGAATCTTCGTTCTGCTTTCCAAAGTGATTACACCAATCTTTAGTCCCACAAACAATGTATGAGTGTAACTTTTTCTCCACATGCTCACCAACACATCAGCAATAATAATATTGCTTGTATTCTTGATAATTGCCATTCTGACTAGAGTGAGATGAAATCTTAGAGCAGTTTTGATTTGCATTTCTCTAATTGCAAGAAATGATGAACATTTTTTCATACGTTTGTTGTTCAATTGTACTTCTTCTTCTGTGAAGTGTCTGTTCAGTTCCTTAGCCCATTTATTGATTGGGTTATTTGTATTTTTGGTGTTGTTTTTTGGGTTCTTTTTTATCTGAGATATGTGTAGTAAAGATCTTTTCCCATCCTGTAGGTTGTCTCTTCACTTCATTGATTGTTTCCTTTGCCAAGAAGAAGCCTTTTAGTTTGAATCCATCCCAGTTATTGATTCTTAATTTTACTTCTTGTGCTTTAGGAGTCCTGTTAAGGAAGTCGGTTCCTAAGCTACATGATGAAGGTTTGGGTCTACTTTTTCTTCTATTAGATGCAGGGTCTCTCTTCTAGTGTCTAAGTCTTTGATCCATTTTGAGTTGATTTTTGTGCAGGGTGAGAGATAGAGGCTTAATTTCACTTTGTGACATATGGATTTCCAGTTTTCCTAGGCACTTATTTACTTATAAGGGAGGAAGTTGGTTAGGTCCTAGACATCCCAGCAAAGGGATGGGCTAATCTGCCTCCTGTTTCAATCCAATAAATTCCTTTCCCTACTTTGTATATTCAGATTCAGGTATGGTTTGCTTAAAACCAAGAGTTTTGAGTGATACAATAAGAAGGGAGAAGCAGAGGATGGCAGCTAGAGGGAATCAAGGAAAGAGGGAGATTTTGTTTTATTTTAAGTGAAAGAGCTGAACTTGTTTATAGGTCTTTGGAAGAAGACAGTGGAGGGGTAAAGTCAAATGTCTGATGGAGAAAAAACTTGATGAAGCAAATGTGGATCTTGACGAGATTAGAACAGAACACAGGTGGAGAGTTACTTCTGTACTGGATATGGAGTACCTTGTCCTCTAAGCCGAAGGCAGAAGGTGAGGTGGTACATCAGCAAGTCCATTTTCAGATGCCAAATGAGAAAGTTAAAGTCATTTATATATAATGGTCCTGATTTTCTTGGTTAAGGAGGAGTCAGTCACTTCCCAACAAAGACGGGTAAACGTTGTGATAGGTGGCTTGAGGATACCAGAGAATTTTTAGATTGGCTATTATGGTAAATGAAGGAAGGAACTGACTGTATGTAAGAGGGTCATCAGGTTTCCAAACACTTTAAAAAGGATCGCCACCCAGGAGCACAACTGATATGGGTGATTATGGATTTGTAGGTGCATCTGAGGAGTTAGAAATGCCACTCAGATGCAAGGGTGGAAGAGAGCCCTTCTCTCTTTTCTAATATTTTTTTTTAGTTGTAGGTGGACCCAATAACTTTATTTATTTTTATGTAGTGCTGAGTATTAAACCCAGTGCCTCAATGTGCTAGGTGAGTGCTCTACCACTGAGCTACAACCTCAGCCCAAGGTCCTTCTCTCTCTCTCTTTTTTTTTTTTTGCTTTTATTTTTTTTAGTATTTTTTATTTTTACAAACACATTTTGATTCATTGTACACAAATGGGGTACAATTTATCATTTCTATGGTTGTACACAATGTATATTCATGCCATTCATGTAATCATACATATATATAGGATAATACTGTCTGTTTCATTGTACTGTTTTTCCATCCCCACCCCTCCCACACCTTTTCCCTCTACACCATCCAAAGTTCCTTCATTCTTCTCCCCCCCCCCATCATTATACATTGTCATGCACTTATCAGAGAAAACATTTGGCCTTTGGTTTTTTGGGCTTGGCCTGTTTCACTTAGCATGATATTTTCCAACTTCATCCATTTACCAGCAAATACCATAATTTTATTATTCTTTATGGCTGAGTAATATTCCATTATGTATATATACCACAGTTTCTTTATCCATTCATCAATTGAAGGGCATCTAGGTTGGTTCCACAATCTAGCTATTGTGAATTGAGCTGCTGTAAACATTAATGTAGCTGCATCACTGTAGTATGCTGATTTTAAGTCCTTTGGGTAAAAACCAAGGAGTGGGATAGCTGGGTCAAATTGTGGGTCCATTCCAAGTTTTCTGAGGAATCTCCATACTGCTTTCCAGAGTGGCTGCACCAATTTGCAACTCCACCAGCAATGTATGAGTGTGCCTTTTCCCCCACATCCACGCCAACACTTACTATTGCTTGTGTTCTTGATAACAGCCATTCTAATTGGAGTTAGATGAAATCTTAGGGTGGTTTTAATTTGCATTTCTCTAATTACTAGGGATGATGAGCACTTTTTCATATACTTGTTGATCACCTGTATATCTTCTTCTGTGAAGTGTCTGCCTATTTTCTTAGTCCATTTATTGATTGGGTTCTTTTGTATTTTGGGTGTAAAGTTTTTTAAGTTCTTTATAAACGTTTGAGATGAGTGCTCTGTCTGAAATGTGTGTAGAAAAGATTTTCTCCCACTCTGTAGGCTCTCTTTTCACATTGTTGATTGTTTCCTGTGCTGAGAAAAAAACTTTTTAGTTTGAATCTATCCCAGTTATTGATTCTTGCTTTTATTTCTTCAAGACTATAGGGGTCTTGTTAAGGAAGTCTGGTCCTAAGCCAACATGATGGAGATTTGGGCCTACTTTTTCTTCTATTTGGTGAGGGGTCTCAGGTCTAATTCCTAGATCCTTGATCCATTTTGAGTTGAGTTTTGTACAGGGTGAGAGATAGGGGTTTAATTTCATTTTACTGCATATGGATTTCCAGTTTTGCCAGCACCATTTGTTGAAGAGGCTATCTTTTCTCCATTGTAAGTTTTTGGCACCCTTGTCTAGTATGAGGTTATTGTACTTACATGGGTATGTCTCTGTGTCTTCTATCCTGTACCATTGGTCTACCTGTCTATTTTGGTGCCAGTACCATGCTGTTTTTGTTACTATTTCCCTCTAGTAGAGTTTAAGGTCTGGTATAGTGATACCTCCTGCATCACTCTTCCTGCCAGGATTGCTTTAGCTATTCTGGGTCTTTTGTTCTTCCAGATGAATTTCATGATTGCCTTTTCTGTTTCTATGAGAAATGTCATAGGGATTTTAATTGGAATTGCATTAAATCTGTACAGCACCTTTGGAAGTATGGCCATTTTGATAATATTAAATCTGCCTATCCAAGAACATGGGAGATCTTTCCATCTTCTAAGGTCTTCCTCAATTTCTTTCTTCATTGTTTTGTAGTTTTCATTGTAGAGATCTTTTACCTCTTTGGTTAGACTGATTTCCAAGTATTTTATTTATTTATTTATTTATTTATTTATTTTTATTTTTATTTTTTATTTTTTTGCAGTGCTGGGGATTGAACCCAGGGCCTTGTGATTGTGAGGCAAGCACTCTATCAACTGAGCTATATCCCCTATTTATTTTATTTTTTTTTTAGGCTATTGCAAATGGAATTGTTTTCCTCATTTCCCTTTCAGATGTTTCATCGCTTACGTATAGAAAAGCTTTAGGTTTATATGTGTTGATTTTATAACATCAATTGAAATAACCATATGATTCTTATCCTTAAGTCTATTGACATGATGGATTACATTTATTGATTTATGGATGTTAAACCATCCTTGCATTCCAGGGATGAACCCACTTCTTCATGGTGCACATTTTTCTTAATATGTTTTTCGATACGGTTTGCCAGTATTTTGTTAAGAATCTTTGCATCTATATTCATCAAGGATATTGGTCTAAAATTTTCTTTCCTTGATGTGCCTTTGCCTGGTTTGGGTATGAGGGTGATATTAGCTTCATAGAATGAGTTTGGTAGGGTACCCTCCTTTTCTATTTCCTGGAATACTTTAAGAAGTATTTGAATGAGTTCTTCTTTGAAGGTCTTGTAGAAGTCAGCTGAGAATCCATCTGGTTCTGGGCTTTTCTTGGATGGTAGGCTTTTGATGGCTTCTTCTATTTCATTGCTTGATATTGATCTGTTTAAATTGTATATGTCCTCCTGGTTCAGTTTGGGAGCAGCATTTGTCTCTAGAAATTTGTTGATGTCTTTGGTATTTTCTATTTTGTTGGAATATAGATTTTCAAAGTAGTTTCTCATTATGTTATGTATCTCAATGGTGTCTGTCATGATATTTCCTTTTTCATCACAAATTTTAGTAATTTGAGTTTTCTCTCTCCTCTTTGTTAGTGTGGCTAAGGGTTTGTCTATTTTGTTTACTTTTTCAAAGAACCAACTTTTTGTTCTGTCAATTTTTTGAATTTTTTCTTTCATTTCAATTTCATTGATTTCAGCTCTTCTACTACTTTTGGTGTTATTCTGTCCTTCATTTTCTAGGGTTTTGAGCTGTAATGTTAGGTCATTTAATTGTTGACTTTTTATTCTTTTCTTGATGTGCACCATGCAATGAATTTTCCTCTTAGTATGCTTTCATAGTGTCCCAGAGATTTTGATATGTTGTATCATTGTTCTCATTTACCTCTAAGAGTTTTTTTTTATCTCCTCCCTGATGTTTTCTGTTATCCATGTTTCATTCAATAGCATATTGTTTAGTCTCCAGGTGTTGGAGTAATTTCTGTTTTTTATTTTGTGATTGATTTCTAATTTCATTCCGTTATGATCTGATAGAACATAAGGCAGTATCTCTATTTTTTTGCATTTCCTAATGGTCTATTTTTGAGAAGGTTCCATGTGCTGCTGAGAAGAAAGTGAATCCGCTCATTGATGGTTGGAATATTTTATATATGTCTGTTAAGTCTAGATTATTGATTGTGTTATTGAGTTCTATGGTTTCTTTGTTTAGTTTTTGTTTGCAAGATCTATCCAGCGGTGACAGTGGTTGTTAAAATCACCCAGAATTATTGTGTTGTGGTTTATCTTATTCCTGGAATTGAGAAGGATTTGTTTGATATACATGGATGCACCATTGTTTGTGGCATAAATATTTATGATCATTATGTCTTCCTGATTTATGGTTCCCTAAAGCAGTATGAAATGTCCTTCTTTATCCCTTCTGACTACCTTTGGCTTGAAGTCCACTTTATCTGATACAAGGTTGGAAACTCCTGCATTTTTACTGAGTTCATGTGCATGGTAGGTTTTTTCCCATCCTTTCACCTTTAGTCTGTGTATGTCTTTTTCTATGAGATGAGTCTCTTGAAGGCAGCATATTGTTGGGTCTTTCTTTTTAATCCATTCTGCCAGTCTATGTCTTTTGATTGTTGAGTTTAGGCCATTAACGTTCAGGGTTATGATTGAGATATGATTTGTATTCCCAGTCATTTGGGCTTACTTTTGGTTTTTAACTTGGCTTGGTTTCTCCTTTGAATTCTCCTTTAAGGTAGTTCCTCCCTTTGCTGACCTCCATTGTTGTTTTTCATTTCCTCCTTGTGGAATATTTTGTTGAGAATATTCTGTAGCACAGCTTTCTGTTTGTAAATTCTTTTAACTTTTGTTTATCATGAAAGATTTTATTTCACCTTCAAATCTGAAGGTTAGTTTTGTTGGGTATAGGATTCTTGGTTGGCAACCATGTTCTTTCAGAGCTTGAAATACGTTGTTCCGGGCCCTTCTAGCTTTTAGAGTCTGGGCTGAGAAATCTGTTGATATCCATATTGTTTTCCCCCTATATGTAATCTGATGCTTTTCTCTCACAGTCTTCAAAATCCTATCTTTATTTTGTATGTTAGGCATTTTCATTATAATGTTCCTTGGTGTGGATCTGTTGTGATTTTGTGCATTTGGTGTTCTGTAAGCCTCTCGTATTGGATTTTCCATTTCGTTCTTCAGGCTTGGGAAATTTTCTGCTATTATGTCATTGAATAGGTTGTTCATTCCTTTGGTTTGTATCTCTGTGCCTTCTTCAATCCCAATAATTCTTAAATTTGGTCTTTTCATGATGTCCCATAGTTCTTGGAGATTCTGTTCATGATTTCTTACCATCTTCTCTGTTTGGGCAACTTTATTTTCAAGATTAAATATTTTTTTTCATTGTCTGAGGTTCTGTCTTCCAAGTGGTCTAGTCTTTTGGTGATGATTTCCATTGAGTTTTTATTTGGTTTATTATTTCCCTCATTTCAAGGATTTCCCTTTGGTTTTTTTTTTTTGAATCTCTGTCTCTTTGTTGAAATGATCTTTTGCTTCTTGCAGTTGCTCTTTCAACTGCTTATTGGTATTATCATTCATTGCCTGGATTTGCTCTCTTATCTCATCCTTTGCTTCATGAATCATCTTAATCATGTATAATCTGAACTCCTTTTCTGACATTTCTTCTACCATATTGTCACTGGATTCTATTAATATAGAATCTAGGTGTGTTTGGATCATTTTGTTCCCTTGTTTTTTCATGTTGTTCATGTATCTTCCTCCTAGTGGTGCAGATCTGGGGTACTTCAGTTTCCCCCCTATAGGCTTATAGTGACCCTACAGGTTTCCAAAAACTTTTCTCTAAGGGGGAGATCAATATTAGCAGTGCCCAGTTCAGACAGTATGCAACCCTAGACCAAATAGCCCCTATGAGGACATTAACAATATTGTCATAATAAAAAGAATGAGTTCAATTATTATTTTCAGTATAACAAATAGATTTGCAATAATGTCTGCAGTTTCTAATGGAGGACAAAGAGGATGCAGAGGGGTGTAGGATGTAGCTGTTAATGGGATAAGAAAAGAATATGTAGAAGTTCTAGATAATAGAAAGAGTGAGAGTGTATTCAAAGGAAGTTGGTTGTTAGCATGTGAAAAGGGAGTAAGAGACTCTGAGGGAACAGGTAAACAAAAGGAAAAGAGAGCGAGAAAAGTAAAGAAATAAAAACTTAAAATTCTTCAATAAGGAGAAAAAAAAGAAAATCTATACTATAATAGTCATATAGTATTCAAACCTCCCAGTCTTCAGTAGCCTGATGTATGAGAGATACCTGACAATGAGCTTCAAGTCTCCAGCAGGCATATCAGGATGGGATTTGTCCCACCTAAAAATCAGAGCTACGGATTCCAGAATTTTCCAAGATGGCCACTCTGGCTTCCAAATGTGTTGGCAAATGAGGAGCTGCAGTTTGGGGTGTGGGTGTGGTCAGCTGGAGGTCCTGGAGGCAGGATGCGGTTGGTCAGGCAGAGGTCCTGGAGGTGGGATGTGGTCAGTCTGGTTGCAGGAACCTGGAGGCGGGGTGCAATCAGTCTGTCTGGGGGTCCTGGTGATAGGGCTAGTCAGTAGGTGTGGGGATCCTAGTGGCAGGGAGCAGTCAGTCTATGTGGGGGCCCTGGAGGCAGGGCTGAGGGATCCTGGAGACAGGACTGTCAGTCTGGCCAGGGGTCCTACGGGGCCTGGCTGTTGTATTTTATCTCTTACAGGAATGAATATTTATGTATTTTATCTTACTTATGGAAAGACTTTACATTTACAGTATTTACAATTTTCATCATATTACCAAGCTGTCTTAACTGATGTTTTAGCTCCTATTGCTTTCCAGGCACCTCTAGATGAATGCCTTTCCTTATTGTGTCAAGTCTCTCATGCTCCTTCTTTTATAATCTCCTCCATTCCACTTTCCAATGAGATTACTGTCTATACTCATGGAGGAAAACAACAGGGCGTGGTATCTATACTCACTGATAAAAAATGAACTGATTATTACACATTGCCTCAAGCTTCTCCTCAGCAAGCAGAATTACCTGCAATTATTTTGGCTCTTTGTATATTTCCCAGCACCTAAACAACATTACAGACTCAGTATATGATGCCTCATATTTCTTCTGCATTTTGTCACCTCATCTGGACTCTAATTTGTTTATCACTGTTTATCACTCTTCAACCTCTTTTGCAGGATCGTACAACTCCAATATTTCTTGTTCACATATGTACCCACACTAAAATTCCTGTGCTGCTCACTGAAGGAAATGCTCATGCAGATACTGCTATAAAATCAGTTTATCCTCTCTTTTCAGATGCCATGGAATCACACAATTTTTTTCATCAAAATGCTTGCTCTTTAATGAAAACCTTTTCTATTTCCTCTCAACAGACCTGTTTCATCGTTAATAATTGCTGTCATTGCACACCCGTTTGTTCCCCTACTTGGGAAACTGTGAACCCTCGAGGTTTACATTCTAATGCCCTTTGGCAGATGAATGTAACTCATTTTCCTCCCTTCCACCCCTATTCTTTCTTACGTGTTACCATAGACACATCCTCAAACATTTTGTGGGCCAGTGTATATCATTCAGAGCAGGTCTCAGCCTGTATCTCTCATTTGTTCCTCTACATTGGCACCATGGGTAAACCTCATCATTTAAAAACTGACAGTGCCCCTCCTTATACTTCTAGTGCCTTTGTTCAGTTTTGTAATCAGTAGAATCTAATTCTAAACCATGGAATTCCCCACAATCCTACCAGACAGGCCTTAGTTGAATGTGCACATCACACACTCAAAACATGCCTTTTAAAACAAAAACAAAAAAGGGAACGTAGCCTCACTCATGTTAATAATGCTCTCAATATTGCCTTGTTCACAATAAATGCTCTTAATGTACAATATGCTGGTCCTCTGCCTTGGACAGATATTTTACCCCTAAGGAACAACTACCAAATTTTTATGTAAAATATTGGATTCCACCAAACCCTACATGGCAAGACCCTGCACCTTTAATTATATGGAGAAGGGGTATGCTGCTGTTCTTACTCCTACAGGTCCTGTCTGGATTACTGTTGGGTGTGTGAAACCTGTCAATCATCATGAGTTGGCATCAAGGACTTCACAATCCAATTCCCAAATTCCACTTGATCTTGGATGAAGAGGACCCTGATTCAAAGAAGGAACCTCTGACAAGAACAAGAGGCCCAAGGAACCCCCAGTCTTCTAATCATCTAGTGACTTGTGGGGCATATAAAGAATTTAACAACATCTGCTCAACAATTGCTATCCTAGGTGGGTTTAGAATGTACCCTGTAAAAATCTGGTTACAGCTCTGTTTGCAAAACTTACCCCAAATCCCACAACTGTCTTGGTTATTCTTGTGTTATTTCTCTGTTGTTGTATGGTGCCCCTGTAAAGAAAATTGTTCCATCTTTGGCTCCCTGTACTTATTATAATATTTGGGCACACTTATCAGAAATTGTAATTCTTCTGAAAATTTGTATCTGTCAAAAGTATTCTTGATAATAGGGCTGCTATTGCTTATTTGCTGTTGTTACATCATAAGACATGCCAGAAATTTAATAATATGTGTTGCTTCAATTTAACTGATAACAGTAACCCCATTCAAAAAGAAATGGATCATCTTAAAGACATTGTAAAGAAGGTGCAACAAGATGATGGAGGTTGGGATTTATTAGATTGGTTAACCTCATGGCTCTAAATTTTACATGGATCAAATCGTTTTTCATTGGAAGATATTTATTGACACTTGCCTTATTATGCTGTGCTTGTTTTTTTGCCAGTGTTTGCCTTGCTTTCTCCCTTCACCTTCCTTAAGCAAAAGACAAGTCATATCTATTCAAAAGTCCATACAAATAAAAGGGGGAAGAGGTTGTAGAGGTTCAGGTCATGTCGAAGTACAGAGGAGTGAAAATCCTTGAGTGAGCAAACACATCGGGACAAAAAGGCCTTCTGTTTGAATGGCTTAGAAACACTCTGCAACTCCTCTGTCCTTGAGGCCTGGAGACATTATCTCATTATAAAAACATTTGGTGTGAGTGGACTTTGAGCACCAAGCAAGTTATATAATCTGCACATGCACAAAGCTGCAGTCACTTTTGAGTAACTTCTCCAGTTCCACTTCTAGGTCCCTCTTACCCTCTCAAATTCCAATCTGGACCTTCCCTAGGGCCTCTGATATAAACCAAGTCAATTCTGAATTTACTGGTAGGGATTTGAGCAAATTTGCAATGAGGGGGGAGAAAAAGAAGGAATTTTTAAATTAAGTCTTTGCATTTTTTGGCAGTTGCATCTGGATCCATGGTAGAATTGATGTTAAATGTTGTATTCTTTAATTTCACAGCTAATAGAGGAATTGCCTCAATCAATGGTGACTGCAAAGAAGGTGCTGGTGAACCAAAGTTTGCTATCTTTTTGTGGGAAGACATGATAAAATTTAAATTCTTTAAATATTGAAAACAAAACAAGTCTGGAAAGATGATGTGGAAAACAGAGGCAATCTCTGAATGAAGATATAATTTGGGATTTTGAAAAAGGTGTTTGGTTTGCTCAAGAGCTCTTGTGCATTCAGATGTTAGGCCCTTCAAAACTTGGGATTTCCCAGCCCAATGTGGATATTTTTGAAGGAGTCAGTTTAGACTCCAGGGTGGACAAGATAAAAAAAACTTGTATGCCACTTGGAAACGAGATGTTTTTTCCAACACTTACTTACTTACTTTCTTTCTTTTTTTTTGGTTTGTTTGTTTTTTGCAGTGGGAGCAGCGAACTCAGGACCTTGTACATGCTAGGCAAGCACTTTAGCACAGAGCCACATCCCCCAGCTCCCTGTAGCATCTAAAAGAAAAACTATTGGCTTTTTTAAAATCCTGAATTCACAAATCCAATGCTGATCACCTAGACCTGGACTTTATTTTATTTTGTGGTGTAGGAAATTGAAACCCAGGTACAATGTTAAACAAGTACCTCCCAGTTACACTCCCAATCTTTCTGTATGTGTAGTACTGGGGATTGACCCAGGGGCACTCTACCACTGAGCTGCATCCCCAGTTCTTTTTATTTATTTATTTTATTTCATCTTTGTGGTACTGAGGATATGAACCTAGGGCCTCAATCATGCCAGGCAAGCACTCCACCACTGAGCCACATCCCCAATCCTTATTTTTTATTTTGAGACAAAGTTCCACTAAGTTGCCTAGGCTGGCCTTGAACTTACCATCCTCCTGCCTCTGCCTCCAGATTTGCTGGGATTATAGAACACTGTGCCCTGTTTACTTTGACCTGAATTTTAAAATAAAACCTGGTGCTATCTGCTGATTAAAAACTAATTAACTCATACCAAATTATAAGCTATTGTGAAATTGCTCCAGTCAACAAACAGGCCATGGAGTTGGGTGTCCAGAAAGGGAATAGCCCAGGAACTATGTTCCCTTTGCCCAGATTGACTCCTGCCCCCTCTTTGCTATGCCTCACTGTTCTTGACTTAGGACTTTCCTGATTCCTTCCAGTTTGTAGCAAGGGTTTTGACCTTGTCCTTCCCTTGGGGCACACAGCTGAGAATGGTAGTATAACTATTAAATGCAGTTGTTCTCAGACAAAGATTGATCTTTCCTACTCTGCTCACTGGATAAATAATCAGAACAAAATAGGTTAAGAAAATCCATTTGAAAGCTGTTGAAAAGGTCAGAATTTCATCCTGACCAGTTCCTGAACATGACATGCCTTTCTGGTCAAGTTGTATAAAAATAACTTTTCTCTGAAAATACTTTTATTTTTGTACAAGGGATTGAATTCATGGGCACTTAACCACTTAGCCACATCCCCAACCCTATTTTGAATTTAAAGATAGTATCTCATTGAGTTGCTTAGAAACTTTCTGGCTTTGAACTCCTGATCCTCCTGTCTCAGACTCCTGAGTCACTGTGATTATAGGTGTGCATCACACCACCTGGATCTGAAAATACTTTTATCCCTCCATGTGCATAACTCTTCCAGAAAAAGATCTGATTGAGAGAATAAGGGATGTAAAGTCTAAATGGGACATACCACAGAGAGGTTAAAAAATAAGACAAGTGCTGTGTGTGGGGATAGAGGTGTTAATAAAAGAGTGGAGGGAAGGAGGACATTATTACTATTTTTTTTTTTTTCAAAACCATCCCCAGAATCTTTTCTTTTTTTGCTACTGGGGATCTAACCCAGGGACACTTTACCACTGAGCTACATCCCCAGTCCTATTTATTTATTTATTTATTTATTTATTTATTTTATTTTGTTTTGAGACGAGGTTTCACCAAATTGTCTAGGGCTTTGTAAATTACTGAGTCTGGTCTTGAACTTGTGCTCCTTCTGCCACAGTTGCTCTCAGTTGCTGGGATTATAGGTATGTGCCAGCATGCCCAACCTTTCCCCCTTTCTTGAAGAAAGACTTTCCAAGATGCTTTGAGAGCTTTGATTTCAAACTGCCTCTACTCACACCTGACCTGCTGATGATGATGCCAGGTTACAGTTTTGAAGTTAAATCCCCATTGCTAAGTATTAAGAGGGGAACCTTTTTTTGTGTGTACCAGGGATTGAACTCAGGGGCACTCAGCCACAGAGTCACATCCCCAGTCATATTTTGTATTTTATTTAGAGACAGGGTCTCACTGAGTTGCTTAGCACTTCGCTGTTGCTGAGGCTGACTTTGAACTGGTGATCCTCCTGCCTCAGCCTCCGAGTCGTGGGGATTACAGGCGTGTACCACAGTGCCCTGCAAAGAGGGTGAAAACTTAATCCAACTATGGTGTTAAGAGGTGAAATCTTTGTGAGGTGATTAGGATTTTTAGATATCATCAAGAAGGCAAAGCTGTCATGATTGAGTATTGGCTTTATAAGAGAGACCAGAGGATACATGAACACGTATATATATGCACTCCCCATCTCTTGTGATGCCCTGTGCTGCCTTGGGACTCTGTTAGCAAGAAGGTCATCACCAGATGCATGCCCTGGACCTTGAACCAGAACAATGAGTCAAACAAACCTCTTTCCTTAATAAGGTTACCCAGTCTCAGGCATTTAATTGCAGTGTAAAGCAAAATGGATGAATACACCCCACTCTTGCATTTTTCCATGAAGAATAGCACCAGATGTCACTCACATTCATGAGAAGATGAACTGATGCCATGGAAAAGCAAAACAATTTGGAACTGATCAAATCAAATAGTCCCTAAGAAATCAGGGATTACACTAAAGCTTTTGGAGGGGACTGAGAATTCTCGGACAGTAGTCCCCATCATGGAAGGCCACATGGAGGTTGTTTGCCCCACTGCTTGCCCAGTGCATTAACTTTGTACACTGTGTTTCCAGGGGGCCATATGTATCCTTGGGGATTGTATTGTGGTATGTGGATCCTATCATGACTGCTCTGGGAGCCAATAGGTCAACTTCAAGCTACTGACCATAGTTTTGTGCCTAAATCAATGCCTTGGGCCAGGTAAAAAGGCTTATGTGGAAAAGTAAGGGGAAGTCATTGAGCCTTGTACGATGGATCTTATGGTTAATGGGATTTATTTTAACAGGACTGCTAAAGGTGATAAGTAAGATCAGTATTACAGGCTGGTCTCACCTAGCTGTGTGAGGGCCTACTGATAGTAATTTTGCTTTAAAGATTCCTTGGTCAAGGGCTAAGAAAGTGAATTGTACAGAAAAGTGTTAACCTAGCAGGCAGGACTACTATTTCTTGGAATTCCCACTTACAAGTTTGGCCGTTGGCTAGTGGATTTGGGGAGGCATCACATAACTAACCTAAAAGAGTGACTCATTAAGCCTAAATTATTTGTGCAAATAATATGGTTTATGTTTAACACCTGCTTTCCTGTAGGAATTCTGGAGTTTGTATGTGTGCCAGGCAGAAGAGGTCTACATGACCGGTCCGCAGCCAAAACTCTGGCATGAAGGCGCTAATGAACTTCCCAACTTGGCATCATTTCACTCCTTGTGTTATGTATGTACTGTGTGACTCCACCAGGAGAGGACTCTGGAAGTTTTTGCTTGGTTCTTCCTGTACTTTGTTCCATATGTTCTTTCTTTTTAATTTGGCTTGTAGTTCTTTGCTATAGTAAACCATAGTCACAACTATGGCTGTGTGAATACAAATCACTGTGCGAACAACTCAATAGTGTGAACTCATTGAACCTGGAGGTGGTCTTGGGGACCCTCAGGCAGAAAATGTCCTATTTCCAAACACTTCCCATGGAAAGCCTAGAAGTGCCCTGTTAAACTGGGAACATAGAGTGAATCTTACCAGATCAATGAGGAAAAGTGACACTGGGGGTCTCATGTCAGGCAGATAATGTGTCACATACAAAGGGACAGAGGATATTCAAAAAGTCAAATCTAATGGTAAATCAAATATTAATATACCAAGGCCATACACCAACTTGGTAGGATACTTGGCAGCTATTTAAATTATAAATAAATAGACTCTACAGCAATATGGAAAATGTGCACACAAATTTCTGATCAGAATACAGGTATGAAGAAGCTGACATCTAATCAGGCAATGTACTTGGTTATTTTTACAGATATTTTGAAAATTATGCCTCATGACACTTCTGTAAGAATAGGAATTATTTCATTTAACAGCAAAGGATACCAGAATTTAGAGAAGTTAATGATATGCTCAAGGTCACACAGCTAATGAACAATAGAATCAAGAGGTGCCTAGTTTCTGTGGATCAAAATCCTCTGTGAACCCCAGGATAGAGGTGTACTTTCCAAATAGTGAAGCTGATAATTTTCCAATTCATCAATACTGATTCTTTTTTTTTTTTTTTTGCTTAATAGCTTTTCCTTTACTTAATCTTTTTTTAATCTTAATTTTCACTATAAACAAGAAGAAACATGGCTGCATCTTCAACACTTCACTTGGAAGTGTCCTCAGCTAAAAATCCAAGGTAATTTCGTCAAGTTCTACCTTTCACACAACTGTAGGACACATTTCAGCTAAGCTTTTTGCCTCTATATAGTTTCCCTTTAGAGGGAATGATTCCCTTTACTCCAGCTTCCAAAAGTATGTTCTTCATTTGTTCTTACTTTTTCCATTTTTTTGAACTGCATTGTTTGGCTATTATAGCACCTTCCTCCATTTTCAAAACCAGCAGTGCAGCATCTTCAAATGTCTCTCTGCTTCCATTCTCTTCTGTCTTATGTGTCAAATCTCCCTCTGACTCCTTTTTATTAGGGCACTTACAGCCTGGCACGTTGGGGCACACAGAATCCCAGTGATTCCAGAGGCTAAGGTGGGAGGATAGTAAGTTTGGGGCCAACCTCAGCAGCTAAGCAAATTCAACAGACCCTCAAAATAAAAAGAATAAAAAGGTCTGTGGATGTAGCTCAGTGGTATAACTCTCCTGGATTCAATCCTTAATACTTCAAAAAAAAAAAAAAAAGACACTTGTGATTGAATTTAGGGTTCAACTAGATAATCCAGCATAATGTCTTTATCCCAACATGCTTAACTAAATCACTTCTGTAAAGTCTCTGGCTATAAAGGCAATATTCACAGGTTCCAGGGTATTATGGGTTGGATATCAGATGTCCCCCCAATAGCTCCTGCATTAATGCATGAATGTTTGGAGTAGAAATAATTGGATTGTGAGAGCTGCAATCTAATCAGTCAACCCCTAGTGTGAAAGAACTGAGTGGTAACTGTAGGCAGATGGGTGTCACTGGAGGAGGTGGGTCACTGAAAGCCTTCATCTCTCCTTCAACTCCTTCTCCACTTACCCCTTTCTGCTTCCTGACCCTACCATGAGCTGAGCAGCTTCTCCCTGTTCACCAGGCCCTTTGGCCATGGTCTGCCTTGTCTCCAACCTGAAGCAATGGAACTGACTCGCATGGACTAAACATTTGAAACCATGAGCCAAAATAAACTTTTCCTCCTCTAAATTGTTCTTTTCAGGTATTTTGATCATAGCAACACAAAGCTGACTAACATGGGGAATTAGGACCAGGATATCTTTGTGGACCACTATTCAGCCTACTACAGGAAGGAAAGAGGAGATGTCCCTCCCTCAGATATGTTTTGAATTTGTCCCCCACAAAGAATGTGTTAAAAAACTTAATCCCCAATGCAACAGCTTTGGGAAGTGGGGCCTGAAAAGAGGTGTTTGGGTCATGAAGAGGTGACCCTTAAGAATGAATTAATACTAATACTAGAAGAACTTGAAGCTGAGTTCAATCTTTTGCTCTCTCTCTTTCTTTGTCCTTCCACTTTTGTCATAGGATGTCACAGCAAGAAGGCCCTTGCTGGATGCCTACCCCTACATCTTAGATTTCTCAGTCACTGGAACTATAAGCCAATAAATTATTATAAATCACACAGTTGGTAGCATTTTGTTATAGCAGCACAAAACAGACTAAGACACCCTGCTTACATTAGTGCCTGTGTCGGCTTCTTCTAGAATCTATGTCCTTCCCTGCTTCACTCTGCAATAGTGTTCACAGCAAAGACTTATGGTTGCCACAGCCCTTTCCCCTGCCACATACCACTGCCTTTGACATTAAGGTCTGGATTTTAGCATTTCCTCCCCTCGGCCCTTCTCTTCTTTTTCTGGCTTAGCTGAGGCTATCCTTTCTCCCGAGTCCTTCCGGAGGTGAGGGGACAGCCAGTAGTTGGCTATAAGAGACCACCTCAGGCTGCTGGCTTCAGAGATTACTGGAGATGGGGCCTCAGAACCAAGTTTCAGGGGGTTAGGGGCAGGTGAGTGATGCATACATGTTGATAACCTGGCAGTGAAGCCATCTGACATCTGATGAACAGGAGAAAAAAATGTTAGTGGTTAAGAGGGAAGACAAGGATAAGGCAAGAGGTTTTTATTTTTATTTTATTTTTATTTATTTATTTATTTTTTGGTCAAGATTCAACATTCAAGATTTTAGTGAGGAAAGAAGCCAGTAAAGGGGAAGAGGTTGAAGGTAGAGGATTGTTATGGTTTGGATCCAAAATGTCCCCCAAAATCTCATGTGTTCAGAATGATGAGTCATAAGGACTCTGACCTCTTCAGTGGATGAATCCATTGATGGCTAAGTGGACTATTGGGAGGTAGGACCCAGTTGGATGAAGCACCTCATTGATCCCTTCTTCTTTTTCCCTCTTCCTTCTAGGTGTCAAAAGTCAACCAGCTTTTCTCCACTATAGACTTCCACTATGATATTCTACTTCATTTCAGACCCACAGCAATGGAATTAACCAACCATGAACAGAAACATCTGAAACTGAGCCAAAATAAACTTTTCCTCTTCCAAGTTACTTTTGTCAGATATTTTGATCACAGCAACAAAAAGCTGACGAATGCAAGAAGAGAGGAGATAAGTTGCCAAGTGAGGTCCTTGCCAGGGTAGATGGTCAAGGGTAAAGCATAAGAAAACACCTGAATCTGAACCTGTCACTGTGGATAGAGGCCAGGGGAATGTAGAGTCCCATCAGTTTATGATCCAGGTCTGATCCTATGAGTGGAAGAAGTGAGCATCCTGAAGGAACCTACTTATCAGAATGTGCAGTGAATAATTCATGAAACTTTCACAATCTTCTGGGGCCCAACCAGGTCCTTTTGTGGATCTAAACTTCTCTTTGGCACATTTACTCTTCCAACTTCCCTCCACACCAGATGAATCCTTAGCCCATCAGAGCTTCTGAGGTTTCTTCTGGAACCTTTTTTGTGTTTGTCAGAACAATTCTTTTCCATGGAAATTCAATGCCAACTGGTTTAGGCTCAAAAAAGACTCCCCCCACCAAAATCAATCAGTGAGTCAATCACCCAATCAACCAACCAACCAACCAATCCCCAAAACCATGAATTTCCTGCAAAACATTAAGTCCTAGGAGAGGAGAGGTATACAGGCCACTGATAGAACTGCAGTAGGAACCTGCTTCTCTCTCTCAAGTCACTTTTTCTGTGTGTCAGCTTCTCCCTCTGGGACCAGCCTAGTCAGCGAGTCTGGAAATGTCATCGCAGGCCACCCCTGACCAGTCCCTTCCCAAAGGGACTGATTCTCTCCTGAGTTCCAATTTCAAAACACCCAGCTAAACCAGGCAAAGTAGTGTTCACCTGTAGTCCCAGTTATTTGTAAGTCTGAAGCAGAGACTAGTCTGAACAACATAGGGAGAAAAAGATCTCAAAAAGAAACAAAAAACCAACTCCCAGGGAAGTGTTCTGAGAACCCACGTGGGTCACTGATCAGAGGGGAAAGGCTACTCAGAAAGAATTAGCTAAAATCAGTGCCAAGCCGAGTACCAAAACTATGGTCCCTGGGAAGATGGTAGGGTGGGGTGAGGGGACTCAGGAATTAGGAGGTTCCTGTCAGTCATTCCAGCTTGTCCCCTGCTTCTTAGTCTTCCTGACCCCATCCTGTCCACTGATGGAGAACTCCAGCTTTCTAAGCACAGCTGCTATGCTGGGGAACACTGGGTAGTAGAAAGTTCTTCTTAAGGCAAGATTCCCACCAGCCTGGGACACACCTGCAAAGGTGATCCCCCACTGAGTGACCTTAGATTCCTTCCAGGGACCCCTGGCAGCTGCGAGCTGAAGATCTCATTCTCCCCTCCCCGCACTCCCTGCCCCGATTCTTCCGTTGGGTTGCAGCATCCAGAAACAAAATTCTGAAAATAAACTCGGGGGTCTGAGCACTGGAGATTTTCCCGGAGGACAGGGCCCGCCCATTTCCGGTTTAGGATGAGGTTGGGTACTGCCCTTGGATCCCTGGCACCCGTGGCTGGAAAACGAGGCCGGCTACTCCCTATTCAAAACCTTCCTCTCCCCCTGCGCGCACCCACCATGTCACTCCACAGCATCCCCACGACACAACCCTCTCCGACGTGGGCCTCCTCTTCCTCCCCGGCTCCCGGAATCTTGTTCAGGGATTTGGTGGCGGTGTGGGCGGTGGCGGTTTCAAGCCGCCCAGGAGAGGGCAGACTTGAAACAGACTGGGGGCGTAGACAAGTGTCTAGGCGGAGTGGGATGCGCCCCCACTGGCTGTAAACAAAGGGGAGGAGCCTGGGCCCATATATGTTGGGGGCTCTCCTAGTCTACCAGTCTTCCTTAGCCGAACACCGTGTCTGCGGTCTTTGCAGTCATCGCCGTCCGCGCCGACCTAGCCATGGGTCTAGAGCTGTACCTGGACCTGCTGTCCCAGCCCTGCCGCGCCGTCTACATTTTCGCCAAGAAGAACAGCATCCCCTTCCAGCTGCGCACGGTGTTTTTTCTTAAAGGTGGGCCCCGCGAGACTCCCAGTGTGTTCGCACACCGGGTGCATCCACATGTCCTACGCGGGGCTCTTCTCTGAGCGCCCCACCCTCTCCCGGGACTGTACAGCCGCCTCTTCTCCCATAGCGCCGCCTTCTACTGAGTTGTCTTAGACAGTCACAGCCCTCTCTGAACTTTAGCTTGCCGCGCTGCAAAGGAGGAGGAGTACTTTCTACTGTGTGGGGTGGAAATAAAAATGACAGGATTTTCAGAGTTCCTATGTTGAAGGCACTCATTTAAATTCACAAAACCCTTGAGGCCTTGGAAGAGCTGAGCCACCCCACTGTGCCGCCCCACCACCACCCTGTCCTGGCTAAATAACTTTTCTTCACCCACCTGCAGCACCTAATTGCCCCTGGAGGGGCAGGGAAGAGAGGCCCTTCTCAGGGAGGCCCTTCCCATGGACACCAGGACCAGCCCAGGAGGCCCAGACAGGGGGATGGGGCTGACCAGCTCTCTGGCTACAGCCCAGTTCCCTGCTCCGACAGGAAGAGGGCGGACCAAGAGTTCTGGTTCCTGACTGGAACACGTTTTTGTTTTGTTTTGTTTTTAAAACTTCTTCCTCAGGGGAGACCTGCCACAAGGAGTTCTCACAGATTAGCAACCTGCAGAAGGTGCCTGTGCTCAAAGATGGTGACTTCGTCTTGACTGAAAGGTGCCCTCCTTCCCTCTCTAATCCTGAGCTTCCCAGCATCCCCCCACCCCTTCCTCTGTGGGCCCTTGCAGACCCTGTGGGGCAGTGAGGGGAAAGTAAGTGGTGGGAGGAGAGCAGGGTCTATTACCAGGGACTGACCCACCTTGTCCCTGCTTCTTGTCTTTAGCCTCCTCTGCTGGTCCCTGGTGCCTCTCCACCCCCAAACTGAGGGGTATTGGAAGAGAGGTCAAGGAGACATTTGTCCATTGTTGGACAGAGAGTAGGTTCAACAAATGGAAGTTGGAAAGGATCTCTCCAGGCTTTTCAGATATTCTCTGCCCCAGACTGCCCAAGCTGGCTCTGTAGACCAGTGCCAGGGCCTGAAGGCACAGCTCCTGGTGGATTCTCCCATCATGCAGGAAGAGGACAAGAGATCAGGGGACTATAAAAGCAGCTGTTGGGTGTGGTGGTGTATGCCTGTAGTCCAGTGACTTGGGAGGCTGAGGCAGGAGGATTGTGAGTTCAAAGCCAGCCTCAGCCTTAGTGAGGCCCTAGGCAACTCAGTGAGACCCTGCCTCTAAATAAAATATAAAAAAGGGCTGGGGATGTGACTCAGTGGTTAAGCACCCCTGGGTTCAATCCCTGGCACCTAAAAAAAAAAAAAAAAAAAGACTAAATAAATTAAAAAGAAATCAATGGCTAAGGAACCTGACCAAGGAAACGTCAGAGCATGCATTCCCTCCTGATCTCTGACCTATACACATGTGGATATTCAGAGGACTCCATGGAACCCCATTGTGTGCCTGCTCCATGCCAGGTTCCAGGGGCCCAGAGAGTCTTTTCTGAGCTGCGAATCCTTGAACAAGTTCATTTAACTGTTCAGAGCATTAGTTTCCTCATATAAAAGAGCAGATGCGGGGGTATCACAGAGACAAATCTCTGAAAGGACAATGCAGGTCTGGTTAAGAGTTGGAGGAAAGGGGTAGGGGTGTAGTTCAGTGGTAAAGCACTTGCCTAGGCACAAGACCTTGGGTTCAATCCCCAGGACCAAAAAAAGGACAAGGAGAAAGGGAGAAATCAGAAACCTGGGAATAGAGGGGAGTGAGGCCAGAAATGAGTCCTTCAAATGCAGAGAAGCCCCAAGGACCCACTGGGGAATAGAAACAGCTGGTGGGAGGTAAAGGCTCAGAGCCAGGGTCCTTACAGACTCTCTTCCTATCCCTGTTTCCAGCTCAGCCATCCTGATTTACCTGAGTTGTAAGTACCAGGTAGCAGACCACTGGTACCCATCTGACCTGCAGACCCGTTCCCGCATCCATGAGTATCTGGGCTGGCATGCAGACAACATTCGTGGCACCTTTGGGGTATCCCTGTGGATCCGGGTGAGGAGAACCATCTGGGGAGGGGTTGACCTTCAGGGACTTGGTACGGGGCCGGGTCACGATTAAGCCCAATCTCTCCCTCATCAGGTATTGGCGCCACATATTGGGACCCAGGTGCCTGAGGAGAAGGTGAAACGCAACAGGACCTATATGGACCATGCTCTGCAGGAACTGGAATCCAAGTTCCTGGGAGACAAGGCCTTCCTTGTGGGACAGCAGGTGACACTAGCTGATCTCATGTTGCTGGAGGAGCTGATGCAGGTATGAGATCAGCCAGTAGAGCAGTGGCTATGGGCAGGGGACTTTCTATTGCCACTCCCACAAGTCAGAAATATTATGGCCTGGGGAAAGCCAGGATTTGCCCAGAATCCAGAGTGAGTCTCTGGCTAAACTGGGACCAGAGCCTGACCTGCTTCTTGCTTGATGGTGTCATTCTGGCTGCTCTCAGGCCCTGAGGCTCACCTCACTGGCCTGGGCCTCATGTAGAGGTTGGGGAAGGGATCATATCCCTGTTATCTTTGCTGTGTTCCAAGCACTGGGTCCTTAGTATCTTCACAACTTTTCCATCCTTGTCCCTGCAGCCCGTGGCTGTTGGCCATGACGTGTTTGTGGGATGGCCAAAACTTGCAGCATGGCGTGGACGAGTGGAAGCTTTCCTGGGTGCTGAGCTGTGGCAGGAGGCCCATGACCCCATCTTTAACATTCTGGAACAAATGGCCAAAAAAGCACTTCCAATGCCTCCACCAGAGTTCCAAACACGTATGCTGCTTCGTATTTCTAAGATTCCTTGAGTGGTCTGATTAACAATAAAGACTCATTCTGTTTCTTGCCCCCTTTTTATCTTTTTCATTTTGCCCCAGTCCCTTGTCTCTGACTCCAGGAGGAGTTCTACACAGGCAGAATATCACATGTCTTTGACAGTACTTCTCAATTGCAACCTGCATACCAATAAGAGACTAAAATCTACAATATATAAAGAGCTCCTAAAAAGTCAATAACATGAAAGAAAAAAAATTGGCAAATACTATCTATGTTTTAAACAGTAAAGATTCTGCTGGGCCTGGTTGTGCCTATAATCCCAGCTACTCTGGAGGCTGAGGCATGAAGATTGCAAGTTCAAAGCCAGTCTGGGCAACATAACCATATCCTATCTCAAAATAATTTTTTTTTTAAAGGGAGGCTGAGAATGTAGTATCCTAGCATGTACGAAGCCCTGGGTTTAATCCCCAGTACTGAAAAAATGATTAAGAATACATTGAATAAGAAACCAAGAATTATTGCTTTTATTACATTGTTCTATTTTATGAATGGGATAAGATTTTGTCCCAGTAACCCATATGATTAACTAAAGAAATCTCACAGATAATAAAGTGCATATAACACTATTACCAAGGCAACAAAATATAAAGTAGCCAATTAAAATTGCGGACTATTACAGGATAAAGACAATGTTTCACAGGACATACTGTTTTTGAAGTCTAGGGAACTTATAAGATTTCTTTTAGCAAGCTCTCATTTTCTGAGAGAGTTTCACAGTAACAGCAAACAGTAGGACTTATGCATTGTTACACAAACCTCCATGTGTATCATACCAGTTATTTTAACAGAGAGAATTCAATATAAAGAATTAGTATCCAGGCATTAGTGAACCCCAAATACAGATAAACCAGATTATCACAGAGAAGATCACTGCAAGAAGCCAGTATTCCTAGGACTGGGAACCAAGGGAGGACATTGGAATCATGTAAACCTAGGAGCTGGAGGAGGGGCTCCTTAGAACTCAGACTTCCAAGAAGGAGAGTGCTTAGACCCTTGGGCATCATCTCCTAAGGGTGCTCCAGTTTCTCAAGAGCTCTTCACAGGAAGCCATGTGAATGATGTGGATACATTCTTGTATGTGATGGTAGATGGAGTTCCTGACATCCTGCTCTTCTGCTCTTAGTTGCCTGTTTTGTGGCCTTGGTATCCCCCGTGCCTATTCTATGACCACCCTGTGCCATTCCCAGCCTAGAGTGCTCCAAGCAGCAACTAAACTGTGACTGCACTTCCCTGGGGGTGGCTGGTGCTTGGCTGTCCTTTTAGATACCATTCTGGCTGCCTCTTCCTTTCAGAGATTCCTCATACTCTTTAGGGGCACCCTGCCTTGCTTTTCTAGGCTTTTTCCTGCATTCCCCTGGGATTGAGGATGAGTGGTAGCAGCTTGAATCTTTCTGATCCAACTGCTTTTCAGTTGTTCATAATTGGACAATTTTACTTTTTGGTTTTCATTTGCGGGAGTGGTACTGGGGATTGAACTCAGGGACACTTGACTACTGAACCACACCCCCAGCCCTATTTTGTATTTTATTTAGAGACAGGGTCTTACTGCGTTACTTGATGCCTCACTGTTGCTGAGGCTGGCTTTGAATTTGCAATCCTCCTGTCTCAGCCTCCTGAGCCACTGGGATTACAGATGTTTGCCACCACGCCTGACTTGGACAGTTTTCCTTTTAACAGACATTCCAATAGAGCATAAAAGTAAATGATAAGTTAATCAAGACTCCTAATGCTGTGTAAGTCCAGGAGAGTGATTTTAATGGAACTAACCATGCTATGCACCAACCCCAGTAGGGCACCAGGATCCCCAGTTCATCTGGCAGGAAGAGCAGGAAAGATTCCCTAGAAGTGACCTCAAATTCCAACTGGTGCTTTTGGTAGAGGGAAGGGCCACACTAATGCTGACTGGAGGCATGAAAATCAGGTGTATGAAGAACACTCAGACAGTCCAGGCATGTGAACAGGGATGCTGAGAGGTGAAGGCAGAAGTGACACTGGGAAGTTCATCCTAGCAAGATGAAGACTGACTGATGAGTCACACCAACGGGGCATTAGTTTCCAAGAAATGGGGAGTTTATGATGGTCATGAATATGGCCTGACTTCTGGATGGTGAATCAAGGTGGACTGGGTTGGATGGAGAGGGAATCTTTCAAATGGCAGAGATTTCTTCTGTCAGAAGCTTAAAATTCCTCAGAGATATTGGAAGTGGTTGCCATATTATGATCCTCAAGGCCATTGCCACTGCCCCAACCCTGCCCACACTTAGCCAATAATTCCAGATAATGACCCTCTGGTACTGTCCCACCTGCAGGCTTACTCCTATATGAATGAGCACACAAGCTGGCCTAGTGACATGCGGTGTTCAGAGCACTTTAGGTGTATGTCTGTGTGGACCTAGTTGAGTAAGGTAGCTAGGACAGAAGATGTGACAGGGTGCGGGAAGAACCAAGGTGCCCAGGACGGAGGAGTAGAGATTGAGCCCATCTTCTACCCACCTGACAGGTGTTTGTTGTGCTCAAGGGGAAACTGGGCAGGTTACTATGATGAGGTCACCAGGTGACTTTAGTTGACCTCATAGTGATGAAAAAGTTGATGCTGCTGCAAGTATGCTCGGAGCAGCAGCACAGCCTCCATCCGTCGCCCTTCCTGGGGTGCTCTCTGGCCTTCTGCCTGCCTCTGGCAGAGGTGATAGGATCCCTCTTTGGCTTCTCTCAGATTCTGTAGCTGTCACCCTGCTCTGGGCCTCAGGTGCAGGTCAGGGATGTAACTGTCCCTGCATCCTGTGCTATTGTCTCAACAGCTTGTGACTCTTGGCTATGATGTGTTAGAGGGAGAGGTGTGACTAGTGGGATCGTATGGGCAAGTGGAGGCTTTTCTAAGTGCAAAACAAACCCAGGAGGTCCATAACCCTATCCTGAGCCTCTGAGGAAGGTAGGATCTCTGCAAAAGTTATACCAGAAGTCCTCTTGAAGAGACACAATGAAGACTTCTCTTTAGTCATCTGTCCTTGTCCATCCCCTCCATTGATTATTTTCTGTCTCTGAGTCTCACTTTCCATTAAATGAATAAATAAATGTTTTTCTTTTCTCTTTTAACCCATTTCCCATCTTGCTTTCCTTTTTGTCTGACTATTCTTTTCATCTCCCATTGCCGGACTGTGGCCCCAGGTCCCAGATGGCAAATCTGGATGAGGGGCTGCCTACACAGGTAGGTATGTTGGGCCCAAGGGCATCAGGTCAAGGGTTCCTGGCACTCCTGGACATGCCAGAACTGGGTCCAGCTTCTACCACAGGTCTTGCTGGAAAACAGATGGTTCTGCTAGACCTTCCTAGCTTCAGTTCCTGCCTATCTGGGCTCCACATCAGTCAGTTTATGGAGAATGCAGGTCCCTAGGGGCTGCCTGACCCTGGGAAGGGCTCCATGCTGGTTGGGCTCCCAGTGGCTCCTAGAGAGTAGTGATGACCCAGCCAGGAGTCAGACTTGCACATATGTCTTGGTCTCTTACACCCAAGAGCAGCAACCATGGTCCCAGGACTTTTCACAAGGACCCTGCTGACACTTTAAGAATGGCCAAAGGTTTCAGGGTGTCCACTCAACAAGCCAGGCCATGTGCTGTTCCTGGAATCAGACGTGGTATCAGCTCCATGCAAGCCACATAGCCTGTGAATATGTGTTGGCATGTCCCCCAAAGTTCTGTCCACTGGAAAGCTTCAGTTCTTATGAAAAAAGTAGGGAAAACATTATAGTCCACTTGCATGGGCCAAGAAGTTGTGGCCAAAGGGTGGCTCCTATTTCCTCAGGTTCCAGAGTGGGGCCTTGACAACTTCCTAGGAGGCCTTAGCTGGGTGCCAGGAGGACCTAGGCAGCACTGGCTTGCTGCCTGCTCCATGTTTCACTCAACCAGCATGGTCTAATGTTAGTGCCAGTCCCTGGCTCTCTACATGCCTCCCCACCCCCTATCCCATGAGCTGTCCTTCAGGTCCACAGATCACCTGTCTGCAACCCAGCCTTCAATGTCACAAGACCTGGGTCCTGACAGAGATGTGCACATGTGGTCCAACAGGAGAACTGAGGAAGACCTACAGGTACAAACAGGACTAGGAAGGAGGAGATGAGAGGGAGGTGCCTTGAAGACCTCAGGATAGTTGCTGGGGTCTGTAGAGACCAGGGCTGGGAGAGTGGCCAGAGTGTGGGTGCATGCATATGGTCATATGGTCATATGAGTGTGAGTGCATACTTGTGTGAATATGAGTGAATTTTGTTGTAAATGTGAGTGAATTGTGTGACTGTGATTGTACATGAGTATATATGTGTGAGAATGAGTGAAGCCTTGAAGACTTGTGGTGTGTCAGCCTCCCAGTCACCATCACCTCTGCTGGAAGGATTGTGTAAGCTGCCAGATACTGCAGAAATCAAGGAAAGCCAAGATGGGGGTGAGGCGTTTGGCTCTGTTTAAGGGACAGGGTGAGAGGTGAGAGTGCTCAGGGGTTGGCAACACCTTGTAGAGGAGAAGGAGGGGCAGACTGGGGAGACTGCTTTTGGAAAAGCCAGTGACCAATCCTCAAAGGAGCACATTCCAGAGCCAGGGATGGGTGGAGGCTCACTGAGTCTGGAGGAAGTAGGTTTCAGGGAAGAGCACAGAATACTGGACCCATTTGGGGAGAAAGGCACTGGTCCAGAGGGGTGAGCAGCCCTTCAGAGACTGACCTGAGTGGGGGACCAGGGTAAGGGCAAGTGGGAGGTATAGGTGGGTGGGCTTGAGCTGTTTCTTCACCTATACTTGCCTCCCTTGGGTGCCATCTACATTTTTGCCAGAAAGAACAGCACCTTTGAGCTGGTGAAGCTGGTACAGGGTGAGCAGGACTGGTCCCACAGAGGGGTTGCTAAAGGACCAGGCCATGTACTGAGCATCCCCTCCTCTCTGCTCGTGAGAGCAACACCTCTACGCTGAGTTCTTAAAGGTGAACTCCCTGGGGAAGGTGCCCACCCTCAGGGATGGTGACTTCCTGCTGACTGAGAGCTAATGGTGAACTGATGCTCACCATGGTTCAGCATCAGACTGTTTCAGTTCTGGGGCTCAGGATGGTGGGAATAGGTGGAGGGGATATAGAAGAAAGCTGATCACCCCTGGCTTGGAGACTTTCCAAACTGCTGGCAGCCTGCCTAGCTCAGAGACAAGGGCAAGACCCAGGGGTCACTTAAAGTTAAGGGTGGGGAGGCTGGAACCTGGCTAGAGCCTGAGATGGCTAGAGCTGCAGACTGGAGAGGGAGCATAAGTCAACTAGCCAGATCTGGATAACCTGAGCCTGTGAGCAAGGCCTGGGCTAAAGGTTAGTCCTTTCAAAGTCCCAAGAGCTGGGTACTCCCAGGGTCAGATTCCACTTTGAATTCCAGCTCCCCACTTTCTGTTCTCTGAGTTCTTGGGCAGGTCAAAGAACTTTATGCCCAAGTTTCTCCTCTGCAAAATGGGGGAAGGAATGTCACCACCTACAAGAAAAAGAAAAAAAGAAATATCATCACCTTCCGGGTATTGCCTGAGGATGGAAAATGGGTCCCTACTAAGAACTGCAGGCCTGCACCTGTGTCCAACAGGTACCTGGTATGTCAGCATCCATACAGATTCCTGAGACCAAAGTTTATCTGTGCAGGTGAACCTCCTTGGCCCTATTATGCAGTCTGGGTAGAAACCAGGACCCCAGAGCAGTAGATACCTGTTGACACACATACTGCCTCAGTTCCATTGTCCCCTGAGTTTTAATGAAGCCTCAGAATCCTTCTGAATATTTAGCTTTGGGGGCATCACTAACGAATGGTGGCAGAGAAAGAATGGAAAGGAGATCAGTGAAGTTTAGAAGGGCTTATGATAAGCTGTTCCCTCTCCTCCTAACCCAGTCTCTCCTGTCCCTCTTCTTGGGCAGGCTGTGGGTGCCGTGCAGCTGGGAGTGGCTGTTGGATAGGCTGACACTAATCCTACAGCACCTGAATGAGATGGTCCTGGTGGTCAGTCCCTACTTGGTGACTCAGCAAGTCTCCCTGGTAGACTTGATGGCACTCACAGAGCTGATGCAGGTGAGGCTTTCCCACCTCCCTGCCTTCTGGGGATACACAGGGCATGAAGCTGAGGCACCAGTCAGCTGCCCTCTCTCTAGCCCACTGCCATTGGCTGTAACCTCTTTCAAGACTGACCCAGCTGGCGGTGTGGTTGATCCTTGTGGAGGTCACCCTGGGTGCTGATCTCTTTCAGGAGGCCAACAAGCTCATACTCTAGCCTTGGGACCTCCATGAAACCCAGAAAGACTCCCCAGCAGGCCTAGAAGCTGGTGCAGCTTCTGCAGAAGCAGCTCTACTGAGGGGGTACAGCCTGATAACTCCCCTGTATTTGGCTGTTTGTAATAAACACACTCTGTACACTCTGCCTGTGCCTCACTCTGTTCCCAGGAAGTGAAGCCCATCTCATTTCTGAGCTGAGGCCTAGAAAGAGAGGGAATCTTTCAAAATCACACATCATAGGTCAGTATGAGGCCTCCCCACGGGTCTCAAGTTAGGTTCCTCAGCCTCCAGGGCAGTCTGCTCACTGTAGTCCTAACCCAAGCCAGGAAGTTTCAGGACTTCATTGCATGGCACAGTCCGGCTGCTCACACCCTTGGATCCCCTGTTGGTGTTCTCCCTAATGCTCTTGGGCTCCCCCACTGTACTAGTCAACTTTCCATCACTGTAAGAAAAATATATGAAATAATTAACTTATAATGAGGAAAAGGTTGTTTTGGTTCATAGTTTCAGAGTTTCTAGTGCATTATCAGGTGGACCCATTGATTTTCAGCCTCTGGCACAGATCTTCCAGAAAATGTGGGAAATGTGTAGTAGAGAAAACTGCTTACTTCATGGCCAGGAAGAAAAAAGAGGAAGAGATCAGTGTTCCACAATTCCCTTCAAGAGTGTGCCCCTAATGACCTAACTTCTTTCCATTAGGCTCCACCTTCTAAGGGTTCCACCATTCCTAATAGCACCACTCTGGGGACCAAGGCTTTAACATATGGGCCTCTGGAAGACATTCAAGATCCAAACTATAGCACCAAGCTCCTGTGTCTTTTTCTCCCAATTCAGACCAAATTTACTTGTGGATAGCCCCAGTCCCTACTTTTGACTCTGAAAATTTGGTTTTCATTGCCTCATTCTCAGTCTGGACCTGCAAAGTCCTTTCTAAAAAGAACTGCACTGAAGGCTTGACCCTGGGAATTCTCATGCATGACCCCTTCTCAGGGTATCTTTAAGGCAGAAGCACGGGACAACGTGCATAAACGGACATCTGCTCCCCCTCCCCCAACCCTTTGCCAGGGAGTTCTCTCCACTCTTAGGACTTCTCAGAATTCCTGTTATTGTGAGAATTCCAGGTTTCCTGGTCTCATGACAACACCAAGGGAAACAAGAAGTTCCAGAATATGGGGTCCTGGGCTTAGGTCAGAGAGGGCAAAGGACCAGGGGCTCAGGCTGGACATAAGCTCAGGCCTGCTGTAGCTTTGGGCCCCAGGAATTGTCAGCATGGTGCTAGAGCTCTACATGGATCTACTGTCAGCATCCTGCCGCGCCGTCTACATTTTTGCCAAGAAGAATGGCATATCCTTTGACTTCCAGTTTGTAGATCTGCTGAAAGGTCAGTCCCCACTGCTACCCAGGCAAGACTCATCCTGGGGTGCAACTAGAACACCCAGTTAGGGACATTTCGGAGAAGCAGAGACAGAGATCAAGGCCATTCCCCACAGAAGTCTGCAGGGGAAGAATAGGCGCCAAAAGTGTCAAGGTACACAGTGGGCACCCCTGTCTAGCTCACTTTAGTCACTGAGTTCCCACTAATGATGGCACCCCTGCTGAGATGAACAGACACTCTGAGGGCAAAGGGGAAGGAAGGACTTCTAGGGAATCCTTGAACTCCCAGTTAGCACCCTCACCATCTCCTTATGGGAGTCTTGCATCTTGTTATCTGTATCACCTGCCAATCAGTATAGAAAAGGTCACAGAAAGGAAGTCATTACCTACATGAGAATGCAGCTGTTGTTCAGTCAACCCCCTTTATTCCCAGTGTTCAAACCTGTTTAGAGAACTGGGGATGTAGCTCAGTGGTAGAGCTCTTGACTAGCATGTCAAGGCTCTGGATTCCATCCCCAGCACCCCTCCCTCCAAAAATTATATGAAGAGCAAACCTGCTTGGGGTTACACCTACCTCACAAGAGGGTCAGGGGGATCAGACCCCAGCCCCACCACAGAACACAGAAGGCTCTAAAAGTCCAGTGTATAGAAGAAGGCTCTAGACTGTAGAGAAGGAAGGAGACATGGGAGCTATGGAAATGAATGAGGTGTAATTGGAGCCCTCAGAAATGTTTCCACTTGGAAGCAGTTGGTGGAGTCAAGAATCATGATTCCTGCTCTCTGAGGAGTTCTGCATTCAGATCTGATGACACTGATTACATACAAGGGACTCTTTTTTGGGTACTCCACTGTGTTCTGGGACTATACCTCCAGCTGTGGCTGCCCTGTTTCCCTTAAAGGGGGGACAAAGTGAAGGAGTGTCAGGAACAGTGGGCAGGTTTTTAGGGCTCCAGCTGATTCATAGGCTGTGGCTTCAGGTAGGGGTGGAATAGGGGCAGGAGACCTCCCGCTTTTGGGAGCCAAAAGGTTGTCTTGGTTCCAGGGCACAAGGGTCACCAAGTCAGGGATAGGGGCAGGGTGGGATGTAGGAGTCCTGATCCTGGCTCCTTACTGGGGCAAGTTACAGTGTTCCTTAAGGTCTCAGTTTCCCCTTCTTCATGAAATAGGGAGAAAGGCATTTCTGTTTCTAGGAGTTCCAGTTCTCTCTTCCCTTGGGTCCCAGCAGCCTCAGACCCTCCCTGTCCCTCTCAGGTCATCACCACAGCAAGGAATACATCGAGATCAATCCCCTGAGGAAGCTGCCCAGCCTCAAAGATGGACGATTTATCTTATCTGAAAGGTAACTGCCTTTCCACTACTCAGGGGATGGAATCCAGGGCCTTGCTTTGCACATGCTAGGCAAGTGCTCTTCCCAGGAGATTCAATGGGAACCCACAATGTAGTATTTATTTATTTACTTTTTTTTTGCCATGGAAAACTCCACACATGCACTAAAGGAAAAGGCATACTAACTAATATGTGTATATGAGTATAACAAATCCCACATACCCATCTCTCAGTTCCAATAGTTGTCAATTAGGGCTTCTTTTGCATCATTCACACCCCACCCTGTACCCCTTCCAGACACCCACAAATATTCAGTCCACAACTAATTCACCTATAAATGTTTAGGAGTATGTCTCTAAGAAATGAGGACTCTTAAAAAATGCACCACCCCACTACTGTTAGACACTTATTAAAATTAGCAATAATTCTTGCATTTCAGCAAATATCCAGCTCCTAGTCAAAAGTCTCTAATTATCTCATAAATATTTTTTGGCAGTTTGTTTGAATCAGGGTCCAAAAAGGTTCTGAGTATTACAGTTATTTGGTCTCTCGCTTATGCCTCTCTGCCTATAGCCCCTGTCTTACTCCATCTTAGGTTGCTATCACTGTATATTACTGACTGGGAAATTTATAGCAAATAGAGGTCGAATTTAGCCCATGCTTCTGGATGCCAAAACGTTGAAGAACATGGAGCTGCTTAGCACTGGCTGAGGGCTTTCCCTCTGGGTCATAGCATGACACAAAGAATTACATGGTGAGACAGAGCAAGCAAGTCAGAGAGAGCTTGCTTTTGTATCAAATTCACTCTTATGACAACCCATTAATCCAGGAACTCTTTTATCTGCAAATGAATTAATTCATTCATGGGGGCTCCTCATTCTTAATGGTCCTATCTCTTAATACTTACAGCAGGGATTAAACTTAAAACCCAAGTTTTGGGAGGGACATTTAAACTGTAGCATCCTCTCCACTCCCTGACCTCTTTGTCTTAACATATTTATTAGTAATGATGATGAAGAAATTGGGTCCTTTGTCCTGTGGAGGCAAGGCCTGGGACCCATCCACCACTAGAATGTCTCCAATCTGTTCCCTGTCCTGCATTCCCAGGCCTCTGTTCCTAATCTCATCCCACAAATACAAGAAACCCTTGCTTGGGTATTGCTGGATGCAGGAGCTACTGTCTTGGCCTTCCTGTTATCAATTCTGACCCCTCCATTCAGCACCAGAGAGATGTATTCTCTCTCATTCTTCATAATCTTAAGAGTCCAAATGTCCCTGCATCTCCAAGGACCTCCATACTTGGGCTCCACAGCATCTGACTGTCTCTCTCCATTCCCTGACCACCCCCATCCACCTTATGGTGCACTTGCCTGCTCTCCATTCTCCAAAATTTTAACTCACTCCCTCTTACCCTGGTGTTTTGACTTACGTTGTTTCCTCTGACTAGACTGCCCTTCCTTATGCCATCCAATGACTCCTGCTCACCCTGTAGGTCTCCTTCCCTGCCCTTGCTGATTATTAGACTGACAGCTTGGGGGAGGCCTTTCCCTGAGCCCTTTGGACTGCTTCTCCTGAAGGAATGTCAGCATCTAGAACCTGACTATGGCTGGAGGCCCCAGCAGATGGGCCCTGGCCAAGCTGGGGTGGTCAGTGTTGGGGCTTTCAGAATACAAGAGCAGTGGTCCTGACCTGCCCTTTCTGCAGTGTGGCCATCCTTTGTTACCTGTGCCGAAGGTACAGCGCACCCTCCCACTGGTACCCACCAGACCTGCACTCAAGAGCCCGTGTGGATGAGTTCATGGCCTGGCAGCACACGGCAATTCAGCTGCCCATGAGCAAGATACTATGGATCAAGGTGAGTGGGGCCATGTCTATGGCTTGGGGACAAGGGAGTCAGGAAGCCTGAAGTCCAGTCCAAGCTGTGCTGACCACTAATGAGCTCAAGCAAATCTTCCTCTTTGAACTTCATTTCATGTGCTCCCCCTCCTTCCTGACTTATAAAGTTGCTGGGAATATGGAATGAACCATTGAGTATGACAGAGTCTTGTTAAGACCAGGAGAAATACACCCAAGAAGAGCTGATATGACTCAAGCCAGGACAGGATTCAAAAAATTTCATTCTGAACTAGAGAATGTCAGAGTCAAAGGGCCCATTGACATTAGAAAACTTGAAGATGATAAATAACACATGTCCTTAATTCTAATCCTAAGCTTATGTCTTAGTTCATTTTTCATTACTGTAACCAAACATTTGAAGTTGGGTAACTTATAAAAAAAGAGAGACTTGTTTTGCTCACAGTTTTGGAGGCTGAAAGTCCAAATAACATGGCACCAGATCTGGTAAAGGCCTCATGGCAGATGCCATCACAGTGGGAACAGTATGAAAGGATCACATAGTAAAATAGGAAGACAGAGAGTGGGGAGGGGCCAGTCTTGCTCTTTGGCAAAACTTTCTCTTTTAAGAACTAACTTAGTGTCCCATGAGAATTACATCAATCCCTTCCAAGGGCAGTGACCTCAATGATATACTACTAAGCTTCACCACTTAAAGTTTCTACCACTTTTCACATTGTTCCCCTAGGGAGCAAATTTCTAATATATGAACACTGGGGGACACACTCAAACCAAATATAAACCTATGACAGACATCACTAATCAATCATCAGATTCACTCTTGATGAGTTCTCAAAATCCTTTTGATCACATGACCCCAGGCAAATTCTACCAGTCAGAACTGCTAAAAAAGGTGAAACTACTTTACAGCCCTTGGTACTGTCCACTATCTATCTAGCAGACAAAGATACAGAGAGCTGGAGAGGCAGATAGAACAGGATTGCAGCCTCCATTTCCTTCCTCTCCCCCACCTGGCCAGTTGCTGATCCCAATGATCACAGGTGAGGAGGTTCCAGCTGAGAAGACGGAAGAGACGCTGGAAGAGGTGAACAAAAATCTGCAGTTCTTTGAGGAGAAATTTCTACAGGACAAAATGTTCATCACTGGGGACCACATCTCACTGGCTGACTTGGTAGCACTAATGGAGATGATGCAGGTGTGGAGTGGGGTGATGGGGGTGGTCAGAGGATGGGAAGAGGCAGGACACTTCTGTGATCAGTGTAACCACAACTTGAGAATAGACTGTCAAAGCAGAAGCAGCAGGCATGACCATCCTGAGGATTGTGGGAACCAGATCTGGGTGGCTGAGCTTCATTTGGGAACAACAGGATGGGAGTACAGGTTTTGAATCAAGGAGGATCATGATCATCTATTTTGGCAAGGCTTCCACAGCATGGGGAGGAACTAGAGGATGAACCTAGAATACAGAGAATACCACATTTCACCAGGATCCCAGATGCCTCCTCCCCCTATGGGATCTTCTTTTTTCTTTTTGGAACTGAGGTTAGACCCAGGGCTTTGCAAATGCAAGGCTTTGCCATTGAGCTACATCCCAGCCCCGCTATAGGATTTTCCAGGAAATGTTAAGAGATCTTACCTCTTTTCCAGAGCTTTATACAGAGAGTTGTATGGGTAAAACTCTCTTGGTTCTGGGTCTGAGAGGCATACAGTGTGCATTTGGAGGCATGTAGGGGTGTGGGGCATTTATGTGGTCTTTATGTGCAGGAAAGAGTAGCTAGTTCGGAGCTAGCTGGTACGTGCAGGATGGATACTTTAGACCCTGGCCAGTGTCTTGAGAGCTGGTATGGTCACTGGCTGGAATGAAAAGTGGCCACTTTGGTCCCTGATCAATGTGTAGTACACACTGGCACCAGGAAAAACTATTCAAGTAGTCTCAAGTATACAGTCCTATGCTTCACTTTCAGTCTTTATACTTCACCCACCTCAACCACCCCTGAGCCTCCTGGACACCTTAGTCATACATTTTTCTTTTTCTTTTTTTAGGTACATATTTCTTTTTCTTTTTTCTTTATTTCTATTTTTTTTCATTGCAGATAGACCCAATACCTCTGTTTTATTTTTTATTTTTATGTTTGCTGAAGATCGAACCCAGTTCCTCACATGGCCAGGCAAGCACTCTACCACTGAGCCACAACCCCAGCCCCTAGGTACATATTTCTTAAATGATCAGGACAAATCTCTAGGCAGGCTGCCTCCTGGGTCTCCTCTTTCATCCCCTGTGCTTGATCACAGAGAAAGGTTCAATGTGGGCAGAAAAGAATTGAGTTCCTCCCCCAATTCCCTTGGGAACAAGGAACCTACCTGGAAAAAAGGCAGGAACAATGGGAGGTTTCAAGTCAGAGAATTGGGAACTACCTGGACCAGCAATCACCTAGAGAGGGGTTCAGGAGCCTTGGAGCAAGACCAATGACCAAGAACCCTAGGGGATTTTGGAATACTCATTCCCACTTCACATCTTTTACATAGTTTGTGACTTCTTGCTTGAGTCTTGGGGGCCAGAGGATGACTAATGCTTTGTAAAGGCAGATGGGGAGGACCCTTGAGGTTGT
Organism: Sciurus carolinensis; assembly: GCF_902686445.1. Classification (NCBI taxonomy): domain Eukaryota; kingdom Metazoa; phylum Chordata; class Mammalia; order Rodentia; family Sciuridae; genus Sciurus; species Sciurus carolinensis. Next base: position 120,530,299 of record NC_062220.1, on the reverse strand, counting down.
AGAAGACCCAAGTGGCACTGGGCTGACCACATCTTCCTCTTTGTCTATCTACAGCCCATGGGGGGAAATTACAACGTTTTCCTCCACAGCTCCAAGCTGGCTGAGTGGCGTATGAGAGTAGAGCTGGCAATTGGCTCTGGCCTCTTTTGGGAGGCCCACGACCGGCTGTCAAAGTTGGCAGATTGGGACTATTCAACATTGGATCCAATTGTCAAAGACAGGATTTCTGAGTTTCTGAAGAAATACAAGTGACCCCAGAGGCAACTAATCCAGCAGGACTTGGCTGGCTCAGTTCTCTCAGCCTCCTTCCTTAAAGGAGCCACTAAAAAACAACTGTGCTCTTTTGCCCAATAAAGAACTAGAACATCCATCATGACTACTGAGTCCAGAACAGTTGATATAAGCATAGAGCCTGGTGTGGGAGCAGGTGGTAGTCATGGGTCTTCCTAGTTTCCAAAAAGAATGTAAAAATTAAAGGTTAAATATGATTACATTGTCAATAATAATAGTTGACGACTTGATATCCCTTTTAATAATAGAATAAGATCAATATTATAAACCATTTGGACCCATAGAACATTCCCCACAACAATAGCAGAATAAACATTTCCCTCAAGGGAACATGGGATATTCTCTAGCATAGACTAAATGTTTGGCTATAAAATAATTATCAAATTTAAGAATAGTGAAATCATGCAAATTATGTCTTCTGAACACAATGAAATGAAATTAGAAGGCAAAAATGGAAGGAAACCTAGAATATTCACAAGTATGTAGAAATTAAACAACATACTCAACCAATGGGTTAAAGAAGAAATCACAAGGAAAATTAGAAAGTGCCTTGAACAAATGAAAATGAAAACAAGATTTATGGGAAGATAGTACAAGTAGTGCCAAGAAGAAAATTTATGGCTATAAACATATAATTTAAAAAGAATGATCTTTGCTGGGCAAGGTGGTGATGTCTTTAATCTCAGCTACTCAGGAAGTTGAGCCAGGAGGATTACAAGTTTGAGGTCCAATCTGGGCAAATTAGTGAAACTCTGTCTCAAAAATAAAGGTAGTGATGTAGATCAGTGTTAGAGTATTAGAGTACCCCTGGGATTCAATCCACAGACGGGGTGTGGGGGAAGATCTCAAATCACAAACCTAACTTTACATCCTTTATTTTTTTATTTATTTATTTTTTTTTTTGGGTGCTGGGGATAGAACCCAGGGCCTTGTGCTTACAAGGCAAGCACTCTACTGACTGAGCTAACCCCCAGCCTAACTTTACATCTTAAGGAATTAGAAAAATAAGAGCAAACTGAACCCACACCATTAGAAGAAAGGAAACTGGGCCGTGATGTAGCTCAGTGGTAAAGTGCTTACCTGGTATGCAGGAGGCCCTAAATTCAATTCTCAGCATTGCAAAATTTAAAAACAAAGGAAATAATAAAGATTAGAATGAAGTAAATAGAAAAACAATAGAGGAAAAATGATGCTGTTTGAAAAGATCAACAAAACTAACAACTTTAGCTAGAATGACCAAGAAAAAATAAAAACTTGCTCAGACTAGGAAAGGAAACAAAGACATCACTACTGGTCTTACAAAAGTACAAAGAAGTATAAAGAAATATTATGAATAATTGTATGTGAGTAATTTAGATAACCTAAATGAAATGGGAAAATTCCTAGGAAAACACAATCTCCCAAAACTTATTCAAGAAGAAATAGAAAATTTGAATAGACTTATACTAAATAGGTAAAAAAAAAATTAAATTAAAAAAGCTTTCTATGAAGAAAACTCAAAGACCAGATGATTTCATGATGACTTCTGCTAGATACTTTTTTCCATCCCCAAATCCAGTCTTCTTAAAAATTATAATTATTTGATTATATTAATTATACAAATTATTGTATGGAAATGACATTTCCCTACATACACATACCGTGCTTTTATCGTACCTACCACTGCTGTGACCCATGCAGCATTAACAAATGATTCTCGAGTAGGGGCAACAGGAGATGAAGAAAAACACAGAGGACTGGGGTTGTGGCCCAGTGGTAGAGTGCTTGACTAGCATGTGTGAGGCACTGGGTTTGATTCTCTGCACCACATACAAATAAATGAATGAAATAATACATCTAAAAAAATATTTAAAAGAAAGAAAAAAAAAACAGAGATATAAAGAAGACACAGATATTTTCATGAAAATCTGGGACCATGTGGAACTGCACTCTGATAGAGGAACAGTGACCTAGAACTAGCTCTGCAAGTTTATCATATAGGGTCTCATAATCAGGAAGTTAAACTATAAGAGCATTGTAAATTGTTCAAGGCTTATAGGTGTGCATTAAGAAGTCACAGAGTGGAATATCTGGGTCAAATGGTGTTTCCATTCCAAGTAATCCAAGGAATCTCCCCACTGCTTTCCAGAGTGGCTGCACTAATTTGCAACCCCACCAGCAATGTATGAGTGTACCTTTCTCCCACATCCTCGCCAACACCTATTGTTGCTTATATTCTTGATAATAGCCATTCTAATTGGGGTGAGATGAAATCTTAGGGTAGTTTTGATTTGCATTTCTTTTATTACTTTACTAGAGATGTTGAAGATTTTTTCATCTATCTGTTGATTGCTTGTAGATGTTCTTCTGTGAAGTGTCTGCTCATTTCCTTAGCCCATTTATTGACTGCATTATTTGTAAACTTGGTGTAAAGTTTTTTGAGTTCTTTATAAATTCTGGAGATAAGTGCTCTACCTGAAGTGGGTGTGGCAAAGATTTTCTCCCACTCTGTAGGTTCTCTCCTCACATTGTTGATTGTTTCCTTTGCTGAGAAAAATTAAAATCAGCATACTACAGTGATGCAGCTACATTAATGTTTATAGCAGCTCAATTCACAATAGCTAGATTGTGGAATCAGTCTAGATGTCCAATAGATGGATGAATAAAGAAACTGTGGTGTATATACACAGTGGAATATTATTCAGTCATAAAGAAGAATAAAATTATGGCATTTACAGGTAAATGGATGAAGTTGGAGAATATCATGCTAAGTGAAATAAGCCAATCCCAAAAAACCAAAGACTGAATAATTTCTCTGATAAGTGGATGATGATACATAAGGCGGTGGATAATGGAGGAAGGATGGATTGTATAGAGGAAAATGAGGGGTGGGAAAGGCGAGGGGAGAAGGAAAGATAATAGAATGAGACAAACATCATTACCCTATACATGTTTGATTACACAAACCATGTGATTCTACTTCGTGTACAACCAGAGAAATGAAAGTTGTACCCCATTTGTGTACCATGAATCAAAAATTTTAAAAAAGTTACAGAGCTAGAAATATTTTGCAGCAGCTATACTATTGTTGCAGTGCTAAGAAAATTTTGCCATTATCCTGTTGTACCCAGGACACTCATTATCCTGGGACATCTGATAACTGTTAGCATGAGAGCTGAGAGTCAAGACATAACATCTTGACCTTTGGCAAGGAATTTTTCCCAGGCTTGACTTTGCCAACCCTACAGGATCAGGGGATGCCTGGGGGTTCATTTGCTCTTCACTTCTACCCTCCCTACGACTCTCTCTCTCTCTCTCTCTCTCTCTCTCTCTTTTTGGCACCAGGGATTGAACTCAGGGCACTTACCAATGAGAAATATCCCCAGCCCTTTTTATTTTTTATTTAGAAATAGGATCTCACTAAATTGTTTAGGGCCTCTCTAAGTTGTTGAGACTGGCTATGAACTTGCAGTCCTCCTGCCTCAGCCTCCCAAGTCTCTGGGATTACAGGCCTGTGCCACCATGCCTGACCCTACTACCTTCTCTCACACTCCCCTGGATCCCCCTCCCCTTACCTAATAGTCTTTTTTATTTTCAGGTCATTTCATTTCTAATTTTTTATTTTTATTTTATTTTTTTTGTAGTTTCTACATATGAGAGAAAATGTGTGATACTCATCTTTCTGTGTTGGGCTAACCTTCAGTTCCATTCCTTTTTCCTGAAAAGGACATAATTTTATTCTTCTTTATTGGGTGAATAGAACTCCATTATGTATATACACCATATTTAAAAAATCCAGTCATCTGTTGACAGGCACCTAGGTTCATTCCATATTTTGGCTATTGCAAATAGTGCTGGAGTTTGTGAATACTTTGCAGGTTCTCTCTTTTGTATATTGGCTGCATTTTCTTCTTGTGTACACCCAGGAGTGATAGGCTGGATTGTATGGTAAATCTATTTTTAGTTTTTTGAGGAACCTTCATACTGTTTCCTACAGTGGCCATATATTACATTCCCACCAACGAAATATGAGGGTTCCTTTAACTCTGCATCCTTAGCACTGCAGTACTAGGGATTGTACCCAGGATCTTCCAATGCTACCAAGCACTCTACCACTAAGTAACACCCTCAGCCCTTTTTAAAATTTTCATTTTGAGACAGGGTCTCACTGAGTAGCCCAGTCTGACCTCAAACATGCAATACTCTTTCTTCAGCTTCCTGAGTAGCTGGGATTGTAGGTGTGCACCACCGTACCCAGATACTGAATAGCCATTCTGACTAGGGTGAAATGGAATCTCAGTGAAGTTTGATTTGCATTTCTCTTGTGACTAAAGATGTTGAACATTTTTTCATAAATTTCTTGGCTGTTTATACTTCTGAGAAGTGTTCACATTTGTCCATTTCTTGATTGCATTACTTCTTCTTTGATGTTGACTTTTTTGAATTCTTTGTATGTTCTGGATATTGATCTTCTGTCAGATGAATAATTGGCAAAGATTTTTCTCCCATTCTGTAGGTTGTCTCTTCATTCTGTTGATTGTTTCCTTGACTGTGCAGAAGTTTTCTAATTTGATGTAATCCTTTTTGTCAATTCTTGCTGTTATTTCCTAAACTAGTAGAGACTTATTTAGGAAATTGTTGCTTGTGCCATATCTTAAAGTTTTTCCCCTGTATTTTCCTTTAGGAGTTTCAAAGTTTCATGTCCTTTACTAAGTTCCTTGATTCATTTCAAGTTGATTTCTGAACAGGGCAAGAAATAACAATCTACTTTCAATTTTCCTAATGTGGTTATACGGTTTTCCCATCACCATTTGTTGAAGAGGCTGCCCAAGTTTTGGTACCTTTGTTAAGAACCAAATGGCGGTAGATGCATAGGTTTAATTCAGGGTCTTCTCTGTTCCATTTGGCTACATGTCTGTTTTCATGTCAATATCATGTTATTTTTGTAACTATGGCTCTGTGTAGTATATTTTGAAATCAGATTTTGAGATGCTTACAGCATTGCTCTTTTTGCTTAAGATTGCTTTGGATATACAGGGGTCTTTTGTGTTTCCATATGAATTTTAGAATTATTCTTTCTAGTTATGTGGCAACAGACACAGTATTTTGATAGGGATTGCATTGAACCTGTAGATTGCTTTTGGTAGTATGGCTGTTTAAAAAATATTAATTCTCCCAATTCATTTGGGAGATCTTTCCATCTCTCAGTGTCTTCTTCAATTTCTTTCTTCAGTATTTTATAATTTTCATTGTGGAGAACTTTCACTTCCTTATTTAGGTTTGTTCCCAGGTATTTTATTTTGTTTTTAGAGGTTAATGTGAATGGGATTGCTTTCCTAATTTCTTTCTCAGGAAGTTCATTATTGATGTACAGAAGAGCTACTGATTATTGTATTTTGATTTTGTATCCTGCTACTTTAGTGCCACACTGTGTGTGTGTGTGTGTGTGTGTGTGTGTGGTGCTGGGAACTGAACCCAAGGCCTTGTTCATGCAAGGCACACACTTCACCAACTGAGCTATATCCCCAGCCCTCCACAGAATTTTCAGCGGGTTTGTTTTAGTAGCTCTCTCCTGGGCCAAACTAAGTCTCAAGAGAAATGCCCACTGAGACAGCGTAGTAATGTTTGCTGTGGTTTTCTGACCACAGGAAAATACATGGTCTTTTGTTTTTCAAAAGCAGCAGCAAGTTCAGACATGACATTTTCAAGATGGCTCCCTATTATATCACCATGAGCATACAGTAGAAAGTACAGAGAACTTCTCCAGTGCCAGCCTGCTATGCAGATCCCCCATTAGTTGAGTTCAGATTTCCCTTCTGCACGGTAGCAACTTCTATTCTAGTTGCATTCATTGGTTCTCTCCCTTTTTGCTCTATTACCCCTTCCTTAGTTGCACTGCCATGCACCACACTTCTGTGTGCTGATTGCTGCCGCACTTTCTCACTGTTTCACTCTCTGGAGTACCTGGGCTTCTCCAAGTCTCTGCCCACTCTTGAACCTCAGAGTCTTCTCACAGTCACCCACCTCAATGAGAAGTTGCTCTCTAGTCGTTCTGATTCCAACTTGGGGAGAAGTGGATGAATGCTGGCTGCCTCCAACCCACCATCTTGTTTCCCAAGATCTTTAAAAAGATGAAAACTGGTCAAACTTACAAATGTATTCATTTTCTTTGCTCTTGGAAATAGAAAACTCTGAAATTACAGCTTCAGGGACATGGAGTCCAACTCAAGAGCTCAAAGAGTAGTGACCAGATAGCCATATGGTCTGGAATTTCTCTCTAACACATACTTGAAGAAGAAACAACTTCTTTCTAATCAATAGATTTTTATAATAAAATCACTCAATAGATAAAGACAAGAAGATAAAAAGCATCTATGAAAAAACCTATATCTAGTATCATAGGTTTAACAGAATGAATCCCATTCTTTAGTAAACACCTATTCTTGTGTTCAAGGTGTGTCTGTGAGGCAAGTTTGGCAATGTAGACACATAATCGAACCTGCAATGCAAAAAAAAAAAAAAAAAAAAAAAAAGACCAACAGAATCTGGATCAATCATTGGAAACATTCATGATCCATAGAAGTACATTTAAAAATAGAACCTCAGGATCAGATGAAGCTAGAATATCTTTCCTCTAGGTATCTTTTGGGAAAAAGTGGCATGATGTTGGTATCTTATAAAAAACATTACCAAGTGTTGAAATTTGTGTTGTATATATGAGTGGTATTCTAGTTCTTTCACTTTATGAGTTTTAAATATTTTTTTGATACTGGGAATGGAACCCAGGGGTGCTTTGTCACTTAGCTACATCCCCAGTCTTTTTTTTTTTTTTTTTTTTTTTTTTTTTTGAGAAGAATCTCTCTAAGTCGCTGAGGTTGACCTTGAACTTGCGATCCTCCTTTCTCAGCCTCCTGAGTCACTGGGATTACAGGAGTGTACCACTATGCTCAGTTAAATATTTTCATAATAAAAAAAAGCTGGGAGAAGAGAAATTAAAGAAGACCTAAACAAATGAATGTGTTTATTCTCTATTAATGGATTGGAAGACCTAATATTGTCAAAATGGCAATCCAATCCTATTAATGAACAAATTCAACACAATACACACCAAAATTCCATTTGGTTTCTTTGCAGAAATTAACAAATTGATTCTGAAAATCACATGAAAATTCAAAGGACTCAGAATAGCCAAAAAGTTTGAAAAAGAAAAAGCTGAAGTACTCTTATTTCTAGATTTCAAAACTTAATACAAGGCAACTGTTATCAAGTTGTTGCAAATAAAACCACAATGAAATCCCACTTCATATACATTGAGATGGCTATAATGGAAAAGACAGATAATAAATGTTGGGAAAGATATGAAGGATTTGGAACCCTCCTATACTGCTTATGGAAATGTAAAATGGAGCAGTCACTTTGGAAAACAGGTTGACAGTTCCTGAAAAAGCTAAACACAGAGTCACTTCTAGGTATATACCCAACACAACTGAAAACAAATATGCAGACAAAAATTTGTACATGAATGTTCATCCCAGCAATATTCAAAACAGTCAGATAGAAGGAACTCCCCACCAAACCTATCAACTGATAAACAGACAAATGAAGGATGGTATAGCCACAAAATGGAATATTATTCAGTTATACAAAGGGATGAAATACTATTAAATGCTATAGTATGGATGAACCTTGAAAACATGCTAAATGACAGAAACCACTCACAAAAGGCCACCTGATTCCATTTGAGGGAAATGCCCAAATGTATTAGTCTCTTGTTACTGTATCTGAGATAGGTTACTTAGGAAGCTCACAATTTTGAAGACTAAAAGTTCAAAATCAGGTGACCCCATTGGTTTGGCTTCTAGTGAAGGCTTAAAGATAAGTAATATCATGTTCAACTGTGTGAAGGAAAGATAATGTAGCAAATCAGGAAGCCAGAGAGACTGGATGGGGCTGAGCAAAAGCTTTTTACAACCCTCCAGCAAGAATTAACCAGTTTCATGAGAACTACCTTAATCTAATCTGAGAGTAGCACCCTCAATAACCTAAGGACCTACCACTAGATCCCACCTCTTAAAGGTCCTACCATCTCTCATATGGACATGCTGAAGATCAAACCTGTAATACATGAATCCTTGGGGAACAAACACATAGGCAAATACTTTCTGTCCACAGAGACAGAAAGTAGACTAGGAATTATCAGGGGCTGGGAAAGGGGAAATGGAAGTCAACTGCTTAATGGGTGCATGGTTCCCTTTGTGGGGGAGGGGGGATCATGAAAATATTTTGAAATTAGATCATTGCGTTGGTGGCAATGTTGGTGGCATAACTTTGCGACTATACTAAAATATGCTGAATTGTATGTTTTGAAAGGGTGAGTATGGTGATATGTGAATTATATCACAATAATAAAATCACATTGTTCATATTTATTCCGTGTACAGTAGAACATGGAAGTAGCCTCAGAAAACATGAAACATAAATGATGGCTCTTTTTATTCTACAACGTAGAATTTGACTATTTTCTCTCAAGATTAAAAAAAAAAAGCCTTTCCATTTGGTCATTTCTTTTTAAAGCATATAAAATTTTATTGGCAATAGAAACAAGAATTATGCATATCTTAATTCCAACAATGTCCTAATTTGTGAAGTAATGGAAATTGTCATATATTCATAAAATATAGACAAAAATAAAACAGTGTTACATGAAGTGAGGAAACCTCTTCTACAACATGAAATGTAGTCTATAAAATTAAAGAATAAAAGAAAGAAAAATTTAACCAACCATAGATATATTATTTACAAATGCTTTCATATAACTACAATCTGCAACTATCACTACATACCACAAAAGATCATTTATTGTGAAACTTGACTTTCATTTCACAGTAAATCCATAACAAGTATTTATTTATAAAGAGCACATGAAATGAGTAAATATATGAATAATATTAAACTAATTTAGGATATTAATTTATTAAAATGGCTTGACCTAGAATTCTCCAAAAATGTTCACATTATCACCTGGAGACCCACAAATAACAGAAAATATTTTAGATCATGCTGTCACTCACTAGCAAAGGGGAGTTGGGTGGTTAATTTAAATGAACTGGGATATCACTGTAGACACACAGAAGATTTTAAAGAATTTTAAAACATGATAAACATACGGCAGTACATATTCAATAATAATGGGTTGTTTGGTCATCTTATAGTAATAGAGTAAGACATAACACAGCCTGGTGCCCTGTGCTGAGCCCCATAGCCTATTCTTTGCTATAAACCTGAGAAGTCCAGGGAATGTGAGGGGGTGCTAGACTGTTAGGGAGTTATGAGTGAGTCCAACTGGGAGAAGTGAGGAAAACTCCCTATATCATAGATGACATGGTCTATAAAAGCATAATCTTGGTGACTCTAGGACAGGTGTGGGTCCAGAGAATAGAACATGATATATCTACTTGTTTCCAACCCCTTCTTAGGAACTGCCTAGCCCACAGTTAGAGTTAAGGTAGCTGTCATATTTTATATCATGTGACTTCTTTCCACCAGAGTGGAGTGTGGGGGTGGGATGAGGGAAGAGTTTCTGTAGGAGGCTGATGGTGCCAGTGATCAATTAATTACTAATAAACTTATGTAATCAATAAACACAACAGCCAATAATCTTTCCAAATGGAAGGGTGTGGCAGATTGGGCAATACCAGATCTAGCCTCCAACAGGATGGAGGACCCCGCCTTCACCTTTATTATAATCGCATAGGTAAAAAGGCCTGGACCAGGAGGGGCTTCTTCTGTAAGGAACAGGATGAAGTAGAGTTAGAGAAGCATTTTGCTTAGAGAATTAGCATATCCTCAGGGGTGAGTCACTCTGTACAGGGTCACTTACTCCTCTGAAAACAACAACAATCTGAAAACAGTCTCCCATGACTGACAGTTCCTAGGAGTCAGATTTCTGTATCCCATGGCTCAGCCAAGCCTGATTCTGCTTAAAAACGGATGGGAGTAGTCACTTCAAGAGCAGCCCAGATAGAGAATGGTGCAGATTCTCTCTCCCACTCTAACTCAGAAATACTAGGGGAATCAGGTCTTTTGCAGTGGAAACTATTAGATATGGAAGATGAAAAAAATCCCAAAACAGTGAGACCCGAGAAAAGGGAGTGAAAAGGGAAGCCATGCATTGATTGCTTCCTCAGTGCATTCCTTACCAATGACAGAACTATGCCTAGAAAGGAAGCCCAAGCCCTGATCCTTCCCCAAATACATCCTCTCCCAGTGACAGTACAGTGAGACCCTGAAGGTAAAGAGATAAACACTGAACGCTGATCCCAGACCCTCCATTCTTCTCCAAGTAAAAATATTGCCCAGTAAAAACAAATTTCTAAATTCTCACAAACCTGTTTCCTGAGTGCCCAAACTGATATGCTCACTAGACCACCCCTCAAAATAACCTATACAAAACCAGTCACTTTCTTTGTTCAGTGGCTCATTTTCTACCAGGAAAGTGGGTTCACTGACGCCATTTCATCCCTGCATCCCCTGTTCCCATGTGAAATTTCATTTTCTGAAGAAACAGCTGAGATGATTCGTGAGGTTTGCATCCTGCCTGGTCTTTTTGTGCTAACAGAAACCCCCTTGAAGTATCATAGGCACTTCTGGAGCAGACACACAGAGAGGAGGAAACTGTGAGGGAAAAGAGAGGACAAAAAAGAAAAAAAATGCCTTGCAGTCTCTGGGAGAGTTGGTTCCCCGTGACCTCAGGTTCTTAAACAGGTACATTTGAATCATCTGAGTGTGATTCTCAGCAGGCTTTGATTCAGTGGGTCTGATGTTCAGGGCCTCAAGATTCATTTTTTTTAAATATATATATTTTTTAGTTGTCAATGGACCTTTGTTTTATTTATTTATACATGGTGCTGAGAATCTAACTCAGTGCCTCATATATGCTAGGCAAGTGCTCTACCACTGAGCTACAACCCCAGTCACCAGATTCATTTCTAATGAGCTCACTGGCAAGGCTGCTGCTGCTCATCAGAGGACCACAATTTGAGAAGCAAGTTCTAGGCCGCTTATCTTTTCAATGGTGAAGAATGCCCCCTTCCTTGGGGAAATTTGAGTGTTCCCATGTTTCTTGCCAAAGACAATAACTGGGTAGGGTGGGGCAGGGAACTCAGGAGCAGTTCTTAGTTGGTGGCCACATCACCACCCAGAGCAAATCATGCGTTGACCACCCCATGAGCTCTCTGAACTCCCTGGCCTGGACTGGATACAAATGAAAATATGGAGCTACTTATTCAAAAATTATTCAAGAATTTCAGGATGGTAATGAGCAGGGCTCTTCTGAGCTACAGACCCATGAAAACCTTGTCTGTTTTCACTTGAGATTACTGAGATTACCCTGTTGATTTAGACTCCATCTTGCTAGTTTATCAACTCTGGAGTCTCCATTTCTGGTTTTGAAGATGTGACCATGTTAGCAAGTCCATATGGCAAGTTGCTAAGGGTGGTTTCCATCCAACAGTCGGTAGGCAACTTCAGTCCTGCAAAGAATGAAGTCTGTCAATAATTTGAGAGAGTTTAGGAATGGATCTTTTCCCAGTTGAACCTTAGATAGTGGGAGGGGCCAGCAGCTCTTTTCAAACTCATGAATTTAAGGGGTCTGGCCCCTTGATTGCAGCCTTGCAGAAGAATCAGTTAAACTGTGCCCAGAACCCTGACCCACAGAAAGTGTGAGATAATAAATGTTATGTTGTTATTGTTATTGTTGTTGTTGTTGTTATTATTATTATTATTTTGGTATCAGGGATTGAACCCAGGGGTACTTAACCACTGAGTTGCATCCCCAGCCCTTCTTATTTTTTATTTTGAGACATGGTCTCGCTAAGATGCTTAGGGTCTTGCTAAGTTGCTGAGGATGGCTTTGAATTTGCGATCCTCCTGCCTCAAGCTCCTGAGCTGCTGGGATTAGCCAGGCATATGCTACCATGCCTGGCTAAATGTATGTTATGTTGCAATAGCTAAGTAATACAGAAGGTCTTCTTAACTGCCCCAAAGCTGTCAGTTTTGTGGGTCATCTGGCTGCCTTTACTCTCACTCTACCTCCCCCAGTCCTCCAGCTTTCTGGGAGACTGAACTGCTGAGAGGGTGGTACTTAGTTTGGGTTATACTGAGCAATCATCAAGAGTATTCTGTCTAAATGGCTTTTTTTCCCTATAAAGTAGTAAATCTGTCTCTCGCGAGTTTATTTCAGTCTTGTCCTAAGATCATGATCAATCCTGCAATACTGGACCAAATTAGGTTTTGGACTTGTAATACTGGTTCTAATCTAGACAAGGATCCCAACAGTTCTTTCCTGGAGCACCGACTGGAGACACTGAGAGATGAAGATAAGGAAAATATTGTTTCCTCTGAGTATCTAGCTCTTTTTAAAACCTCAACATAGAAGCCAGAATTTCTCATTTTAAACTTCTTTTTCACTTAAAAATTGTTATTGCTGCTGGGAGTAATGGTGTATGTTATTATCCCAGCTACTCAGAAGGTCAAGGCAGGAGAATCACAAGATGAAGGTCCACCTGAACAACTTAGGGAGACCCTGTCCCAAAACACAAAATAAAAATGGGGATGTAGCTCTGTTGTAGAGTGCTGCTGGGTTCAATCCCCAGTACCACCCTCTCATACTACATTATTACCAACATTCATTTTCTTTGTAGAAATCTTCCAGACCGTGTAGAAAATGTCATGTTCCTGATGATGTATTTTCAGTTGGACTTGTTTTAGAAGATAATACATGACACTGATGTCATTTGGTCAACTGGGTAGCAGGCCCTGAAGGTACCTGGGTGGCAATAGGCAGGACTGAGCTTAAGACTCAGTGGGTAAGTCCAGTATCCTGGACTTGCAAAGGTCCCGGACAGTTTTAGCTTCCCCAACATTCCACACTTGGAGAAACTGAGGCTGAGAGAAGTGAAGAAAGAAACCTGGGTTATGGTTTGAATATTGCTGTCTCCTCCAAATTAATGTGGGAACCTAAGGTATTAGGGGCTTCTGGGAAGTGATTAAGTCCAGGGCTCCCCTTTCAGGAGTGGAATTTGTGCCCTTATAAAAGAGGTTGAGAGGAGTTGCCTTGCCCCTCCCACCATATGAGGACACAAAAGAGGTACCATTTTTGAAGCAGAGAGCGAGCATTCATCACACAGTGAATCTGCTGGGACTTTGATTTTTGGACTTACTAGTCTCCAAATCTATTGTTTACAAATTACCCGGCCTAAAGTATTTTGTTATGGCAGCTTAAACAGGACTAAGACGATCAGGAATGTGATTGAGGGAACTGCTTTAGCAGGTGCACGCTATCAAATTTCAAGACTCGCAATTCCAGTGAGGCAAGTGACCACAAAATGCTGAATACAAGCCTGAGGCTTTGCCATTTCCTGGCACCAAGATCGCTAGTGTTGTTCTAAGAAAATGGAGTCTGGAGCTTGCCAGCTGCTGCTAGACAAAGTTCCCTAGGCGCTGGAGCCGCCCAATAGGGGCGCTGTCTGGAACGTGGCTGAGCCAATATCTGTTTTACACGCGTTTTTGCTGTGTTCCGGGGATTACAAGTCGGTCCCCGTCGCCCCCGCCATGGGCCTGGAGCTGTACCTGGATCTCCTCTCCCAACCCTGCCGCGCTGTCTACATCTTCGCCAAGAAGAACGGCATCCCCTTCCAGCTGCGTACGGTGGAGCTGCTCAAGGGTGGGTGCTTTTTTGGAACAGAGAGATCAGAAAGGGTCAGCCTGGGAGGCACACAAGCTTAGGGGGTCCCTTCTTGTGCCACCCACTTCCTGGGGACGTTGCTGTTCTTGTTTGGAAACCTTGTGAGAATGGAATACCAGCAAGGAGATCCAAGATTTGGGAATCCCCTAAACTCTGCTAACCACAGGGGCTCTGCCAAAGCTGAATGATTGGATGAGGAGTATGAGGAGATGAGAGACCTGGCAAACAGAAATGGGTGCGACCTGGGCCTTGGGATAGACAACCTCCAGAAAAGAGATGGTTGAGGGAGGAGAGGGGTTAGGGAACCAAATGTAATTAGGTCCCTCCCTTGTGGTCCCCAGTCCTGAGACTGACAGCAGCACACAGAAGAGGCATTGCTTTGGGAACTTGTCTTTCCAGCTCTGTCCTTTACACTATCTCACACTGTATTGGAGTCCCTTTTGTTCCTTCCTTCTTCTGCTCCTCCTGTTTTGTCTTACTTATCTTGTCTTCTGCCTCTCTTTTTCCTGCTGCAGAGTGTGACCACCCCCATGGGGTGTGCTGGGAGCAGGACTCCCCACCTCGGTGAGCCCTGCAGCCTGAGAGGGGTGATTATCTCTCTCACAGACCTGTGGGTGCCCTCAAGGATAGCTGACAGACTCAGGCTCAAATCTGGCAGAGGTGGGGTGGTAAGAGGGAATGGCAGTAGGTGTTGCTGGGTAGGCAAGCAGGGTGACTCTATTTGGCTCAGCTTTCCACTTAGTTCTCCCACCACCAGGTGGACCTTGCTTGCCTTTGTGCCTTTGCACAGCCTGTCCCTCTAAAACTTCACCTCTACCCAACCTCCTCTGGGGATTGCCCATTGCCTTACTCAGGGACTTTGCAGAGTAAGGGCAGAGGAGAGGGTGTGGTGGACAAGGGGATGTTAAGTTGGCTATCAAATATAGAGGTGCAGAGGGAAATGTGTTTTACCAGAAAAGGAGAGGAGTGTGCCCCCAGTGGAGGAACAGTCTGGAGAAGAGAGGGTAGCCTCAAGGCTAGAGGAAAAAAGTGATTTCATATGGCTTTGAGGAACTTCTACCTGATCCAGGGGTAATGGTGAGCCACTGAGGGCCATGGGGCAGAGCAGCAATAGACTTAATGCTCTTAGAAGCTTCTCTGAGTATATCCGAAGGAGCAGAAACGATTAAGACAAGCTCAAAGGCCAGGGTCTCAAGGGACACTGGGACATACTTTGCAGGGGTTGTGGGTAGGGCAAGAAATGAGATTGTCCCAGCTTCAACAGAGCCTGAAAGCAGGGCCAGCTCTGAAGTCCTAGAGCCCAGGGCAAGGGAAGCAAGGGGACACAGATGGGTAAGTAGAAATTGATTACAGGTAAATAGATATCAGAGAAAAACCAATTCTCTGTGTTTTGGTCAATCCATAGGAGATAGCTGCTGTAGGAAGTAAGAGATCCACTCAGGTGACCTGCCCTTACAGTTTGGGGACACCCCAATCATGAGTTTATGAAGCTGGTAATGGCAGAAAGAGGAGGCCAGGCATTATGCCCTGATCTTTGAGCTCTGTTTTGGGGGTGGAGAGGAATTAGAGGGAAGTAGTGCCTAGGTGAACTTGTCAAAAGATGTCAAGGTACATTTTGTACCAGCTACCACAGCAACCACCCCCTCCTTCCACAGAAGCCCCCACCAGCTTTTCCCATTCAGGACAGCAGACCAGTGGGGAGAATAACCATGAAATTGGGGGCTGGGCATTGCAGGGCGTGGGCCCAGTCCACATGGAAGGCTCAGCCTTCTATTCCCATCCCTGTCATGATGGGCTCTCCACAGGCCAGCACCTCAGTGATGCCTTTGCCCAGGTGAACCCCCTGAAGAAGGTACCAACTTTGAAGGATGGGAACTTCATCTTGACTGAGAGGTAATTGGGACCCAGGGGCTACTGCCAGGCCTTACTAGAAAATCCTGTCCTAACCCATAGATGGTCATAGACAAGGAAACTAAAGTCCTTAGAGACGAAGGGTTCTTCTACCCCATATCCCACAGAGTTGGAATTGGAAGTCAGACCTCTTCCTAACTGTCTTCTTTTCCAGTTTACCAGGATGTCTGGAAAACCAGGCCATCTACTTTACCTCTGTACTAGTCTCTTGTTTGTTGACAGGAGTATCCCTGGGACAGAGATTTGGGGCAGGAGTGGATGGCAGTTTCACCCACCATGGGGACAGTCCTCTGGAGCAAGCTTAGGTCAAGATGGCCTGGTGGTATTCAAATTACCTAATGTCTCCATCTCTGGAGTCACTGTAGCTTCCATGTAGTCACTGTAGGTCTCCTAGGAGACCTACTATACATGTGGGTGTTTTATATCACAGCAAATCCCAAGAAGTTGAATTCTCCCTCTTCAGGAAAGGCCAAACCTCTTCCCAGTTCTGCCCCTTTTGTCACATGAGTCACTTATGCCATAGCAAGGAGAACCTAGAATTTTGAGATTTCAGAATCTCTGAAATTTTGAGATGCATGCACCCCAATGAATTCCTCTGGCATTCTTCCAGCATCATTCTTCCTTTCTGCCGTCCCCTGGTGTCCTGAGTCCTTTTGTTTGCTCAATGTCGAGCACCTTGTGTAATAGCCAAAAGCAGTGAGCAACCTCTGCATTTCTCTACTCTCACCCTGGAGAGGTTCATACTCAAAGGGACCCACAGCCCTCCTCAGAGGTGGCTTGAACAATTATCTGGGAGCAAAAGGAGCACAAGGGAACCTTTCTCAGGAAAACTGAGGCAGTAAGCTGGGGTGTGGATGCAGGAATCTTAATAGGGAACATGAGCCAGTGGCAGATACAGAGATTTTCTTCCTTTTGGGCTGTGACACCCAATCCTTGGGTGTTACACCCTACACCAAGTTCCTGAAAACTTTTCTATAGCCCCAGTGAACACATCCTCAATGTCTTTTAAGGATCATCCCCAACCCCACGCATGACAGCCCTCATAACCCAGAGTTGGAGGAAAGCACCAGAGGCATGCCTGTCCTGTTGTTCTAGGGTTCTGAACACCCAATATTTCCTGAGTTAGGTTGTGTTTTTTTTTTGTTGTTTTGTTTTGTTTTTTTTGGTACTGGAGATTGAACCCAGGGGCACTTAACCACTGAGTGACATCTCCAACCCTTTTTATTTTTAATTTTGAGACAGAGTCTCAGTAAGTTGCTTAGAGCCTTGCTTAGTTACTGAGCTGGATTTGAACTTGTGATCCTCCTGCCTCAGCCTCCTGAGCTCTGAGATTATAGGCATGAACCATCATTCCAGCCTGAGTAAGGTTTTAAAAGGCTGAGCCACTGTGGTTGATTTAGATAGGAGGTGATTCTTAGCAGAAAGAATGACATAGAGAGTAGAAGAATGATGGGGCTGGGGAGATACCTCAGTTGGTAGAGTGCTTGCCTAGCATGCAAAAGATCCTGGGTTCAATCCCAGCACCACCAAAAAAAAAAAAGAGAGAGAGAGAGAGAGAGAGAGAGAGAGAGAGAGAGAGAGAGAGAGAGAGTATAGAGGAATGATGATGTTCTTTTTGAACAATCGGGCAATCCGAGGCTGGTCTGAATGACAATGAATGAAAGTATATACGAATCAGAAAGAACTGAGTTTCCTCAAGGCTCTGTTTAGATGCCATCCCTCCAGGAAGCTCTCTCTGGACCTCTGATCAAAAACTCTCTCTGAACACTTAATGGGATACTCTGTTGTGGGATTTTCCCTGGTGGAAGGATAAGCTTGGGTATTAGTCCCAGAAAGACTCCCAGTTTTGCCAATAAGAGCTGTGTGCCCTGGGGCAAGTCCCTTCACCTTTCTAAGCCTGCTTTCCTGCTCTGGAAAATAAGGCTTATCTTAACAGATTGTCTGGAAGATCAAAGAAGGTACTGGATATTAAGTCCCTAGCATAGTACACTTCCCCCACCCATTACGTACCCCCCATACCCACAGTGTGGCCATCCTGCTCTATCTGACACACAAGTACAAGGTCCCCGACTACTGGTACCCTCAGGACCTGCAAGTCCGAGCCTGCGTGGATGAGTACCTGGCATGGCAGCACACAACCCTGCGGAGAAATTGCCTGCGGGCCCTGTGGCATAAGGTGAGGCTGGAAGGATGGCGGGTTTGCGTAGTGAGGACATTATCCCAAAGGGATTTGGGCAATATCCAATTCTTTTCACAGTTAGGGTATTTTCTATAGTCCTGTTTTCACTTCACTGATTATTTCTTCTGTTTTGCTCAGATAGCTATTAAGCCCATATAATATACTTTTTTTGAGATATATATTTTTATTTCTAGAAATTTCATTTGTTCTTTTAGTTTTCTTTTCTGTGCTGAAACTCACCATCTGTTCATCCATTTTATTAATCTTTTCTTTTAAATTTTTAGCGTATTTTCATTGTTACTTAAAAGTCTTTCCGGGCTGGGGATGTGGCTCAGTGGTAGAGTGCTTGCTTAGCGTGTGTGAGGCACAGGGTTCAATTCTCAGCACCACATAAAAAATTAAAAAATAAAATAAAGGTATTGTGTCCATCTACAACTAAAAACATTTAAAAGATAGGTTACATAAGATAAAAAAAAAAAAGTCTTTACCAGGTACTGTGGCACACACCTACCTGTTCAGGAAGCTGAGGCAGGAGGATCGTGAGTTCAAAGTCATCCTCAGTAATTTAGTGAGGCTCTAAGTAACTTAACAAGAACCTGTCTGAAAATAAAATATAAAAATGGGCTGGGTATGTGGCTCAGTTATTAAGTGTCCCTGGGTTTAATCCCTGTTGCAAAAAAAAAAAAAATAGTGGTCAGTTAATTTCAACACCTCAGTCTGCCGTAGATCTGTTTGTTAATTGTTTTTCCCCCTCTTGATTATGGATCACATTCTCCTGCTTCTTTACATGTTTCATAAGATACTGTTGGATGCCAGATATTATATATAAAATAAGAATAGAGATTGAAGTGTATAATAAACACTCCCAGGAAGGGATTGTACTTTACTTTGTCAGGCATTCAGGGTGCAAGATTTCTCTCTTCCAGATAATCAGGAGGTGGATTGGGTTGTGACTTCAGTTAGTTTCAGTTTGTCTCTGGTTTCAAATACAGATGGTCTCCAACTTACAGTGGTTCAATTTATCATTTTTCAACTTTAGGGTATTCATTCAGTAAGACCATACTTTGAATTTTGACCTTTTTTCTGGCTACTGATATGCCATATGATATTCTCCATGATGTTAGGCAGTGGAAGCAAGCCATAGATATCTCTAGTGTACTGTGTTACTAAGCTATAATGTTTACTACATTAGGTATATTAAATGCTTTTTGGATTTATGATGTTTCAAATTAATGATGGGTTTATAGGGAACTACCTCCATCAAAAATCAAGAAGCAATATATATATATATATATATATATATATATATATATTTTTTTTTTTTTTTTTTTTTTTTTTTTTTTTTTTTTTTTTTTTTTTTGCGGTGCTGGGGATCGAACCCAGGGCCTTGTGCTTGCAAGGCAAAGCACTGTACTGACTGAGCTATCTCCCCAGCCCCACTATATTTTGAAGGTGGGACTGTGTCACTCGTTCACTTCAGCAAGGCTTCAGAATCTAAGCACAGAAGGTAGAATGACAGGTGATTTCCAGGGGCTAAGGGAAGGGGTGAATGGGGAATTATGATTGATAGGTACAGAGCTGAAGTTTTATAAGATAAAAGGAATTCTGGAGATGGCTCCACAACAATGTGGATGTACTTAAACTCTGTACGCTAAACTATATACTTTGAAATACACATTCTGAAAGTTGCTGGTACCAAAATGGAGTCACTCATGTCAAACTTCAAAAAAATGGAGGTGGGGAAGATCATGTAAAAGGAGCTTTTTTGCATACATGCTTGTAACAAGATATATCACAAGACATTCTTTAAAAAAAATTTTTTGTAGTCGTAGATAGACAGAATGCCTTTATTATATTTGTTTATTCTTTTACGTGGTGCTAAGGATGATTCACATGTGCTAAGCAAGTACTCCGCCACTGAGTCACAGGCCCATCCCAACATTCTTTTTTTCCCCCACACTTTCCACATTTTTTATTGGTGCATTATAGTTGTACATGATAGAATTCGTTGTTACATATTTGTACATGCACAAAATATTACAATATAGTTTGGCCAATATCATTCCCCAACCTTTCCCCAACTCCCTGTCTACTTCCTACTCCCTGATCCCTTTCTCTACTGATTGCCCTTTGATTTTCATGAGATCCACCCCCAGCCTTTCTTTTCCTTTTTCATCACTAGCTTCCTTATATGAGAGAAAACATGACCCTTGACCTCTGATTCTAGCTTATTTCGCTTAACATAATAGTCTAGTTCCATCCATTTTCCTGCAAATAACATAATTTCATTATTCTGCTGAATAAAACTCCATTGTGTATATATACCACATTTTCTTTATGATTCATCCATTGATGGACATCTAGGTTGGTTCCATAGTTTGGTTATTGTGAATTGTGCTGCCATAAACATGGGTATGTATGTATCACTGTAGTATGATGACTTTAATTCTTTAGGATAAATGCTAAAGAGCAGCATAGCTGGGTCCAATGATGCTTCCATACCTCATCTTTTGAAGAATCTCCATACTGATTTCCATAGTGGATGTACTAATTTACAATGCCACCAACAGTGTAAAAGTTTTCATTTTTTCCACATCCTCTCCAATTTATTATTATTTTTTTAAAATTTTTTTTAGTACCAGGAATTGAACACAGGGGAGCTTAACCACTAAGCCACATCCCCAAGCCTTTTTTGTATTTTATTTAGAGATAGGGTCTCACTAGTTGCTTAGGGCCTCACTGAGTTGCTGAGGCTTGTTTGAACTCCCAATCCTCCTGCCTCATCCTCCTAAACCACTGAGATTACAGGTGTGCACCATCACACCTGGCTATTATTTGAATTCTTGATGACTGTCATTCTGACTGGGATGAGATGACATCTCAGTGCAGTTTTGATTTGCATTTCCCTGATTGCTAATGATGTTGAACATGTTTTTCATGTATTTGTTGGCCATTTATATTTCTTCTTTTGAGAAATGTCTGTTTAATTCATTTGCCCATTTATTAATTGGATTATTTGATTTTTTCATGTAAAATTTCATGAGTTCTTTATATATTCTAGATATATCTGCCAGAAGAGTAACTAGCACAGATTCTCCCATTCTGTAGGTTTTCTCTTCACATCCCTAATTGTTTCCTTTACTGTGAAGAAACTTTTAAATTAGATGCCATATCATTTATTAACTCTCGGCATTATTTCCTGAGCTTTAGGGGTCCTATTGAGAAAGTGGTTGCCTGTGCCTGTATGCTGGAGTGCAGACCCTATGTTTTCTTCTAGGAGTTGCAGAGTTGCAAGGTCTTTGATCCATTTGAGTTGATTTTTGTGCAGAGTGAGAGATAAGGATCTAGTTTCATTCTGGATAACCAGTTTTCTCAGCACAATTTGTTTAAAAGGCCACATTTTATGTTTTTTGGCACTTTTGTCTAGTATCACATACCTGTGTTTATGTGGGTTTGTCTCTGTGTCTTGTATTCTATTCCATTGGTCTTCATGCCTGTTTTGGTGCCAGTGCCATGCTGTTTTTGTTACTATAGCTTTGTAGTATAATTTAAGGCCCAGTATTGTACAGTCAACTTTATTTTCAAGAGTGTATTTTTTGTCTTCATTGCCTGAGGTTCCGTCTTCTAAACAGTGAACCAAGATGGCAGCAGTCATGTGTAACCAAACCTGCAGGCGCTCTGACAATGGGCTTCCAGGCAGCAGTGAGCAGTCAGGGGCCAAACAGCAGGTGATCAGAGGGCTACAATGACTGCCTCACAGAGAAATAGTATTTCCTCTGCTTGAATCCCTAGTCAGGAACAACAAGGAATACAGTTTCCCTCTAGTTCGCCATCTTGGATCCTCCATTATAATCTTATGGGACCACTATGGTATATGTGGTCCTTCATTGATTGAGACATGGTCATGTAGTGCATGACTGTACTTTAAACTGAAAGAGGAACAGACTAATTTTTCAACCCTAAGGACTTTGGAGCCGTGGATTCAGAACAAAATAAAAACATAGACAGTCTGTTGCAGGTATGAGGCAGATAAATAAGGGAGGGAAGTGAGCTGACTGGAATTCACAGACAGAAGTCACTATGACTCTCTAGATGGAGCTGCTTCTCCCCAGCATCAGCCCTAGATGCTCAGTCAGGGTACCAGGTAGGAATGCTAGCCACATGGGGCCTCTTGTGGCTAGCACTCCTTAAGTTAGAAAGAAGTTGGAAATATGGACTTTCATATGGAATATCTAAGTTTTTAAATGCCACCACTGATCCATGTTTTTAGAAATCTTTGCAGCCAGAGGAATGTCATTAGCCCAGGACTGGTTCTAGGCCATCAGTTTGCTATCTGTGATCTCATATACCTTCCTATATGGGAAAGGGGAACTGAAGTTTGAAGCTAGGGCTTTGCTACAATCTTAGTCCTTTTGACCCTTTCCTCCACCCCAGGCTCTCTTGAACAACTTTACTGAACAAAACACCTGGCTGAGCTTTACCCCTCCCTCAATTCTCATCCCCTGGGTCTCCCTGACAGTTCTACCAAGTCTGAGTCAGTTTATAACTTTCCTCTTCATCATCCTCCATGGACTCCACTTTCCTCCTTAGTCTCTGGAGAGGGCATTGGTTGAATGCTTGACTTAGTTTTTTGGCTGTGCTATCCTGGGCAACAAACTAGCCCTCTCTGGGCTTCACTTTTCCATTTACAAGATAAACCATGTACTTTTATTACTCCTATATTGTAGATGAGGAAATTGAGGTCCAGAGAATTTGAGTATTTCACTCAAGGTCACACAGTTTATAAGTGAAATCAAGGAGACCTTAAAAGCCACCCTCCTAATTACTTATACTATAAGAAGTTTTGTTTTTATATTTGGGGGAAAGAGGTTATAAAATAGTTGCAGTCATGCACAACATAATGATGTTCCAACCAACAATGGACCACATATATGATAATGGTCCTATAAAAGTATAATGAAGCTGAGCTGAAAAATTCTATCACCTAGTGATGTAGGTGTCATAACATCTCAGTGCAATACATTCCCCCATGTGTTTTCTGGTATAAATGGCCATGCTGACAGCTATATAAAAGTATAGCATGTATAATTATGTACAGAACATAATACTTGATATGATAACGGATAACTAAGTTACTGGTTTATGTATTTACTGTAATATAATTTTTATCATTGTTTTAGAATACATTCCTTTTACTAGTTTGCTGTTTAACACCCTAGCAGCAGCCTCATCCATTTCATGTTTCCCATGTCTCTTGGTTTCTTCAAAAGGACATTTTATGTGATTGACCTATGCTATCACTCTATGATGTTTGCACAATGATGAAATCTCCTAATGACGCATTTCTCAGACTGTATCCCCATCATTAATTGATGCATAATTGTACTTCTCAAACTAGTTCCCTCCCCCCAGAGTATTAAAACCATTGTTCAGGTCACAATTTGAGTCATTTTCAAAGAGGTTTGAGTACTTTTGTCTGATACTCCAGGGTCTCAGCCAGTCAGAGATCAGTGAAGCAAGAATATTTCTGGGAAAAGAAGTCCCTTGGAAATTTCCTTGCAGGCTAGCCAGGTCATGGAAGAAGGAGGCAGAGAACAAAAAAAAAAGAGCTCCAAAGTTGGGGGTCTTGTATTCCTAAAACCAAGGCTGGGCTGTTCCCTAACCGCCCACTTTACCTGCCCACCCACCAGGTAATGTTCCCTGTTTTCCTGGGTGAGCAAGTGTCTCCCAAGATGCTGACAGCCACATTGACTGAATTGGATGTGACCCTGCAGTTGCTTGAAGACAAGTTCCTCCAGAACAAGGACTTTCTTGTTGGGCCCCACATCTCCCTGGCTGATCTGGTAGCCATCACTGAACTCATGCATGTGAGTGCTGTAGATAGTGTGGGCCCACTAGGTGGGGGTGGGTGGGCAACTACTTGCTGAAGTCCTGTTTGTGCTGCCCTCACCTGGCTGTGAAATTATGTTTGTGTGTGGAAACCCCTTCTGGAATACTGGTGTCCACAGACCAGACAAATGAGGCAGGTCCTCAACTTCGCTTCACTCTATTATTTTCTTCCTACAGCCGGTGGGTGCTGGCTGCCAGGTCTTCGAAAGTCGACCCAAGCTGGCTGCATGGTGCCAGCGTGTAAAGGCTGCAGTGGGGAAGGACCTCTTCCAGGAGGCCCATGAGGTCATTCTAAAGGTCAAGGACTCTCCCCCTGCAGACCCCACCATAAAGCAAAAGCTGATGCCTAGAGTGCTGGCCATGATCCAGTGAACTTGGAGGCCCCACCCCAGCACTGTGAACACATTGGCAGTTCACAAAGCACCTTCATTTCCAATACGCTGTGGGAAGCAGGCCCAGAGAGCAAGAGTTACTTACCCTGATCCTACTGCCAGAGCTCCATCCCAGTCATGATAAGTACACAAACCCAGACCTTTAATCCCTGCATTTTGTTTTAAGTTTCAATA
Organism: Sciurus carolinensis; assembly: GCF_902686445.1. Classification (NCBI taxonomy): domain Eukaryota; kingdom Metazoa; phylum Chordata; class Mammalia; order Rodentia; family Sciuridae; genus Sciurus; species Sciurus carolinensis. Next base: position 120,505,740 of record NC_062220.1, on the reverse strand, counting down.
ATAAACCTGGGCTCAGCCTTAGTCTTTGTTTCTAGTGCTGTATATTTTATTTGCCCTTCCTCTGTCCTTGACCCTGGTCTTAGTCTCTATCCAAAAGACAACCCCCTTTCCCAGACCCTGAGGGTCAGCTTCCCCCTGATGGTTGCTAAGAATGAAATCACAAATGCTCTGTAGCCCTCTGGTTTCAAGAATGATTTGTCATACAGCACGAGGATCTGCAGGCATCTCATGTGTTGGTCGCAGGCATGTTTACTGATCTCTCAGGACATGACCCTTTAGCATGTAGTACTATTAATTACCAGTTCTGCATCTGTCCTGAGGAATTGGTCAGGAGGAGAAAATTCATGGGCTCAGTCATGCAGGGGCTTAAATGCAATTCTTAGGCACTTAGCTATAAATTGTAAACAGGAATAGAAGTCTCAGATTGCATTTTAGAATAATATTCTGGTTGCTGGTGGGGTTTGGACTGGAGGACAGCCAAGGAAGAAGCAGGGAGATTGGATGTTGCAATAATTAGGGCCAGAAGTGATTTGTGAAGAACTGGCAAGCACTGAGGGGCAGGGAAGAGTGGAAAACCGGCTCCTTTCAGTTTGGAAAGTGCTACAGCACTACTCTCCCAAGAAGATACTCTCCTAGGTCTGAATGGTGGTGTTGGGACAGGGGAGAAACAAGTGTTCCTAAAATGGGGACCATTTGGAGCCAGGAAGACAAAGCTCTTCTCAAGCTTCCCAATAATTTATCCTCTTGCCAAGAGACGTTCTCCTAGTCTTGAATTTGGGAACAGTGTCTTTACATCTTGGAAAGCTCTCAAGGGAAATAGTGGTGCTATAGTCATAGACCTCAGGAGTCCCAGAACTGCGATTGGAGCTGGGCATAGTAGTGCACACCTGTAATCCCAGCTATCTGGGAGGCTGAGGCAGTTGGAGCTCAAGTTTAAATCAGTCTGGGCAACATAGTGAGACCCTGTCTCAAAATTTTAAAATAAGAAGAAAGGGCTGGGGATGTAGCTCAGTGGAGAAGCCATGACTTAGCGTGGGTGAGGCCCCAGGTTCAATTCCCAGTACCAAAACCAAAACCAAGACAAAACAAAAACCTGCAGTTGGAGGAACTTGGCCTTGCAAAAGAGGTGGGGAAATTCTGTATAATCCCAGGCCCATCTGCTGACCTCTGGATAGGCCTCACAGGGCTCTAGCTTTTTGAGGACGGATTAATAATGAATACGATTCGAGGCACTGGGGAAGAATTCCTTCACAAGGTGTAGACCTGACCTCAGCAGAGCAACCAGCCCCCACAGTCTCCCCAGCCTCCATCCTGGAACCTGGGTCCAGGCACAAGTGAGGAGGCTGCTGCACCTCTATTCTTTCTCTTTGGACCCCAAGCCACTCCTCTCTCAGCCCTCTCACTGGATGGAGGGAGGAGGCTTGGGCTGATGGCAGACAGCACAATCTTTCCACCCTAAATTCCCTGAGGGTCTGTGCTGGAAGTGTCTTTGGTGTTCTGTTTCCCATTAACCCTTTCCCTGATCCATCTGAAGAAGATGAACTTTGAGGTCTGTGGATGGTATCTGACCTGACAGCGAGATCTGGGGTGGTCAGCACCCAGGCCAGCCTGTCTGACCCCTCTCCAACAGGGAAGAAACCTTCAGCCCAGATTCTCTGAGGGCATGGGGATGGGGGCAAGAGAGTAGAGGTGCCACCGATTGGCCCAAAGTTTTCCTGAGTCATCCAGTGAATGGGGAGGGCGAGGTCAGGCCAGGTTCCCTGTTCCATGAACTGCTGTGAACTATGCGCCCAGCCATTCCTGCCACTGTTCCTGTTCCTGCTCCTGTCCTTGGCCTCCTGTCCTTGACCCCCTGGTCAGACTCGTAGGTCTGCCCGCTGTGCCCCTACCCCACCCACTGCTGATCTCACCATGGGCCTGGAGCTTTTCTTGGACCTGCTGTCCCAGCCCTGCCGCACTGTCCACATCTTCACCAGGAGGAATGGCATCCCCTTCCAGCTGCGCACTGTGGAGCTGCTCAAAGGTGGGCCGGGTAGGCGCTCTGGGAAGTATGGGTTAGGTGTGCAGGTGGTCCTCTGCCTATGGCATCGCTTTGTGGTCAGGCTAGGTGTATAGAAAAGCAGGAAGTGCCAGTCTCTCCAGTTACATCCAGCTGTTACATCAGTTGTCAATTGTGTATTTTTAAAGAACCCTAATCTTTGCCTAGTGAATACAAGGCATTCTTCAAAATATAGGATAAAAGGGAGAAGACAGTCCTTGGAAAGAAGAGAGAAGTGGAGAAAGGGCCAAACTATTTTCACCTCTGGGACTGGATAAAAAGATTGAAATACCTCTTCATTTCCAAAATGAAGTTTTCTCCATCTGTTGTGTTTCTGCATTCTGAGGCAGGAGACAGCCCCCATCCACCTGGTTCTCTTCTACTTTCATGTCTTCCTTGTCATTCTTCAGGTTTTTTTTTTTTTTTTTTTTTTTTCTTGCTCATGACTTACTCCTGTCCCTGAATGTTTCCACCCACTGCCAGGGCCCTGAGGGCTTTGAAGAACCCTGTGGAAGAGCTGTAGGGAAGACCAACATCCTTAACTTAGATGCAGTGCTGCTGGTCTGACTGACCTGGAAACACAGTTGGAGCAGAATCCAGTAAAGGATGCAGGAGGTAACCAATCCAGACGAAGGCCCCTGCTCAGCTGAGCCCTCCCATTGGCTGCCTTGGGCCACTTTCTGTGGGACATAGGGTGGCTACAGGCAGTTTCTGGAGAGAGGATGGGCAGGAGTAATGGTGTCCATTCAGTGGAAGGAAAAAGAGGCCCACAGGTAGGTCTATGATCAAGCTGAAGCCTGGCTTGATGGAGGCCGTGCACACCACATACTAATTGGGCACTTAATGTGCCCTCTAGCACTAGCCTGGGCTTGGAGATGGAGTCTGTGGAAGTTATTCGGACTTGGGAAACCATCTTGAGAAGGGAGTTTTGAGGGTTTGGCACGGGAAAGGAAGAAGTGCTGAGCTGTTAAAGGCTAAGTGGCCAAATGGGGCAAGCATTTCTGGATATAGAAATGGGAATAAGGGTGGCTGGAACTCTGGGGGTGTGAACAGGTAGCCTGGTTAGAAGGGCCTGATCCCCCTCCCTGGCCCTAGGGTGGGAAGAGAAATCAGAAGAGACAGAGTAGAGCTCGGAGAGGAGACTGGAGTGCCTGACATGGATGGAGCTGGCTGGGGTATCAGGTGGATTATGCTTCCAGAGTATTACCCTCTCCCCAGGCCCAAATTGAAATTGTGCTTGGCTCAGGCTCCAATCAGGTAGGCACAGGGCAGGTGGGGTGATCTATGATCCATGGACAAGCACGGTGTTCACCTCTTCCTCTATACACCCCCCAAATGCTGGTGCCTGAAGTTAAGGGTGGGGCAGGCAGAGACTTCAGAGGACTTGGGGTTCTCCATATCCACCTCACTGGTCTCTCCTGCACTACACTGAATCCTTTGGTCAGGTGAACCCTCTGAGGAAGGTGCCAGCCTTAAAGGGTGGGGACTTCACATTGACTGAAAGGTAATGGATCCCTAGCCTGTAGCCAAGCCTGTTGGGCCAATCAGCTGCCTATGTCCACTGTTAATGACTGTGGCCACAGTGTGTGTGTCCCAAATACCTGTGCCAACTGCAGGGTACAGAGTGGGCAGAAGCAGGCAGAGATGTCCAGGGCTGGGAGGGGCTGTTGAAGTTATGGCATGCCTGTTTCCCCCTGCATGGTACAGATAAGAAAACAAGCTGGGAGAGGGCAGGTTGTGGACCAAGACTGCTTTCAGGCCCCTTCCCTACCAACCCAGGCCTCAAAAAGGAAAGTGCTAAATGTGGAATGGTGGCAGCCCAGGTATCTCAAAGCAACCACTGCTCTCATATATCCTGGGGGGTGAGTGGTATTTCCCTGGGGTACCAAGGAAACACCCAGTGAGCTCAGTGACTATTTACCAAGCACCCATCAACATGAGGCACCATCCAGGCCCTGGCCATAATCAGGGGCTTGTGTAAGCCCTCATGGAGCTCACATTCTAGAGGGAACTGACAATAATGACATAACCACGTAGAGGGTGCTGTGGAGGAAATAGGTTGGGGTACAATTTTGAATGGGTGGTCAAGGGAAGTACCACTGAGGGGGTGGCATTTGAGCAGGAACTTGCAGACTCAGATGCAAGATATGTAAGGAAGGGTATTCTGGTTGGAGGGAAGAGTGAGGATGAAAGTAGTGACGTGGGACCTTGCTTGGGGTGAAGGCTAAAGAGCAAGGGTTCAATGTGGCTGTGATGAGGGGGGCAAAGCAAGAGAGGAGGGGGCAGGAGAGGGAAAAGTTGGGCTTTTCCTGTAGGTGAATGGGACCTTTGGTGGATTTGAATAGAGGAGTGCTGCGACCTGCTCTGTTAATTCAGAAACCGGCAATGGGTGATGGAAAATGAAGAAAAAACACACAAACATTTAGAGAGAGAAGCAGGATCAGGTGGGGAACTGAACTCTGATTGAGAACAGTGACCCAGAGCTGGCTCTACACATTTGTTATATAGGTTTTATCATCGAAAGGTTATTGGTGAGAAAGTTTCCGCCAAGCAGGCAGGCTTGAAGGTCACAGTGTGGACAAGACATTATGGTTACCTTGCTATGCTCAGACTTCCCTAGAAGTCAGTGTGGATTCAAGGTTAAAGCTGCTATTTCTGGACGTTTGCCCAGAGAAACCAAGGACCAGTGTGCCATAGCAACGGGGAAATGTTAACCCAGTACTTTTTTGGGGAAGAGGGGATACCAGGGATTGAACTCAAGGGCACTCAACCACTGAGCCATATTCCCAGCTATTTTTTGTATTTTATTTAGAGACAAGGTCTCACTGAATTGCTTAAAGCCTCGCTTTTGCTGAGGCTGGCTTTGCGCTCTTGATCCCCCTGCCTCAGTCTCTGGAAACGCTGGGATTACAGACATTAACCTGGTACTTTTGCACAGAGGAATGTTAACCCTGTACTTTCATACAGGGGGATCCCAGTGCAAGTGCAACACAACCATGAGGTAATCAAACACTTTGATTCGCATCACGTCTCCCCACAGAGGAGAGTTATGTTATGTGAAATGATCCCCCTGCCTGGGGTGAGAAGTCTACCAAGGAAATCCAAGAATAAGGTGCTAGGCCCCAGGTCAACACAGTGGTGGTGTACCATGGGGAATGACTGACTCTGAGTTCTTTTCAGGTTCAAATAATTGCATGGTTTCTAGAAAGGTTGGACATGGATGGGAGAGATGGGAGCCAAGGCCAACCCAAAGGGTTGGTCACAATGGTGCTGGTATCTTTTACCAAGGTTACAGAGTGCCTTCCTAGTAGAGCCAGATTTATACTCACAGCCATTGACTGCAGAGCCTGAGGCTGAGGCACAATCCAACACCCAGGGAGGCATGATGAACTCTGGGGGTCAGGCTGCAACCGATGAGAGCTGAAGGTCAGGAAGAGTTTCCTGGATGAAGGGGCTAAAAACTTTGAACAGGTGGAGAGAAGGGGAGACAGGGTGGCAAGTAATGCCCTCATGTCATCTGGGAGGATTCTTCTAGTCCCAGGAGAGTCAGAAGGGGCAGTGGCCTTACTCCTGACTCTGTCCCTCTTGTGGATATGGTGGGGAATAGTATTCAAGTTGCTGTAATCCCTCAAGACTCACACTGGGTACCCTTTCATCCTGGAAGCCTTCCCCGAGTTCCTGGTTCCTTCTGAAATCCATGGCATTTTGTTTCTCACTTAGCATCCTTGGTTCAGATGATGGGATGGCCCAGTGTAGAGCTGTGTGACGCTGGGCAGTCACTTGACCTCTCTGAGCCTCACATTCTTGCTCTGCATGATGTGAATGGTGAAAGTGCCCCACCAAATGACCAAAGAGTGACCAGGGCATGTTCTCCACCCCTGTCATGTTCCCACAGTGTGGCCATCTTCTTGTATCTGAGCTACAAGTAAAAGGCCCCTGACCACTGGTACCCCAAAGACCTGCAGGCCAGAGCCCAGGTGGATGAGTACCTGTCCTGGAAGCACACAGCCCTGCAGAGTTGCTGCAGCAGAGCCATGTGACAGAAGGTGAGTCACAGGAGACAAGGTCACCTCACAGGAGGCTTAGGTGATGGTGTTATTTAAAATTTCCATTCACAAGTGAAGAGAGATCAGCAGAGTAGAGGAAAAGGACAGGGGAGCAAGAAAGGGAAGGAAAGGGGAAATATTGGGGAATGGTATGGGCCAAATTATATTATATCATGTGCCTGAATGAACATGTAACAATGAATCCCACAGTTGTGTATAATTATAATGCATCAATAAAAATGTGGAAAAATAACTAAATAAAAACTTTTATTCACATTTGAGACCATAGAACACCAACTTCTAGAATACCAGAGACTGCCAGTCGAAGTGTTTAAGAACATGGACGAACTACATCCCAGGGTGTTTATACATGTATACCACTTGAGAATTCTGGGTGGGTGGAGAGTTGACCAGATGATTGCTGCACTGGGGAGCAGTGAGGTCTTGAGGGCAGTGAGGAGCCAGGTAAAGTTTCATGCAGGAACATGGTGGGGGAAAAAAATCTGTGGGACTGGTATTGAATGGGATAAGGGTAGGGTAAAGGATGGGCATTAGGTGGAGCCTCACCTTCTCTCTGCCTGCTGACCCAACCAGATGATGTTCCCTGTGTTCCTGGGCCAGCCAATGCCTCCTTCTCAGGAGCCACTTCTTACTTCTTTGGCTAAGTAGGACAGATGGCTTCAGCTGCTTGAAAACAAGTTCCTGAGAGACCAGGCCTTCTTTACTGGGTCCCATATCTCTGTGGCTGACTTGGTGGCCATCACAGAGCTGATGCATGTGAGTTCCATGGGGTAGGGTGATTAGTGGGAATTCCTGAGAGAGGGCTAATGTCTCCACTTAAATTGATCTTTCTGGCTATGGGACCCTGGAGGAATCACTTAACCCTGTGAGCATCAGTCTCCTCATCTGTAAAATGAATCTTGATAAGCCCTCACTGCAGGGATGTTGAGGGACTTCCCAGTGTCCCCTGGGAGGGGGACACCCAACTCCTCACACACATGATGAAGGAAGGAAAATTCAATCATAGATCCCTAAAGCAGGTCATGCTGTCTTGGTTATACACAGCCCCTCTACCCTGTTCCTTCTCCCCATAGCCTGTCAGTGCTGTTTGCCAAGTCTTTAAATGCCGATCCAAGCTGGCTGCATGGCGCCAGCGTGTGGAGGCTGCAGTAGGGGAGAACCTCTTCCAGGAAGCCCATGCAGCTATCTTGAAGGCCAAGGATATTCCTCCAGCAGATTCTACCTTGAAGGAGAAATTGATGCAGTCATTTCAGAGTTTGTTGCACTGAGTGGGTGGCCTTGGTCAGTAAAACTACCAAGGGAAATGCTGGGTTGTAAGAAAAAAGAGATGAAGCTACTTGTTCCTTGGCTGTAAGCAGGACATGTCCACACAGTCTCTGTTCCACAGTTCTGCTCAAGTATCAGTATTGTATTCCCTTTGTATCCTCATCCCACCTTTATAAGGTCTGACCTTTGGAGAGAGCTTTAGTAAACACATACATGGCCTTGTCCCTCTTCTATGGAAACTTTCCATGTACCCCCACTTCCTTGAAGTTAAAGTACAAATCATTGCACTTGGCACTGAAGATCTTGCTCCTATCTCTACAAGCTCCCTGCGTACTAACTACATTCATTTCAGATCCCTCTCCTAGTCCTACTTTGGCCTCCTGGCTTTAGCTCATACTTTTCCCTCCTCACCTTCTAAATAATCTTTTGCCACCACTCACACCAGAGGCAACAGAGGAGGAGATGCCCTCGCCGAGGGTCTTTCACAGTCTCCAGTGAGCCTGCACTTGTCACCAGGATTCCAAACTGTTCAAGAAAGGGCAGATTCCCATACTGAAGGTGAATCTTTGACTTTGAGATGGTGGCACCTCATTAAAATAAATAAATAAATAAAAGTTAAACCTCCGTGGCGATGGTTATTAGGGTCGAGGGAGCCTGTGAAGGGCCCTACAGATATTTGTACGGGGGTATTTGGACCTGCATTTAAGTATGGATTAGGAATAGTTTAAACCAACGACTCGACGTCAGGAAAGGGAAAACCACTGCCGCCTACCGGAGGGGAGAGGGCAAGGCCGCGAATGGCCAGCCTCCAGTCCCAGGTAGGGTTAAATCCAACTTGCAGGGAGGTAGAACTTCCGGAAATGTGGTGCCCGCGCACGCACGTGACTGAGGGATGGGGTGTAACTCTGGAAGCCAATCGGAATGCGCTTGCTCTGCTCAGCCAATGAGGAGCCTGGTTACCCCGGCGCCCCACCTCCTTTCCTATTCCGCTGCAGGCAACGGGAGTTGGACTCTGCGAGCTCTTCGCTGTACCGGTTGTGGCTGTCCCCTGACATGCCGATCATTGAGTTAGATACCAATTTGCCCGCCGACCGCGTGCCTGCGGGACTGGAGAAGCGGCTCTGCGCGGCCACCGCTGCTATCCTGGGCAAACCTGAGGACGTGAGCAAGGGTCGGGTTGCCCTGGGAGCTCGGGGGCCAGGGATCGGGCCCAGTTCATTCTCCGCACCTCCCCAGGGACCCGGACTGTTTTCCCAGGGACTTTCATAGGACAGCCAACCTTTTTGACCTTTCCTATCCCCATTTCCCCGCATCTGACCTTGTCGCACTCCCCAGCCGGGTACCCTGCGTGACTTCCCGGGGCCCTAGCCGGTGTCTTGATCCCCTCAGACCCCCTCGCGTCCCGGCCTCACGCGCCCCTATGCCCTAAGGCAGTCCCACCCGCCCACCTTCAGGTGAAACTTTTGTATCCCTCACAGCGTGTGATCGTCACTGTGCGGCCTGGCCTGACCATGGCACTGGGAGGAACCACAGAGCCCTGTGTCCAGCTAGTGGTCTCCTCCATTGGCGTCGTGGGTACTGCAGAGGATAACCGTGGCCACAGCGCCCGTTATTTTGAATTCCTCACTAAGGAGCTGGCCTTGGACCAGGACCGGTGCGTACGTAGCAGTAGTGAGGATCCCTTTGGGACTGATGTGCAACCAGACATAGTGATCCTGCCTCAGGGTCCTATCTGAGATTGAGGGAAAGAACATTAGTCTAGATGTCTAGACAACCAGTTCTGGGTCCCTTAAAGGTGGGAGATCCAAGACAAAACTGGAAATGAACCATCTCCACTTCCAGACTCCTGTGATTAGAGAGAGGAGGGCTAAAAGAGTTCTTTTCCCCACAAGAAGGTCCTACCACCCAAACCTGGCACACTATGATAGGGTTAAAGTTTCCTGCTGAGTGAAAAATATTCCCAAGTCAAGTCCATGTCTGTGAGAAACTAAGGGCATGAGAAACTTGAAAGGACCTTCCAGAATGAAACCCTTATTGAATCAGGGAGGCCGGTGAGGAACAGCTGCCCCTGATGGGTCTTCAGATCCTCAGACTGGGGAGAGATAATAAATCTAACAATAAATTATGTATTAATGCCTATCATGTGCCAGGAACTCAACACACATGATCCCATTTGGTCCTTACAAGACCTGATCCTCTTGTGAAGACTTGCCATCCCATGAGATAGATGTCTCCATTATGCTGACTTGGCAGATGGGAAAACAGGCTGTTAGCCCCTGCCGACCTGTCTCCACCCTCATGCTCTTCACCAGGAATTTCCAGTCATCTCTGTGAAAGGAGCACATTCAGTTATTCCACAGACATTAGGGTCACCCTGTACCTGACCCGAGTCAGACTTTGAGAGAAGAGAAAGTGCCTGATATCCTGGGCATATCCCAGGGAGTCTGCACTTAGGGGAGAAGACCATCCCTCTGAGCCCACAGACTGACAGACTTGAATGAACACACAGCATACCCACTGAGGCCATGGTGTTGTGTCTGTCTTGGGTGGGGCATGCTGATGTGCAGCCATTATCTTGCACTTGTTAGTCCCAGGGTAGTGGGACTAACAAGTGCAAGATGATGGGGCCAGGAGAGGATCATTAACTTGGATGAGCAGGCTGACAAATACTTCATGGGTGGATGGGGGGTGCCTGGCGGGTGTCTTGTAAAATGAGTTTTTTGCTAAGGGGCTGACATCCTTTTCTCTGTTTCTCAAAGGATAATTATCCGTTTTTACCCCTTGGAGCCCTGGCAGTTGGGAAAGAAAGGGACCGTCATGACATTTTTATGACTGGTACAAAGGATCCAAGGCATCTGTGAGCTGGCTGCCCCTTCCAGAGTGTTCTCTTGGCAGAGGCAAGGCCAGGTGGATATCACCTTTGGGCACCCTTTGTGCAGATATGTCTGTGACCTCATAGTGCTCCTCTCCTTATCCTCATGACAAATAAACAAAACACTCTTCATTATTCAAACATGAGTTATTTACTTCCTTACTCCACTCCCCAGCATCCTGGTCCACCGTGGGCAGAGGGTTGGTTTATAAAGAGGGAACCTTAGGGAACATGGATGTGAGATTTTTCCTATTTTCAGGGTTGCTATTTGATGCACTTATTGTGCTAAAATATGTGGGTGGGTCACTCTTGTGCAGATGAGTGGGAACATGGGGGTAGCTGATCTGACCTGGAACTTTCTCTATTCTACTGATATCCTGAGAATCCTGACCTCAGCCTCATTTGGCCTGGGCCGTCAACTGTCTAGTTTGCTGTGCTAGTCAAGAGAACAGGGTTAACTTCAGAGAACTTTCTTAGCATTGATTCTGCACCTTGAATCTTGCTGAGAATTCTCTGGAGCTGTTCACTTTGTACAACCTATGCCAAACCTGGGAAATACAGTCCATCAGCACACTAGCTGTGTAAATGCAATGTCTGCAACAAGAAACTGGATGAATGTCATTCCTGCTCCCCATCTAAAATCAGATCGTGACTTTATGTTTCAAAGTGTATTTGAGGGCTGGGGAGATAGCTCAGCTGGTAGAGTGCTTGCCTCGAAAGCACAAGGCCCTGAGTTCGATCCCCAGTACCGCAAAAAAAAAAAAAAAAAGTGTATTTGAGTTGATTGAGGGGAGCACAAAGGAAGTCTCCATCTCTAGTGTTCCAGTGTTCTATGCAGAGTTCATTGTTCATGACACTAGTGAGCACTGTTTCCCTGAGCAGTTAGAGGCTTGATGATTTATTTTTAGTGCATCAATGAAATACCAAGTTCAAATTTTCATTCTGTATAGTCTACACAGTTAATAAAGTGAGTTTCCAATGAAGTGTTCCTCTTCCTGCTGGGTTTGTACCTGGCCACTGCTGAGGTTTCTCATTAAAAGCCAGACCTTGGAGTTCCTTCCCCTGGCTTGTCCCAAGTATTTCTGTGCTCCTTCCTTCTGCCCAGGTGTTTCACAGGTTGGAGCTCTGAGGTGTAGATGTTTCTCCCAGCCTTATTGGAAAGGCCTGATTCTCCACCTGGCGTGCAAAGATAAATCAGAACACCAAGAGTAGAGCTCAGGGAGAAAACTAGAGTGCCATCCAGAAGACTGGATGGAGCTGACTTGGATGATGGGTGGATTAAAACTCCAGGGAATCCCCTAACCTCACCCCGAGGCCAAATTGAAATTCTGCTTGGCCCAGGCTCCAAGGGGTTGGGCACAAGGCAGATGGGGTCAGTGTCTATGGTCCACGGACCAGCACAGTGGTCTCCTCTTCCCTGATGCCCCTATCCCCAAGAAGGTGGTAATTGAATTTAGGAATGGGAACAGGCAGAGATCTCCTCCCCACCCACCTCACTGGTCTCTCCTGCAGGTCAGCACTACACTGATTTCTTTACCCAGATGAAGCCTTGAAGGATGGAACTTCATATTGGTTGAAGGATAATAGAACCCTGGCCTGCCTCCAAACCTTGTGAGGATAATCAGCAATCTCTGTTGATGTTGACAACTTGAATCATGGCTTATGTGTCCCAAGTACCTATGCCAGCCCCAGGGTGGAGAAATGACTGAAGCAGGCAAAGTTAACAGGGTTGGGAGAGGCTATTTAACTTATGACATCTCCTACACCATCCTCAATTGTGCTTATGAGGAAAGTGAAACTGGCAGGGGGATCAAACTTCCACAAGGTCTAAGACCCACCTTACTTTCAGGCCCCTTTCCAACCAACCCAGGACTCAGCAGGAAGGAGAATGCTAAATGCGAAGCAACACAGCTGCATCAGATATCTCCAAGTGACCACTTTTCCCACAAATCCTGGGAGGAAGTGCTGTTTCCCTGGGGAGATGAGGGAATACACAGTGAGCTTGGTGGCTATGCTGAGCACACACTAAGGCCAAGACCTGGTCCAGGACTGAATAGGGAACATATCTAAGTCTTTGCCTTCATGGAGCTCACATTCTAGTGGAAAGAGCTGACAACCTACATAAGCAGGTAGCAAGTAGGTGGAGAATACTGTGGAGAAGGTAGGTGTGTGGGGGTGGGTGGGTGTGATTTGGAGTGGAACATTGAGGAGGTGGCATCTGAGCAGGAACCTATATAATGGAGGTACCGGATGTGGGGAACTGTGTTCCAGGTGGAGGGAAGAGCAAGGGCAAAAGCCCAAGGTGAGAGCAAGCTTGGGATACTGGTTAAGAGCATGGTGGGAAGTACTGTGGCTGGGGTGAACAAGAAGAAAAATGCAGGCGTAAAGGACAGAAGGGAGCATGGGGCACAGGGACAGCTTTGGTTTTTCCTATGCATGGGTGGGGCTGTTGGGGGATTAGAGCAGAGGAGTGCTATGACTGACCTGTGTTTTAACAATGAGAAGACTACAGTGATAATCTAGGAACAAGTTGCTGGGTCCCTAATAAGCTGGTGGTGATGCAGGGTAGGGAAATTGGCTGTTATGGATGTCAAAACATGGAACTGAAGGGTTTGTTGAAAGGTTAGACATAGATGGGAGAGATGGGAGCCAAGGCCAACCCAAAGGGTTGGTCACAATGGTGCTGGTATCTTTTACCAAGGTTACAGAGTGCCAGTAGAGCCAGATTTATACTCATAGCCATTTGGCTACAGAGCCTGAGGCTGAGGCACAATCCAACACCCAGGGAGGCATGATGAACTCTGGGGGTCAGGCTGCAACCGATGAGAGCTGAAGGTCAGGAAGAGTTTCCTGGATGAAGGGGCTAAAAACTTTGAACAGGTGGAGAGAAGGGGAGACAGGGTGGCAAGTAATGCCCTCATGTCACCTGGGAGGATTCTCCTAGTCCCAGGAGAGTCAGGAGGGGCAGTGGCCTTACTCCTGGCTCTGTCCCTCTTGTGGATATGGTGGGGAATAGTATTCAAGTTGCTGTAATCCCTCAAGACTCACACTGGGTACCCTTTCATCCTGGCAGTCTTCCCTGAGTCCCTGGTTCCTTCTGAAATCCATGGCATTTTGTTTCTCACTTAGCATCCTTGGTTCAGATGATGGGATGGCCCAGTGTAGAGCTGTGTGACGCTGGGCAGTCACTTGACCTCTCTGAGCCTCACATTCTTGCTCTGCATGAAGTGAATGGTGAAAGTGCCCCACCAAATGACCGAAGAGTGACCAGGGCATGTTCTCCACCCCTGTCATGTTCCCACAGTGTGGCCATCTTCTTGTATCTGAGCGGCAAGTACAAGGTCCCTGACTACTGGTACCCCCAGGACCTGCAGGCCAGAGCCCGGGTGAATGAGTGCCTGTCCCGGCAGCACACAGCCCTGCGGAGTTGCTGTGGCAGGGTCATCATTTGGTAGAAGGCGAGTCACAGGAAACAAGGATGTTTAAGTGATAGTGCTTTCTCTTTGAAAACTTCCATTCAAGACTGGGTATGGTGATGCACGCCTATAATCCCAGTGACTCAGGAGGCTGAAGTAGGAGATTTGAATGTTCAGGGCCAGCCTCAGAAAGTTAGTGAGGCCCTAAGAAACTTAGTGAGAACCTGTCTCAAAATAAAAATAAAAAGGACTGGGGATTGGTTCAATCTCCAGAGCAAAAAAATTAAAAATTAAAATAAAACAAAACTTCCATTCAGATCTGAGAACTTAAAACACCATATTCTAGAATGCAAAAGACTGCCAAATCTAACCAACTTGTGGCCCAGAGGGGAAACAAAGGCACAGAGTGAATCAAGTAGAGATTCCCCCAATGTGTCTTAATTCCTGAGCTACCAGCAGTTAGTCCTATTCCCTTTTGCATACTGCCTGGAAATACTACCTTTTGAGGCTAGAAAAAAAAATACAAGCTACACACATAATTCCCTGATGTGGAGATATTAAATAAAAAGAATCAGACTGGGAGGACATGAGGAGACATTCAATTAATGTTTGTTAGAGAACTCAACAAAGAAAAGTGTGATAGATTTTATAGTCAATGAAATTGTATGCAAGAAAAAAAGCGTTAAAAGGAAAACACCAGGACTAATGTTGATAAAGTTATGTTAGAAATAAGTAATGTTCTTTAGCGTGCTCTTAGAAACTCATCACAAAAAATATGAAATTCATTTGGAGAAATAAAGGGCCCAGAATAGCCAAATCAACCCTTAACAAGAAAAGCAATGCAGAAGGCATCACAATACAAGACCTTAAATTATACTACAGAGCTATAGTAACAAAAACAACATGGTACTGGCACCAAAACAGGTATGAAGACTAGTGGAATAGAACAGAAGCCACAGACAAACCCACATCAAGACAGTTATCTCATACTTGACAAAGGTGCCAACAACATACATTGTAGAAAAAATAATGCTGGGAAAACTTGAAATTCATATATAGTGGAATGAAATTTAACACTTATATCTCACCCTGCACGAAACTCAAAGTAGATCAAAGACTTAGGAATTAGATCAGAAACCCTGCGACTTCCAGAAGAAAACATAGGCCCAACACTCCAACATGTTGGCTCAAGAACTGACTTCCTTAACAAGACTCCTACAGTACAAGATGTAGAAACAAAAATCAATAAATGGGATGGCATCAAATTAAAAAACTTGTTCACAGCAAAGGAAACAAGAGTGTAACGTTAAAGCACTACACATGTGTGCAGCTGCTAAATTTACCAGGTCAGAACTCATAAACAATAAAAAGACTCTCTTTATACCAGATAGCATTTATTTTAGTAATGATATGGAAGCAAGAGCAATGCAAAAGTGATAGACGAGAGAGAAAGAAAATACATCAGCAGATAGGGGGAAACACCAACACCCAAAGTCATGTAACTGGGAGTCCCTGGGGTAGTTTTCAGAATCCCAACTGGGGTTCCAGGCAGTGTCCTCTCTATGGATGAGACTCCATAGTCTTATTCCCAGTGGTGTTCCTTAAATACAAATTAGAAAAAGAAAGTTCTATTCTAACAACCTGCAAGGCCTAGTGATCCCCTTCAGGACCCTCATCCCCGCAAGGACTGGCCAGATCCTTGAAGGGAGGGAGTGATAGACTTGAGATAAGTGAATGACTGAGTTTTTGTGAGTGAGTCAAACCCACCCAGAAGTCAGTCTTTAGATGTTTCTTCAAGGGTGTGCTAAGGTCATGTCAGGCATGCGGACAGGGAAGATCTTTAAAGAGTACAAAAAGAGAGCCCTTTTTCTTAGCCCTTTAAAGAGTACAAAAAGAGAGTCTACAGAATGGGAGAAAATCTTTGCCGCCTGCTCATCAGATGAGCTAATATCCAGGATATACAAGGAACTCAAACTCAACACCAAAAAATCAAATAACCCAATCAATAAACAATGGACAAAGGAACTAAACAGACACTTCTCAAAAGAAGAAATACGAAAGATCAAGAAGTATATGAAAAAATGGTCAGCATCTCTAGCAACTAGAGAAATGCAAATTAAAACTACAATGATATTTCATCTAACTCTAGTCAGAATAACAATTATCAAGAATATAAGTAATGACAAATGTTGGTGAGGATATGGGGAAGAGGGTATACTCATACATTGTTGGTGGGACTGCAAATTGATGAAACCACTCTGGAAAGCAGTATGGAGATGCCTCAAAAATCTAGGAATGGAGCCACCATTTGACCCAGTTATCCCATTTATCGGTATATATCCAAAGGATTTAGAATCAGCATACTGCAGTGATACAGACACATTAATGTTTATAGCAGCAAAATTCACAATAGTTAAGCTATGCAGCCAACCTAGGTGACCTTCAACAGATGAATGGATAAAGAAAATGTGGTATATGTATACAATTGGGTATTATTCAGCCATAAAGACTTTATGACATTTGGTGGTAAAAGGATGGATATGGAGAGTATAGTGCTAAGTGAAATAAGCCCATCTCCAAAAACCAAAAGTTGAATGTTTTCTGTGATATGTGGAAGCTAACCCACATAAGTTGGTGTGTGGGGGGGTAGAAGTTCAGTGGAGTAAACAAAAAGGAATGAAGGGAAGGGAGGAGATGGAGAAAGGAAAGACAGTAGAATGAATCTGACATAACTTTCCTATGTACATATATGAATATACTACAGTGAATCTCACCATCATGTACACCCACATGAAATTAGTTTATTAACTATGGATAAACTATAGAAAGATCAATAGGGGAAAGGGAGCTGGGGTTGGGAGGAGGGAAGGGAAAGGAAAGGTACTGGGGACTGACTGAATTAGAACAAGATATATGCCATGCTTTTATAGTTATGTCAAAATGAATCATACTGTTATGTATGATTAAAAAGAACTAATAAAAAGGAAAATGCATGCATTAAAATTAAAAGAGGAACAATAAAAAATTGGAGGAACATTGGCCAAGAAATCAAGGAAGGGTTTATTTGAAGAGGAAATTGGCCAATAAATAGAGCTAAACATGTCTACCTTCAGTCATAAGCAAGTAAATATACATGAGTTCAAGATCCACGTACTATGTTTACTGTGTGTATATATTTTTGAAAGCCATACTCTGAACTAATATTTGCAGAGCATTTCCTTAGTTCCTGACCCTGCGTATATGAGAGAGCATGAAATGAGCATACTCTTACTCTGTTGCAGATAGAATATCACCTTTCTGGAGGGCTATTTGACATTAAGTAGATTTCCTCACTGCCCCTAAAGTATAAGTCATTGCACTTAGCATTGAAAATCTTGACCCTATCCCTTCAAACCTCCCTGCCTCCAAACTACATTCGTTTCAGACCCCTCTCCTGCCAGTCTTGACTCATGCTATTCCCTCCTCACCTTCTCTGCCAGATACCCTCCTGTTCTTTTGGCATTTGGCATGATGTTGCTTCTCCAGGAAGATTTCCTTGACCTCCCCATCCCCAGGCCAGGACAGCTGACTCTCTGGGCTCCTCAGCTCCAATGTTTTCCTCCTTCAGTCCTGGGCTGAGTACATGTCCCAGGTGTTGGTTGACCCTGCATAGAGATGTCTGATTAGGGATGGCCTTGATTTCCTAGGTCTCTCTCTTCCTGAGGGGTTGCTACCTGTTTTCCACAGGCAGGTTGCAAGGCTGTTTCATGAACCTCCTTGTAGGGAGGGAAGTCCCTGATTTGGGAAGTCCTGTTCATGACCCTGAAGGTACTGCTAAGCAGACTTGATTTCTCTTAGGCAAGAGACCATTGTCTTCTCTTTTTCCAACTCTGGATCTAAGACTTGTCACCTGTTCTTGACATTTCCTCTGAACTGTCACAATCTACCTGTCTTGTGTACCAGACCCTCTGATAAGCTGGTGTCTAATAAATAATAATAAAGGGACAGGAAAGGTCAAGACAGAGCCCCTGGCCCCGAATTCCCATGGAGGATCCTTTATTATGCACACTTATATAGTAATTTATATGCATAATTGAAATTGCAACTATACACCCACAGAATTTTAATTATATTTGAAATTTCCAATTAAAATGACTTTCCAATACTGAGAATCATTTGAACCAACATACTAATTTGAGTTATGATACCCTTTGCTACCCCCTAGTGGTATGTGGCTCAGCATTAGGAGTAAGAATCTGAAAAGGCAGGTGTCTATGGAGACCAGGCAGGGATGGTATAACCTAAGGATCTTTCCCAGCCCCACCGGCACCAATTTGTGTCACTATGTCTCCTGATTGTTCAAGGGGAGCTCAGATTTCTATATCGAATGTGAAGATATATGACTTTGAAATGGTAACAATTCGTTTTAAAAAAATTCAGCTTATTGAATGTTGACTTTCCATTTGCACATCGATTTTGGAATCAATTTGTTTTATGACTGATTGGAAGAGTATTTTAGTTCTGTATAATTGTATTTTGATTTTTCTTTGTTTATCCTTACTTGGTTTTAAGCTTCCTCCATCCCATCCCATGTATAAATCTATTCCAATTGTAAAAAAAAAAAAAAAAAAAAAACCAAAAACTTCAAATCACCGTGACACTGGCGATTATGGTCAGCTTGTGGAAGACCTCTACAGGGGTGTGTGTGTGTGTGTGTGTGTGTGTGTGTGTGTGCGTGTGTGTGTGTGTGTGTGTGTGTGTTAAGACCCCTCTCTAAATAAAGGGTTAGAAACCGTGGTCCCATGCACCTGAACCGGAAAATCCCAGGAAAGAGAGAACCACCAACAGCCTGCTGCAGCGGGTGGGCGGGTCCTTGATACCGCCGGAGTTTTCCAATGTGCTGGGATGTCTGACTTAGAGAAATCAGGGCAGACACTTGCAGGTGTCTGCTGAGGCCGGGATGTACGTACTCTGGGCAGCCAATCCCGGAGTGGTAAGTCTCTGGTCAGCCAACTACGAGCCTAGTTGCTGTGGCGCCCCGCCCCTGCTCTCTATTTTACTTACCCGGGGGAAGTTAGAACTCCACTCAGCATCTTTAAGCCTCTTGGTCGTCTTCTCCTGAGGAACATGCCCACGATCGAGCTGGACACCAACTTGCCGGTCAACCGCGTGCCCGCCGGACTGGAGAAGCGGCTCTGCGCGACCGCCGCCGCCATTCTGGGCAAACCTGAGAACGTGAGCGAGGGCTGGAGCACGAGGGAAGGTTGGCATAGTGGGGTCAGGCTCTGTCCACTCTTCGCCTCGCCACAGTGATTCGGACTCTTCTCCTCAGGGACCTTCATCGGTCCTCCAACCTCTAACCTTCCATGCTCATGAACCGGCGGGCCCCGCTTCTCATTGTTCCTTGTTCATTATCCCGACTAGAGTCTCCGCATCTCGGCTTTGGTACGCCCAGGTCCCCAGTTCTAGCCCAGTTGCCTCAGATTCAGGTGAAACTTCCGTGTCCCCTGCAGCGGGTGAACGTGACGGTGCGGACCGGCCTGACCATGGCGCTGTGTGGATCCACAGAACCCTGCGTCCAGCTGATTGTCTCCTCCGTTGGCGTGGTGGGCACTGCGGAAGAGAATCGGGGTCACAGTGCGGGTTTCTTCGAGTTCCTCACCAAGGAGCTGGCCCTAGGCCAGGACAGGTGTGTTGTGTTAATGAGAGAACCCATTTAGGACTGCTCTGCAAACTGAGGCAGTGATAGCGGCACTGCATAAAAAGGGGGGAAATTTCATTCCTTGCTTTGCCCAGGAGTCCTGAGCCTCTTGACTCCTCCTTCCTGTTGGTGGGTCTGTGTTCACAGGTATGCTAGGATTGGATGAATTTCTGGATATGAAGAGGTTCTTGCTGTTGATCAATTCAAACTCAGAATTGTAAAACAACATTATTTGTAGTCTTAGGAATTGCAACTGGGGAGACAGCTTTGAACCAGTGTTCCGAGAAAGGCAGGGAAAGTTGGATTTTATATGAGCAAGCAGTGTTCCATGATTACAAAGCAGTAAAAACTCCTTTGTAGGAATCTTCTTTGAGAAAGAACGGGGGTGCCTGAATGGTTAGAATGTAAAGAAAGAAAATACATATTTAGTAAAAATGGCCAAAAATGAGCCCAATAATCTCTTAATATGCATTTTAGGTCTCTGAACACAATGGAATTTTCCTGTAGTTCAGGGTTCAGATAATTTCAGATACCCACAATCAAAGGGTGGAGGGAACCTAAGTTCAATTTTTGATAATGGGTTCAAAAGTACACAAGTTCTGCTTCCTTTAATGAACTCCTGAACCCATTTTGAAAAGCTCTCTTGATGTTGCTTTCATTGTGCTTTATTTTCACACTGTGAGACCTGGGAAGGCATGGCTTCTAGGATCACAGTGTTTCCCTCTGTCCACTTGGAAGGCTCTCTTTCAACCACTCCCCAGGAGACATTGGAAGGGTCATTTAGGTGGCCTATGCCCTGCATCTGTCTTGACACCAGGCAAAGTAGGAGGACGTTATTACCCTGAAGAAGTCAGAGAGAGTCTAATTCTCCCAGAAAAGAACTTTTCTAGGCTGTTCAGAAGGAAATCTGGGTATGTCCTTAGACTATGCAACATTGGCTCAACCAGGTCCCAGGTAAAGTTGGGGGGTGGGTGATAGAGTAGTGAAAAGAACACTGATCTAGACGTCTAGACAACAAGTTCTGGGTCCCTTAAAGGTGGGGGATCCAAGACAAAACTGGAAATGAACCATCTCCACTTCCAGACTCCTGTGATTAGAGAGAGGAGGGCTAAAAGAGTTCTTTTCCCCACAAGAAGGTCCTACCACCCAAACCTGGCACACTATGATAGGGTTAAAGTTTCCTGCTGAGTGAAAAATATTCCCAAGTCAAGTCCATGTCTGTGAGAAACTAAGGGCATGAGAAACTTGAAAGGACCTTCCAGAATGAAACCCTTATTGAATCAGGGAGGCCGGTGAGGAACAGCTGCCCCTGATGGGTCTTCAGATCCTCAGACTGGGGAGAGATAATAAATCTAACAATAAATTATGTATTAATGCCTATCATGTGCCAGGAACTCAACACATATGATCCCATTTGGTCCTTACAAGACCTGACCCCCTTGTGAAGACTTGCCATCCCATGAGATAGATGTCTCCATTATGCTGACTTGGCAGATGGGAAAACAGGCTGTTAGCCCCTGCTGACCTGTCTCCACCCTCATGCTCTTCACCAGGAATTTCCAGTCATCTCTGTGAAAGGAGCACATTCAGTTATTCCACAGACATTAGGGTCACCCTGTACCTGACCCGAGTCAGACTTTGAGAGAAGAGAAAGTGCCTGATATCCTGGGCATACCCCAGGGAGCCTGCATTTAGGGGAGAAGACCATCCCTCTGAGCCCACAGACTGACAGACTTGAATGAACACACAGCATACCCACTGAGGCCATGGTGTTGTGTCTGTCTTGGGTGGGGCATGCTGATGTGCAGCCATTATCTTGCACTTGTTAGTCCCAGGGTAGTGGGACTAACAAGTGCAAGATGATGGGGCCAGGAGAGGATCATTAACTTGGATGAGCAGGCTGGCAAATACTTCATGGGTGGATGGGGGGTGCCTGGCGGGTGTCTTGCAAAATGAGTTTTTTGCTAAGGGGCTGACATCCTTTTCTCTGTTTCTCAAAGGATAATTATCCGTTTTTACCCCTTGGAGCCCTGGCAGATTGGCAAGGATGGGACAGTTGTGACATTTTTATGACTGGCACAAAGGATCCAGAGCACCTGGGACCTGGCTGTCCCTTCCATGGAATCGTTCTAGCAGTCAAGGCCGGGTGGAATCCAGCTTCGGACACCCTTCATACAGAAATGCAATTGACCTCACAATCCTCTTCTCCATATCATGCCAAAGAAATGAAGAGATTATTCAAACATGAGTTCTTTATCTCCCTACTTCCCTACCTTGCAACCCTTGGCTACCCTTGGCAGGTGATTTGTTTTATAAGGAGGGACCTTAGGGAACATGGAGGTAGGAAGTTTTCTGTCTTCAGGTCTGCTATTTGATATATTTACAGTGCTGAAATGTGGGGTGAGTGGCTCAGTCTGCAGGTTCTGTTCTTTGTACCCAAGTGGAGTCATGGGGGCAGCTAATCTGTCCTGGAACTTCCAGTATACTCTGCTGATATCCTGTGGCTCTTGTTCTCTGCTTGCGGTGGCCTGGGCTGTTCACTATCTACAAAAGCCCTGCTTAGTAGGGAAACAGGGATGGCCAGACTTCAGAAAGCTTCTCCAGTCATTCTAAAAAAAGTAACATTCTCTCTTGAGTCTTGCTGAGAATTCTCTGAATGTGTGCACTTTGCAAAATCATGTCCCAACATGCCAACTGGAAATTTAATATCTGCCACTGGAAACTGAATCAATGTCCCTTCCCCCCATCAGCATACCATATCAAGCTTTGCATTTCAGAGTTTGTACAGGCAAGCTATAGAAGCCCAAAGGAAGTCTCCATCTCAGTAGCTTTCCAGATGTTCCTTGTACTGGTGGGTGCTATTTCCCTGCACAGTTAAATATTTGGTGATCCTTTCATACACTTGTGAAATATCAAATTGAAACTCATTCTGTGCAGTCTACACAGCTAGTAAGGTGAGTTTCCAATGGAATATGCCTATCCTTGCTGCATTTGTACCTAACCACTACTGAGGCCTCTCATTTAAAACTAGATCTTGCAGTTCCTTCCCCTGGCTCATTCCAATTGTTTCTGTACAGTCTTTCTTCTGCCAAGATGTTTTGTGAGTGTACCTTTTCCCAGAGTGGCTTAAGGAATTTTTGTGGGTTGAATGTGAATGAATGGTTACAGAGCCTGAAGATGGAATTGGGGTCTCTCAGCAGGATCATAACATGGTCATAACAATCTCCTATATTAAGCCTATTAAAAGCCACTGTAGTAAGAGTGATATCAGCTGCTGGCTTTTGTGGATTGGTCCTGCCCCACTTTGGCCCTGCCCTTTGCCTCCTGGTAATACTGTGCTGTCCTATAATGTCTTTCATCTTTGAACCCTGACCATGCAGTTACCTGCTGCCATGATATCCCTTCCTACCTTATATCTAAGGACTCACTCCAATGCATCTTTCAAATACAACTTTTATGGTTGAGAGCTGGATTAAAGGTGCATAATATCCCTACAACTTTGTAACCATTTGTTTCCGTTCTGTCTAATCCCATCACACCTCCACCCCATCGTGGCAGGCTATACTTTTCTTAAAGTCAAAGATTGATGATTCAAGAATTTTTGTGCCTCCTAGAATATCAGTAAAGCTTTTTTTATACTGAGCTGACTCTACGAGTTATTCAGCATGATTTTATTGTCCTTAGCTTTTAAAATTATATATTGTCTTTAAATAAGGTAAAAAAAAAAGCCTATAACATTCATTTTTATTTAAATCATCCTTGCCAGTCCCAAGCAGTTATGAATTCGATCAAAGTCTGAATGAACCCCTTCCCTAAAACGCGTTATTACTAATTCCCAAGAGGGTAATTTCTCAGTCTGAGGACCCTTCAACTCTGGAACGTTTTTTCAGCTCCAATTCGGACACTATCCTGCCCACCCTCAATCTCAACCCAGTTCATTTAACAGGTCTTGTTATTTTTTCCCCCCACGTTTCAATAGTTTGTACCTTTGGGGCTTCAATTCCCCCACCCCAAAGAATGAGAGCGCTCTGACACCCTTAGTTCAGTCTAAGTGTTCCCCAAGTTTCCACTGCCTTCAGAGCGCCTTCCCGGGCTCATAACAAGAATACACAGTCCCTTATTTAGCCAAGCACAGGACCAGACACGGAACTCTGCGCTTCACAAGTACAAGTGATGGGACGGGAGTCCGAACTGCGAGCTGGAGCTCTGACTTCCTGAAGTTCAAGGACTAAGAGCAAGGCTCCAGATCCAACAAGCTCCTCCCTCCAGGTCCCAGACGCTTAACCCGCGGATCTGAGGGGCGCCTCCTACTGGGCCTCAGTGAGCTGGGCGGGCAAGAGGCGCGTGCGCCAACTTTGATTGGCTGGCAGGGCCGGCACCCGAGCCAATGGGAGTTCGTCTTGTTGTCAGGCGCGCTGCCGGCCGGCTAGGGGGTCGGCGGAGGGGTTGTTGCCGTGGAGACACCTGGTGAGTTCCCGGGCAGCAGGTTGCGGGGCGGTCCCGATGTAGGGGTGCTGTTCTTGTGAGTCTGGGGCCTGGCCACAGAGGCTGCTGGCGCGAGGCGGAGTCACTTAAAGACTCTGAGGGCTCCTCCGGCATTCCCAGAGCCACAGTCAGGGAAACCGAGGCCGGGATACCGAAAGAACGAGGGCGGGGCTCACTGTCTGCCCCGCGGGCCTTCTCATGGCCCTCGCCACCTCTCTGAGGGTGCGTAGGATGGTCTGTAGTCTCAGGAGTGGTTCTCAGTGACAGCAATAGGAGCCACCATTGATTCTGCGTCTGCTGGGTACACAGCCTGTCGCTAACCCTTTCCTCTCGTCCTTTCACTCACCTTCACAATAGCTCTGCGAGGTGAGTGCTCTTGTTAGTGCCATTTACAGGGTGGAAAGTGAGACCGAGGGAAGGTGAAATGATGTGCCTAAAGTCATCTAGTGGGTCAGCAGGACTCCAACTGAGAATTTTGACCATCCTGCTGCACTGCCCCTCGGAGGAGGCAGACCCTGATTAGATAGATCTCACATGACATTCCCAGATGTCAGCACAGGTGACTTTTGGGCCACATCATTCTTCAGTACCTGGCTTAATACGGTTCATAAGTGGGACATTTGGATTCCATGTGGCTAAGGTTCCTTCTGTGTGGTACATTACTGTGGTTAGAAATTGAATAGCCTTAGAACTGTATTGTTCAGGGGTCAGCAAACTTTTTGTGAATAAAATTGTGTTATTGTAATGTGTTGTAAATATAGTAACTCTACTTTTAATAGCATTTTAGGCTTTGGTAGCCATACACCACTTCAACTCTGTTGTAGTTTGAATACAGCCAAAGACAATATATAAGAGTGGCTATGTTTTACAGAAATTATATTTATGAATACTGAGATTTGAATTTGGTAGCCTTTATGTAATTTTCATGTGTTATGAATGTTTTCCTCATTAAAAATAAAAACTGTTCTTTGCTCCTGGGCTGTGCAAAGAAAGCAATGGACTGATTAACATTTCTAGTCCTGAACCTCCCACAAGAGGAAACTGTGACTTATGGGCATCTACACCAAGTCAGTCACCCAGCTAGGTCTTGCCACAACTGAGCTTAAGACTTCAGCTTCCAGACCCCTAGGCCAGAATAGACTAGAAAATGTTACTACTTATCACTGTCAATCAGGATGCTGAGGTTCCCAAAGTGCTGTTCTTTTTCATGTGTTGTTAAATCATGGAAACTATTTCCTAAACTGTACTCATGGAAACTGGAGAGTTTGAATACTTGTGAGCTTAAAGTGCCGAATGTGCTGTTCTGGGAAAAGTGCAACTGCTGGGCTGAGAATCTGAGAAATTAATACAGGTTGAGCACCACTAATCTAAAAATCTGAAATGCTCCAAAATCTGAAACTGAGTGCAGGCATGATTCCATAAGTGAAAAGTTCCACACCATGAAACTTTGTTTCACGTATACAATTATTAAACATATTGTATAAAATTATCTTCAGGCTCTTTGTATGAGATGTATATGAAAAAAATACATCTCTGTATGTGAGATGTATTTTGGATCTGAAATCCAAAATAGTTCTGACAATTTGTATTTTCTTTCTCATCTTTCTTCTATCATAGCTGTGTTTGTTTGGTTGGTTTTGATACTGGGGATTGAGTCTAGAGGTGCTTTACCACTGAGCTACACCCTCAGTCCTTTTTATTTTTTATTCTGAGAAGGGTCTCACTAAATTTCTGAGCTGGCCTCAAACCTGTAAACTTGTAATCCTCTTGGCCTCCTAGCACTGGGATTACAGGTATGCACTACCACAATTGGCTTTTTTTTTTTTTAAAGCTCCTCTGGGGTTCATGGTGAATAATAAACACATCATCATCCTCAAATTGCTTACATACAGAATGATAAATGTATAATCTCAAATGATTATTTCTTTTAAGTATATTTTATTTTATTTTTTCAGTCCATTTTTAAAAATTAATTTATTCCATCACCCTGTAGGAGGAGTCACAGTGGAAAGACAGATGAATTATGAGAAGCCCAGTGGCTTACAGGTTATAAAAATAAAAAGGACTGGGAATGTAGCTCAGTGTTAAAGTGCCCATGGGTTCAATTTTCAGTACCAAAAAAAAAAAAAAAAAAAAAAAGAATCACTATTTTAAACATTTAAAGTGTGTAGTTCAGTGGTTTTTAGTATAGTCTCAAGTTGTGCAGTCATCATCACAATTAATTTTAAAACATTTCTATCATTCCAGTAAGAAATCTTGATCCATCAGTAGTCACCTTCCATTCCATCTTCCCCCAGCCTTAGGCAACTACTGATCTACTTTCTGTCTCAATGTGTGTATTTTGGATATCTCATATAAATGGGATCATACTGAGGTTTTTTGTAATTGGTTTCTTTCACTTAGCGTATTTTCATGGTCTATTTACATTGTCAGTATTTTATTATTCCTTTTGACTGAATAATGTTTCATTGTATGAATATACAACATTTTATCTATCCATTCATCAGTTGGTGGGCTTTGCAGTTGTTTCAACTTGTGAATTATTATGAATAAGACTACTATGAATATTTCCTTTTTATTATTATTAGGAACTAAGGATTGAACCGAGGAGTGCTTTACCATTGAGGACTACATCCCTAGTATATTTTTTTTATTTTGAGAGGTCCTGCTTAGGGTCCCACTAAGTTGATGAGGATCTTACTAAGTTACTAAGGCTTGCTTTAAACTTGGAATTCTCCTGCCTCAGCCTTCCAAGTTGCTAAGATTACAGGCGCGTGCCACTGTGCCCTGCCTCTCATTAATTCTTGTAGCTACATATTTCTTCCTTGCATTGCTGTCCACAGTTTATTCATCTATTCTCCTGTCTATGGCCATTTAGATTGCTTGCAATCTCTTACAGTTGCAAGCAGTGCTACACAATTAATAATTGTGTGCACGTGTAATTTTGTATTGTTGGAGGTACGTTTTCAGGGTAGACTCCTAGAAGTAGAATTGCTGGATTGAAAATTTAACACATATGCAATTTTCTCAGGTCTTGAAAATTCCCCTTTGGAAAGGTGGTATCAATTTGCATTTGCGCAAGAATTGTGCTTGTTTCTTCACAACCTCACCAAGAGAATGTACTTCCATTCTTTAATTTTTTGCCATTGTGATAGATAAGAAATGGAGTTTAGGTGCTGTTGTAGCATGCATTTCTATAATTATGAGGGAGTTTGAACTGTCTCATGAGAGAGTTTTAGTCTCCTTTTGTGAATTGTCTGTTCCATTTTTTAAAAATCAGGCTTTATCTTTGTTTCTTAGTGTTTTTAAAAAATTATGGTAAGCTATATGTAAAATACAATTTGCCACTTTAACCATTTTTAAGTGTACCATTCTGTGGCATTAAATATATATACATTGTTGGGCAGTCATCATCTCCATTCATCTCTAGAACCTTTTTTTATTCTCTCGCATTGAATCTTTACCCATCAGACACTGACTGTCCCTTCTATCCTTGCCTCCACTTGCCTGTCAACCACCATTCTACTTTGTTTCTATGAATTTGACTATACTTTGGCTACCTCATATGGTGGAATAGTTTTTGTCTTTGTGTTTTTGACTTGTTTCACTTAGCATAATGTCTCCAAAGTTCTCCCATGTTATAACACATGTCAGAATTACTTTCATTTTTAGGGCTGAATAATATTTCATTTTGTGTATGTGCCACATTTCTTTTAGCACATTTGTCTGCTGATGGACACCTGGGTTTATTTCTTTGGACTGTTGCAAATAATACTATGTTCCTGAATTTTTAAGAACTGTTTATAATGTTATGGATATTAGTCCCTTGTCTTTAGTACATGTTGTAAGTATTTTCTCCCAGTTTGTCAATTATCTTTTGACTTTTTCCTGATTTTTGTTAACACAGAAATTTAAAAATTTTGGGGTACCTAAACTTTTTTTTATTTCTTGTACTGGGTATTGAGCCCAGTGGCACTTTCACACTGAGCTCCACCCCCAGCCCTTTTTATTTTGAGACAGGGTCTCACTAAGTTGCTTAGGGCCTCACTGAGTTGCAGAGGCTGACTTTGAACTTGCCATCATCCTGCCTCAGCCTCCAGAGTCACTGGGATTACAGGTGTGCATCACTGCACCCAGTTTATATAGCTTAATTTATTAATATTTTACTGTCTTTGAATTTTAAATCATGATTAGAAAGCCCTTCCTTTTACTAACATTAAAGAGAAATTTGCCCATGTTTCCTTTGATATGAGTGTGGTTTCAATTCTCCCTCCCCATTAGATCCCTAATCCATTTGTAGCTTATTCTTATATACATAGTATATAGTAGAAAGATTCAGGTATATGTACCACTGCCCTACAAGAACTTCATTAACCGCTTCAGAGGATATACCCACCACAAGGTTCTGCCATCTCCCAACATTGCTACACTGAAGACCAATTCTCCAGCACATGAACCTTTGGGAGACACACGTGAATTAAATTCAAATCATAACACATGAGTGCTTGAGTCTTAATTCTGAACCTAATCTCTGTCTATGCATGCAATAGTACCATACTGTCAAATTATTAAGGCTTTATATAGTATGTTTTAATCCCCTCTTAAGAGTTTTTTTACTTTCAGTTTTCCTAGGTAGTCTCAAATTTTTGTTTTTCCATTTGAACTTTCTTATCAAATTGTTATCGGTATTTTTATTGGGGTTATATTGAGTTTATAAATTAACTGGGGAGAGCTGGTATCTTTACATTGTTGAGTCCTACCTAGGAACAGGGAGTAATTCCATTTGTTCAAATTCATTTTGAACATTTTTCAATAGTGCTTAAAAATTTTCCTTGCGCAGGTTGCATATTTCTTACTTATTCCTCAGAATTTAATCATCTTGTTAATATTGCTAATGAGATTTTTCTCTACTATAATATTTCTGTTGATGGTATTTGTACATGAAGCTTATAGTTTTTTATATTAATCTTATATTCACTGAGTTCCTTTATTATTACATAAGTTTTACTATAGATTTCAGGGGTTTCAGATATTCTGTCATCTGCAATTAGTGACAAGTATCTGCAATACTTCTAATTGATTTCTCTGTTCTCATTGCATTGACTGATACTCCAAATGCAATGGTGGATGGTAGCAGAGAACAGTGGATGTTCTGATATTATTGGAAGTGCCTCTGGTATTTCTCCATTAAATAAGAATTTGGCTTTAGGATTAGGTATATGTATTTTGCCACAGTAAGGAAGTATTCCTCATTTCCCTGAATGTATTCTTTCATTTTCCTGTTTGTATTTTTTTAAAATCATGAATGGGTGTTGAATTTCACTGCAGATCTCTCCTACAAAGATACTCATGATTTTTTCCCTTAGATGATTTCATTGGGTTTTCACACAATATGTGTTTTCATTGCTATTTTTCTTTAAATTTCCCATGTGTTTTTATGGTTATATTTCTTTAAATTTCCCCAATTATAGTTGTATTTCCTTTCATCCAGAACTTTAATGTAGTCTTAAGTTTTTAGACAGGTAGACTTTTCTTCTTCTATTGCTGGTGGTAGTAAATTCTGGTTATAATAGATTGTTGTCTTTAATATTTTTACTTTATGGAAGATGTTTTGATTGTGATCTAATATATAATCTTTTCATGAATGTGCTGTGAGCTGTGGAGAAGAATATATGATCTTCGTTATCCAGGTGTAGAATTTGATATACATCTGCAAAACCTCCTTTATTTCTTGTTCATATCCTCTATCTCCATTTCTATCCCCTTATTTTTTCTCTACTTGATAAGTCTTGTATTGAGAGTTTTGTGAAAGTCTTTCCTATTATCAATGTGTTTCTGTGTATCTGTGTATCACCTGAAGGTTTTGCTTCTTAAAGTTGGTTCCTGTTTAGTATATATTCTTCAATGTTATATCATCATTGTGAATTGTGTCTTTTGTCACCTTTAATACTTTTGGGCTTGAATTCTATTTTGTCTGGTATTTGGATTGCTACCCTGCACCATTTTTTAAAAAAAATACTGTTTATTTTTATTGATGTTTTTATATTTATTGAACTTAATTAAATTATGTGGCATTTTTAAGTGTGTAGTTCTATGACTTTCAACAGGTGTGCAGATTTATATAACCATTACTACAATCATAATAAAGAATGGTACTATTGCCCCCATCCCAAATGCCCTTACACCACCCCCTTAAGGTACCTTCTTTTATCCCTGGCTTCCACTGATGTGTTCTTCATTATCATGGTTTTGTCTTTTCAAGAATGTCATGTAAATGAAATCAAATAGTGTGCAGTCTTTTGAGACTGGCTTCCTTCACTTGGCATAATGACTTTGAGATTCATCCAAGTTTATTCCATCACAGTTTATTCCTTTTGGTATGGTAATAGTAATGTTATGAGTAGTGTTTCATTGTATAATATATTATAGTCCATTTACATAGTGAAAGGTATTTGGGTTGTTTACAGTTTTTGGTGATTTAAGTGGAGCTACTGTGTATTTTTTTTGTACAATTTTCGTGTGGATATTTCTCCAGGGCAAATAGCAGGGACTGAGATAGATATCATGTTTTAAGTGCATGTTTAATTTTATAAGAAACCATTTTCTAGAGTGGTTGAACAATTGTGCAATTCTGTCAGCAAAGTAAGTAACAGAATTCTAGTTGCTCTGTAATCTCATCAGGACTTGGCATTACCAGTTTTTTTGAAAATTCTGTCAGCCAAGCTTGGCGTGGTAGCACAGGCCTATAATCCCAGCAACTCAGGAGACTGAGGCAGGAGGGTCACAAATTCAAAGCCAACCTTAGCAATTTAATAAGGCCCTAAGCAACTTAGCAAGACCCTGTCTCAAAATTAAAAAAAAAAAAAAAAAAAAAAAAAAAAAAAAAAACTTAAAAAAGAGGCTGGGGATGTGGCTCAGTGGTTGAGTGCCACTGGGTTCAATCCCCAGTGTCCCTCCCCCCTCAAGAAAAAATTTGGTCAGCCAGGCAGAGAACAACAAATATTCCTTGTTCTCATTCATATTTCATGTCAGCTTGAGGGCGAGGACTGGTGGCCAAACAAAAGCGGACAGAAATGACTGAAGCAAGCTTTATTGGAATTTGGCTCTAGTGGAAATTCTCAGCCCTCCGGGTTTCAGGTCAGGGTGCAGAGCCAGAGAAAATTGCACGTGGCCCGGCTGCCCAGGGTCTTTATAGGCCGGAATAGGTGGGGTGGGGGGGGAGTCCTGCTGAGTGACAGGTGGAAGTAAGGGTCAGTGGAGTTTATCTGTCCATGTTTGATTGGTCCCTCTTTGGCCTGCTGCCTGCTGCCTCAGTTGTTCTGCTCCCTCCCACGTAGCTGCTTAAGTCCTGACCTAACATTTAGAAGTAGATTTCATAGAAGTAGAAAGTAGAATAGTGATCACTAGAGGCTGAGAAGGGCAGGGGGTGGGAAGTTGGGTAATGGGTACCAAAATACAGTTAGGAAGAATAAATTCTAATTTCTAAAGCATAGTAGGATGACCAGAGTTCACAACAATTTATTATCTGTCTTATAAAGAATTTGTCACCTATTTTATAAAGAATTTATCTTCTATTTTAAAAAGAGAGGAGTTTGACTTCCCAGCACAAATAATTGATACAAGTTTGAAAGAGAAATGCTAATAACCCTGATTTAATCATCACACACTATATGCAAGTTTCAAATTATCACACTCTACTCCATATGTAAGTACAATTATTATATGTTAATCAAAACAAAGTAAAAAAATTGGCCATCCTAATAGGTGTGTAGTAGTATTTCATGGTTTTAGTTGACATTTCTGTAATGATGTTGAGCATCTTTTAATGTACTTATTAATAATCTGTATGTCTTCAGTAAAGTGTCATTCAGGATTTTTGCCCATTTCAATTATTTTTGTTGTAAAATATGTATAAGAAATTTATCATTTTAACCATTTTAATTGCTGCATTATAATTATACATAAATAGTGGGATTTGTTGTTACATATTTGTACATGCCCACATAACATAATTTGGTCAATTTCATTTCCTAGTACCTCTCCTTTTGCTTTCCTCTTCCCTCCCCCTGGTCCCTTTCCTTTTCTCTACTAGTCTCCCTTCTATTTTCATAAGATCCTCTCCACCACTTTTATTTTTCTCTTTAGCTCCCACATGTGAGATAAAACATATAACCCTTGACTTTCTGAGTCTGGCTTATTTTGCTTAACATAATGCTCTCAAGTTCCATTCATTTTCTTGCAAATGACATAATTTCACTCTTTATGTCTGAATAAAACTCCATTGTGTATATATATAGCATATTTTCTTTATTCATGTCAGTGGACACCTAGGCTGGTTCCATGATTTGGCTAATATGAATTACATTCCTATAAACATTGTATACATTTATTGCTGTAGTATGCTGGCTTTAATTCTTTGGTAAAAATACTGAGGAGTGTTATAGCTGGGTCATATGTTTATTCCATTCCTAGTCTCATTTTAATCATTTTTAAACAGTTCAGTAGTATTAAGTGTAGACATAATGCTGTCTACACCACTGTCTATTTCCAGAAAAATTTCATCACCCCAAACAGAACCTCTGTACCCATAAGCAGTAGCTTCTGATTTCTACCTCTGCAAAACTACTGGTAATCTCTATTTTACTTTTAACCTGTACAAATTCACCTATTCTAGGTACCTTGTATAAGGAGACTCATTCATTTCTCCTTTTTTGTCTGGCTTATAGTACTCAGCAAAATGTTTTAAGAGTTTATCCATGTTGCAGCACATGTCAGAATTTTATTCCTTTTATGAATTAATAATATTTCCTTGTATATGTATACGACATTCTGTTCTTGCATTCGTCTATTGCTAGATGTTTGGTTGTTTCTACCTTTTGGCTATTGTTTATAATTCTTCTGTGAACATGAGTATACAAGTATCTGCTTGATCCATGTTTTTTTCAGGTATATACCAAGAGTGGAATCACTGGGTTTTGTGGCAGTTCTATACTTAACTTTTTTTTAACTTTATTTTATGTTTTTTTTTTTTTTTTTTTTTTTTTAATGTGATGCTGAGGATTGAACCCAGTGCCTCACATGTGCTAGGCAAGCAGTCTACCACTGAGCCACAACCCCATCCCCTATACTGAGGGAACTACCACCCTGTTTTCCATAGCAACTGTAGCAATTTATATTCTCACCAGCAATGTAGGACAGTTCCAGTTTTTCTACATCCTTACTAACTTTTATTTTCTATTTTATCTATGTTTGATTTTTAGCCACCCTAATGGATATGAAATGGTATCTCATTGTGGTTTTGATGTTACATCATTGCTCAATCATTCAGTTCTTCAGTCTGTCCTGGGAGTGCCATCTCCTGTCAACTCTAAGAATAAACCTTTATGCCCATTGTTGTCCTGAGAACAGAGAGGCATATGCACCTGAGAAGGCATGGGCCTACTTAGCACAATCCTGGTACTTGCTGGGTGCTAAGGCAGTAAGTAGGTGAGCTGTTATTCTTTGGGAGTAGGTTGGTCCCCTACATGATAGCTTTATTAATGCTCTGCCACCCATGTACACAGATCTTGCCACTTCCCCATAGAGACCTGATCCTCCATCCATCCCTGGGCCCTTCTCTTACTTTCCTTATGAGGATTCATTTGGCATCTAGAGAGACTTGCTGAGACCTGGAGCTAGCACCTGCCCTTTGGAGAGTGGCTTGAGAGGCCTGTGACTTCTCTTCCGCCTCTGTTTGGTGACACGGGAACAGATACAAGGTTGGTTGACTGGTTTCATTTGGCTAAAAGTTGAGAGTTTCCATGAGCATGGTGTGATGCTGTGAATCCCAGCTGAGCTCCCAGTCTAGTTAGGCCATTGTCCCCATTTTATGCACAAGGACACCAAAACTGGTAAAGGATCAGGGTCTCAAGCATTTTGAGACAGAACTAGTCATGCTCTAAAGTCTTCCCATTCCAAATCCAGTATCCTTTCAGTTTTTTCTTCCTAAAATTTTAGGTATAGCCCGGACAATTTTTATAATAAGGTAGTGGTAGAAAAAATATCCACCAATGGATAGTTATTGAGTACCTGTTTGTAAGTGGGAGTAACAGTTAGGAAGGAGGCTATGTGTTGCTCAATAACAGTGGAGGTTTTCTGGGATTGAGTACACAAGTCCCAATGGATGAGTGTGAGAGAGTGACTATGTGGTATCTAGGACTGCCTGCTGGGAGTCATCAAGGAGGCTTGTGCTGCTTGCTGGTCTGCACCTTGTGCTATGCCCCTCTTTGAGGATGATCAGAATCTAGTAGATACTTTATGAGGAGTAGTGTCTTTGTACTTAGAAATATGATCACATTTCATTCTAGTTGAAAACTCTTATTCTGTAATTGTTAGTTCAGGCTTTTTCTTTTTTTCCCCCAATTGTAGTAAAATATATAAACAAAATTTATCATTTTAAGCATTTTTTACATGTACAGTTCAGTGGCATTAAATATATTTACATTGTGTGCAACCATCACCACCACCTGTTTCCAGAACTCTTTTCATTTTGCAAAACTGAACTTCTGTCCCTGTTAAATACTATCTCCATTGCCATTTCCTCAGCCTTGGCAAACACCATTCTTTCTGTCTCTGCGAATTTGCCTATTTAGATTCCTCATATAAGTAGAATCAGACACTATTTATTCTTTTATGTCTGGTATTGATTGATTGATTGAGATGTTGGGAGTCAAAACCTAAGACCTTATGCATGCTAGGCAAGTGCTGTACCACTGAGCCATATCCCTAACCCTGTGTCTACCTTCTTCTACTTAACATAATGTTTTCAAAATTCATTCATCTTGTAGTAGGTATCAGAATTTCATTCCTTTTTAAGAATGAATAATATTCCATTGTTTTTATATACCATATTTTGTTTATCCATTTATATGTTGATGGACACTTGGGTTACTCTCACCTTTTGGCTGTTGTAAGATTATGGTACTATGTGCAAGTAACTTTTCAAGTCCCTGCTTTCAGTTCTTCTGCGTATATACCCAAAAGTGGAATTGTTGCATCATATGTCAATTCTCTGTTTAAATTTTTGAGGAGTTGCCATATTCTTTTCCATACCATGTACACCAGTGTGTACATGGGCTCCAATTTCTCTGTATTTTTACAAATAGTTGTTATTGGTTTGTTTTGATAATAGCCTGGATACAGCCTTTTTTTTTTTTTTTTTTTTGGTGGTGCTGGGGATTGAGCCCAGAGCCTTATACATTGGAGGCAAGCACTCTCCCAACTGAGCTGTATCCCCAGCCATGGATACAAGCTTTTAAAATTTTTTTTTATTTATTCTAATTAATTATACATGACAGTTAGGTTTTTAGTGCTGTATTTTCTACTTTTCTCTTTTTTTCCCTCCATGGTAGTCACAGTGATCATCATGGCATAGCTTATGGTAAAGCAGTAGTTTTAATCAGCAGCATTCTTATTTGCTTATTGCAGAACCTAGCTATCAGCCTAGGAAAGGTTGTCTGCAACAAAAACATACTTCCTTCCTTGCAAGAACCCTTAGAGAATTCATAACCTATGACAGAAGTCTGAACTAGAAGTTATTGCTATAAGCACTGTTGGTGATGGTGGTTTA
The DNA here is from genome assembly GCF_902686445.1 of Sciurus carolinensis. Lineage (NCBI taxonomy): Eukaryota > Metazoa > Chordata > Mammalia > Rodentia > Sciuridae > Sciurus > Sciurus carolinensis. The sequence goes on along the minus strand of NC_062220.1, from coordinate 120,470,308 downwards.
CTTTTATAAAAATGGAATGCTTTAAGACTTTTTAGAGGTATAATTCACCTACTATACAGTTCTCCTATTTAAAGTATACAATTCGATGTGCTTTTTAGTGTAGTAACAGAATTGTGATCACCACCATAATCAATTTTAGAATATTTTCATCACCCAGAAAAAAATCCTGAATCCCTTAGTAGGCAGTTCATCTTAATCTGTTTTATGTTGCTCTAACAGAATACCTGAAACTGGGTAATTAATAAAGGAAAGAGTTTTATTTTGGCTTACAGTTCTGGAGACTGGGAAGTCTAAGATTGGGCAGTCACATCTGGTAAGGGACTTATCCTGCTTTAAGGCATGTTAGAGAGTGAAAGGGCAAACTGGTGTGTCAAAGAGACAAAACAAAGAGGGCAGCCATAACTTTCTGACAACCCACTTTTAACTCAACCAGAAGCAGAAGAGAGAACTCATTCCCTATGCCTGTTAGAAAGGTGTTAACTCCTCTTAAGGACCTAATCACCTCTTAAAGGCCCTATCTTCTCTCAACACTTTTACATTGGGGACCAAATTTCAACATGAGTTATGGAGGGGGAAAACCATATGCAAATCGTAGCACTCCTCAACTGTCCCTTTCCCCTAGCCAACTAATCTACTTTGCCTTTTCTGGGTATTCCATGTTGTGACATATATCAGAATTTTATTCTTATGACTGAATAATAGTCAGCTTTGTGTTTTGTGACCAAAATACCTGACAAGAACAACTCAGAGGAGGAAGAGTTTATTTGGTTCCTAGTTTAAAAGGTTCATTTTGTGGTCAGCAGACTCTATTGCTCTGGGCCTGAGGTGAGGCAGAACATCATGGCAGAGGGACATAGCAACTGGGGAGCAGAGAGCAAAGGGACAAAATTTAAACCCCAAAGATATGTCCCCTTTTTCTAGCCACACCCCACCTGTCTGCATTTCCACCCAGTTAGTCCATTCAAATTATTAATTCATCAAATGGATTACTTCACTGATTAGGTTATGGCTCTCATGATCTGATCATTTTACTTCCTGCATCAACACAGAAGCTTTTGGGGGAGGCACCTAATACCTAAACCATAACAACTCTCTTGTGTGGACATGACATTTTATTTGTTCAGTTATCAGTTGGTGGACATTTGGGTTTATTCACCTTTTAGCTATTGTGAATAATACTTCTGTGAGCATTCATGAGCAAGTTTTGGTGTGAACATGTTTTTATGTATCTACCTCTCTTGGGTAGATACATAGGAGTGGCATTTATAGATTGTATGCTAACTGTGTTGAACATTTTGGGAACTGCCAGTGTCTTTTCTACAGGAGATACACTATTTTACATGCCCAGCAACAATGTATGTCGTTCTAATTTCTCCACATCCTTGCCAATCCTGTTGTCTTTTACAGGCTTCACACTGGTCTGCCTACCTCTATGTACCCACCTATGTTTCTAAAACATAGGTGATCCCCTAGTACTAGAATATTCCTGGGCCTTCTCACAGTTTGTCCTGTTTCTTCTCTAGGAGATTTGTGGATGGGCCTCTGCCAGTGATGGGAAGTGATACTTTGTGGTGGTGCTGAATCTCTCTGAATATGGTAAGGAGTAAGACCTGCCTGTGTTGCTGGCTCCAGTGTTGTTATATAACTCTTGGGTATGAGATACATTTTCCTGGTAGACTCTGAAGGCTCTCACTGTGGGGCATCTTTCCTCCCAGGAGGGCTGTTGGTGCCTTTGAGTGTGTGGATGTTTGACTGGTTATTAAGCAAAGGGACAAAAGGTTATTAAAGTTGTGTGCAGAGTCACTGTTGTTGGAAAAGCACAGTTAATATGTTTTGTTGGAATTGTTATTCTGATACCTGGGTCTTCCACTATGTAGAGCTGATGCTGGGGTGTCCCAGCCTTTGTTCCTTTTGCAGTACACAGTACCGAGGCTGTGCTTCCTACATAGACTGGCATGTTCTAATCCTTATTTTTTCCCTAGATGATCTGTCATTTGTAATTTTCCCCCCATAACTTTTCAAGGTAGACTATATTACATGCTGGCACAAAATTGTACTCGTCTGAAAACAGCACTTCTCTTCCTCTAAACTTGTTTCTAGATTCGAATTGCAGCCTTAAATGCTAGCTCCACAGTTGAGGACGATCATGAAGGAAGCTTTAAAAGTCACAAAACCCAGACAAAGGAGGCTCAGGTATGTAATCCAAATCATCTTCCTCTGTAAGTAGACCTTGCTTCTTGTTTCTGTAGATGGAACCTCATTGTAAATACATTCAGACATCTCCTTAATGGGATTTTAGGAGGAAATTCCATTTTGAATGATGGCTGGCTCTCCATCTCATGTTAAATCTGTTTTACTTGGAACACAGTCATACTGAAGAGAAATTATATGCATTCTACGAATATGTATGAAGGCCCATTCAGCACCAGGGCCACTTTTACAACAGGTCCCAGCTCTCTATGTAGCCCTCATAGTTGACATACCCAGAGAATGGTAGAATATTTATGGTAGGTGTTACTACAAGGTTCCCTAGTATGTTTCACTCACTGAATAGTGTAATGAGACCCTTGAGGGAAGCTGCCTTGATTGGGATCTCACTCTTGGTCAGTGGGGCAGCCAGGTCCAACATCAATTTTCTAGATATTGGTTATTCCTCTCTACTGTGATATTTGGTAACTCTTCCATTTTAGCTGGCCTTCCTTCTTTTCTTATCCTTTTCATCCTTCCCTCTCTTCCTCCCTACCTTCTATCCATCCACCTATGCCCTACCCTAATATAACAAGGTTTGGTCTTGTCTTTGTTTTCCTTGGAAGATATGTCTCCTGCCCTCTTTTATGGAGAAAACCAGGACAGTTCCAGAGCCCTCTCAGAAATCTGCTAGTCAGCTGTTTCTGATTGGCAAGTCAGTGGGTAGAGTGGGAGTGTTGGAGGAGACTGTCACTCTTCCAGGCAGTGATCAGGCCAGTACAGACTGTTTGGTAGAAAGCCAGTGGAGGGCTTGGGGTGTGGCTCAGTGGTAGAGTATACGCTTAATATGTTTGAGGCCCTGGGTTCAATCTCCAACACCAAAAAGGAAAAAAAAAAAAAAAAAGAAGAAGAAGAAGAAGAGGAGGAGGAGGAGGAGAGGGAGGGAGGAAGGAAGGAAGGAAGGGAAAGGAAGAAGATGATGATGAAGAAGATGATGATGATAAGCAGTTGAGCAGTGGAAGAAACCATTCACACGAAATTATTTTTTCTCACAACACTTCTGACCTCAAATGTATGAGCTGTTTTTTGTTAACACCAGTCAAATCATCAAATCTCTAACTCTTTAGACACAAACTAGGTGTCCTACAATTTAGTTAATTCTAACACTAACTTCTCTGAGTTAGTGTAAGACTTTGTAAGTTTAATGGCTTAGTCCCACTAGACTTCCCTCACTTCAGAAGCCAGTTGTAAGTACTGAGTGCCAGTATAGCCACATTTCAGGTGACTTAGCTATGAAGTCAGAGATTCTTACCTCCTGCCTGTTTTAGGTTCAATAATTTGCTAATATGGCTCACAGAACTCAGGAAAGCACTTCAATTACACTTATCAGTTTATTAGAAATGATATAATTCAGGAAGAGCCAGATGGAAGAGATAAGCATAGGTATAGGGGGTGGTGCACAGAACTTCCATACCCTCTCTGAATGTACTTCCCTTCTAGCACCAACTCAGAAATTCTTCAAACCCCATCCTTTAAGGGTTCCATTACATAGTGTGATAGATTAAAACATTAGTGATCAACTCAATTTCGAGACTCTCTTGAAGGTAAGTGGGGAAGCTGAAAATTTCAACCCTCTAATCATGGTTGATTCCTCTGGCCACCAGCCCAGTCCTGAAGCTATCTAGGGGACCCCACAACCTGTAACTTCATGAACATAAACTCAAATCTGGTTGAAAGGGTCTCATTATGAATAACAAAAGATACTCATATTATCCCCGTCACCCAGGAAATTCCAAGGGGTTTTTTTTTAATGTATTTTTATTTGTATTGATTTATTTATTTTTCGTGGTGGTTCAGAGAAGACTTTATTTATATATTTATTTTGTGGTTCTGGGGAATGAACCCAGGGACTCTTACCGTGATAGGTAAGCACTCTACCACTGAGACACACTTCCAAGGATTTTAGAAGCTTCACTTCAGGAATAGGGGACAAAGATAAAATATGTACTTCTTTCAGTGTGATACATAGTCTCTTGAAATCTCTGGGTTACTCTGGCCCCTACAGCCGCTTTCCCCGTTTGGCCCAAAGGTCACTGGGCTTATACCTTGGCATGTCTGATTCCATGTCCTGACTTTCTGTGTTGTCTTTACCATTGATTAGACTCAGTGGTACCTGCATTACTTGTGTCTCCTTGGTGGGAAGGGATGCTCATAAGGGGATTTTCTCCAGTGATTAATGCCTGGGAGATTGTCGTACTACATGTTGTTTTCTCGTTTTGTTTTGTTTTGTTTTGTTTTTGTTTTTAACTCTAGAGAGTGCAGCTGCTCACAGTTAATATGGATATGGTTATTGCTCCCCTTATACACATTTTTGGTTTAAGAAAGACAAACCTTTGTGTTGTATGAAAACATCTCCCATCTTGGTTTGCAGGAAGCAGAGGCTTTTGCGTTATACCACAAAGCTCTGGATCTGCAGAAACATGACCGGTTTGAGGAGTCTGCCAAAGCCTACCATGAGCTCCTGGAGGCACGCCTGCTGCGGGAGGTGAGGCACTAGCAGGCCAGGCAGTGAGCTGTAGTGGGTAGGATTGCCTGACTCTTATCTTTATGCTCTCATTTCTTATCCTTGAAGACAGTATTGGACTTCTGAGCCACCCTTTTTCTCCACTTGTAGAGTATCGACTTCATTGGATTGTTGTGAGGATTGAGTGATTCCAGTTCAAGTACCCACTCTTTTTTTTACTTCACAGCTACTCTGCCCAGTAGGTGGGAGTACTGTTCCCATTTACAGATGTAAAAACTTGAGGCTCAGTGAGGTATCCATGGCTCAGAGCCACTCATGTAAATTGAAGTTTTAGGGCCAGGATTGAATTACACATTTTCTGGTACCCAGAGATCCTTTGGGCAGACATATTGGCAGATGCCATTTGGATGACAGACCATGAGCTCAGGGAGTCTGTGTAAGAACACTATGGACTTCTTTTTTTTTTTTTTTTTTTTTTGGAGAAGGAGTCACTATGTTGCGCAGGCAAGACTTCTGAGCTCAAGTGATCCTCTTTGCCTCCTGCCTTCTGGGAATAGCAGAAAGGGGTAATAGGGCAGGAACTGGTACTAGTGTAGGGACCATACTGAAAGTTTGCTGAGTCATGAAGATGTCATATGGAGGTTTGGAAATTGGTTTCAACCTGAAATTGACTTAGGAAGGTTTATATTTCATTAGGAAGAAAAGTTTTTGCTTTCTGATGCCCAAACATGCAGATGATATGCATTCAGGAAGCTAACAGACTCTGCAGGCATATTCAGGACCACACCTTTTTTTCAGTTAAGCAGAATCCCCTACACCCCCAGGAATGCACATGCTTGTGTCTACTCCTGCATGAATTTTGCTGCCTGTGAGGTGGAATACATCTAAATTTTCAGCAGAAAGTATCTATCCCTTCTCTCAAAGTATTTTCTCATATTTCTGACTATATAGCTTGTCAGTATTCTTTGTTTGCTAGTTATATTGTTTTAGAATTTAAAAAGGTATGGGAATTGTGGCCTGCTTTTCTCCCATTAGTAGGAAGTAAATGAGGACTCAGAGGGAAAATAATTTTTTCCATATTTACTGAGCTTTAGTGATGGGTCAGGCCCTGGACTTATTTCAAGAGTGGGTCCTCCCTCTCAGCCCTTTGTGGAGTAGATCTCAGAAATGGGAACAAGTAAGACTGAGCAGGCATTCTAAGTACAGAGCTGATGGCAGATAGGTGCAAGGTAGAAGGCCTTTAACTTAAGGGCACTGGCCATGTGTTAGTCTTATAGTCATACATGTGTATATCTCATTTTGGCACTGTTCCCCTTTGCTTATAAAAGTAAAACATGGTCATTTTAAACAATTGAAAAGTACAAAAAATATACAGAAATTTTTTTTATACTTATAAGGCATTGGTGTATTTAATATTAAACTAAATTGGGTAATTATAAGTTCACAAATGATTGGCATGGTTAGGCCCCGGACCACAGCTGATTCCTAAGAAGTGTATAGCCTAGCTGGTGGCATCATGGAGAGGCTTGTCTAGGTGAACCTTTTAGGGAAGATAGAGAGTGGTGCTGAATGTAGGTGGTCAGTTAGGTGGAGGTCAGTTTAGAGCGCTTCCACTGTTAAGTGTGCATGTATTGCTATTTAGAATGTGAAGTAGACTCAAACTATTTTTTGTTCATACTAATTTTTTGAAGGGTTCTATATTTTGAGGAGCAAAGATACTTGGAATCTAGCCCTGGTCAGCTGGTTCTTAGGGACCCTTTTATAGTCTAAGCCAGACAACAGTAGATGAGTGAATAGGTTTTGATTTGAGTTTTCAATCTTGATGGAATTCCTTAAGAGTTCCAGGTTACGTTTCTTGGATTAATCAAGGGGTGCCTCCTGAGAATGGCATGTCCTCAGGTCTTACTTATTCTGAACATGAAGAATAGTCTGTGGAAGCCACTTGCCTCAGGACTGTAGTGTGGACTAGTTACTGGAAATTGCCTTTGTGCCTGTGAGTTTTCTATTAGAAAATGTTTTTTTGTCTTTGTCCTGTGGGTAAAGCAATAGTTTTCTAATCAATAATTTCTTAGAAGGTGTAACATTTTCTGAGATTTGTCATAGAAGCTATATGAAATCACTTTTTATATTAAAGATGTTTACAATCTTTATTCTTTTTCAGCTCATCTTCACCTTTGCTATTTAACTAGGAATTATTATCCTTCTGTTACAGAGGTTATAAGATACTATTTAGTTAAAGTAACTTGCATATGGTCTCATGATAAGTTACAAGATTGAGAGCACGCTTCCTAACTGCTAATCCAGAGTTCCTTGGGTTGAAGCTCCTGCTGCCCCAGGAAGCCTCCTCACACTTTGTCCTCCATCTTCAGTCCTACAGTGGGAAGACTGGCGGGTCTGGCTTATGAATGCTGGTAAATGTCATCATCTAGGCTTTGAGCCCTCAGGTGTGGTAGTAGTGGCGGGGGAGGGTTCCCTCTGTAGTTGTTGATGCCCAAACTTTTGCAAACTGCCTTATGGTGGCCTTTCTTCTCTGTGAAGTTGGAGTTGGAGGGATCTTCTAAGAATACCTACTGCAGCACCTTCATTTTCTAGTGGAGGCTGACATTAAACTGACCTAAGAGTGTATAGCAGAGGCTAGACTGGAAGCCATGCATCCTGCTATTTGCTGAAACTTTGTTTTAGTCAGCCTTTTATCACTGTGACCAAAAGACTTGAGAAGAAAAATGTAGAGGATGAAAAGTTTATTTGGGGCTCATGGTTTCAGAGGCCTCAATTCATAGGTGGCCAACTCCATTGCTGTATGTCTAAGGTAAGGCAAAACATTGTGTTGCAAGGGTGTGAAGAAGGAAAGCAGCTCAGGACATGGCAACAAGGAACTAGAGAGAGAAAAGGGTAGGGGAGAGAGAGGGAGAAAGAGAAATACTGCTTAACTGTTTACCAGGGGCAAAATATATTTTCTAAAAGCACACCCCTAGTGACCTACCTTCTCCAGCCACATCCTACCTACCTAAGGTTACTAACTACTAGTTAAACCATATCCGTGAATTAATCCACCAATTAGGTTACACTTTATAATCTCATTTCATTTCTGAAAATGCTTGCATTGTCTCACACATGACCTTTTGGGGGGATATCATATCTAAATTGTAACAAGATTCAAGGTCTCGATGTCATTTCTTTGTCCCTGTTTCTTTTGTTCACAGGCAGTTTCATCTGGTGATGAGAAAGAAGGATTGAAACACCCTGGGCTGATATTGAAATATTCCACGTATAAGAACCTGGCCCAGTTGGCAGCCCAACGAGAGGATCTGGAGACAGCCATGGAGTTCTACTTGGAGGTGCAGTTTTGGCAGTTCTTAGATCTCTGTGTTTTAAAAGCTCTTGCTGAAGGGTTAAGGTTGTGGTCTTGTTGACCAAAAAAGCATTTGTAGTAGTGCATCACCAAGTGTTTTGCAAGAGACCCTAGCCAATGGATGTTAATAAGGAGTATATACAAGCCTGAAGAGCAGTGGTGAGGCAGGGGCGTTCTTGGGTGCAAAGGCCTGCATATGAATTCTTCCTCTGCTACCCAGTATACACAAGACTGTGAGTGAGTTATTTGACCCTCTTGGTCACACCAGTGTAGTTGAAATAATGAAAAAAGAGGACAGTTGAGAAGATCAAATCTGTTGGTGTACATATAAGTATGAAAAACAGAGCACCTAGCACCTAGACACCTAGCATCCAGTGTGCAGTCAAGTAGTATTGCCATTATTTCCATATTACCATTGCTGTATCTGGAGGCACCTCTAATATGATAATTGGACACTATTCTAATTGCTTTCTAATTACTATCTTGCAAGGAAGATGTCTTTATCCTCATTTTAGTGATAAGGAAACAGGCTCAGGATCATTCTGTTAATCAGTATTGGAGCAGGGATGTGAACTGAGGTCTCTCCATAATCATTCTAGAGTACTACAAGACTGCCATATTTTCTTTTCATTCTACTCCTTTCCTTTTCCTGTTAAATATATAAGGAATACAGATGTTTAAATTAACAAAATAGATTTAAAAATGTTCTGAGTTAAATAAATTGGTCCTTCTAACTTTTTATATTTTTTTTTCTGTGAATCATAAAAAAGTATCTCCAGGGACTGACCTTGCTAATCAGTTAGCGATCATGCATTCACTTTTGCTGTTTAAGTGGCAAGGCCAGTACCCCTTAGGATCTCAGCAACCAAATGTGCATGTGCTTATTCCAGGCAGTGATGTTGGACTCAACAGATGTCAACCTCTGGTATAAAATTGGACATGTGGCCTTGAGACTCATCCGGCTCCCCCTGGCTCGTCATGCTTTTGAGGAAGGGCTGCGGTGCAATCCTGACCACTGGCCTTGCTTGGACAATCTCATCACTGTCCTGTACACCCTCAGTGATTACACAAGTGAGTCAGACTTTGATGCTTTCTCCATGTGCTTTTATTTTTGCAGTACAGGAGGGAGGATGGCTTGGGTATAAGATGATAGCCAAAGTTAACACTGACAGGCTTTCTGCTAGACTATCAAGGAGAATGAAATGTTATTATTTTAGATCCCTACTTTATTATTCTTATCTTTTTTTTTTTTTAACAATGTCTAGATCATGCAGAAGAGATGAAAGTGACTGCATCTCAATTTATAATAGCCCAATTTTATCCCATTGGTATAACTGCTCATATCACTGAGAGATTATAGCAGCAAATAAATGGAAAGTGTCTTTCTTTTGTTCTGATGGTACTGGGGATTGAATTCAGGGTGCTCTATTACTGAGCTGTCCTGTTTATGTTTTATTTTGAGACAGGATCTTGCTAAGTTGCTCAGGCTGCCTCAAACTTGGGATCCTTCTGCCTCAGTCTTCCAAGTCACTGGGATTATAGTATGCCACCACACCCAGCCTTGTCTTTTTTTGATCAAATGCTTTATAATAATAATGGTATTTTCTCTGAGTGATTTTTCCTTTTGTCTATCTTATTTCATCTGTGCATTGTCCCGTCTTTTGTGTCTAATCAGTTTGGGGTTGCCGTGAAAAAATACTCCAGATGAAGTGGCTTGAACAACAGAAATTTATTTCTCACAAGTTCTGGGGGCTAGAAAGTCTAAGATCAATGTGCCAGCAGACTTGGTGTCTGGTCTAGGCTTTTTCCTTGGTTTGCAGAGGGCCATCTTCTTGGTATATCCCCACATGGCAAAAAGAGAGAGCTTGAGAGAACTCTAGTTTCTTTCTCTTCTTATAAGAACACCACTCCCATCTTGGGGCATGCATAACCTCATCTAAACCTAATTATGTCACAAAGATCTCACCTCCAAATACCATCACATAGGGAGTAGGACTTCAGCAAATGAATTTTGGAGAGACACATTCAGTCTATAATATTTTTGCCCTGCACCTCCAAAGTTCATGTCTTTCTTACATACAAAATGTACTCATTCTATTCCAGGAGCCCCCAAATTTGTCTTAACATCAATTCTAAAGCCCCAAAGTCTCATCTACATCATGTATGGGTGAGATTCGAGATACAGTTTATCCTGGAGCAAACTACTTCTTCAGTTGTGAACCTGTTAAGCAAGACTAAGTTATGTGCTTCCAAAATATAATGATGGGACAGACATAAACTAGATGTTTCCTTCCAAAAGGGAGAGATAGGAAAGGAGGTGATGGGTCCAAAACATACCAAGGCAAATTTCATTAGGTCATAAGGCTCACTGGATATCCTGGCCCAGTGGAGAGATAACCCACCCTTTAAGGAATAAGCCCTGCCTCCTACAGCAGGAGTGGCAGCCTAGTGACCTTGAAATTATATTCAGGATCCTTCTTCCATTTATTTATATATTTTTGTATTCATTCATTCATTCATTCATTCATTCATTCATGTATCTATCTATATTTTTGCAGTGCTGGGGATCAGACCCAGGCCACATACATGCCAGGCCAGCACTCTACTACTGAGTCATGTCCCCAGCCCCTTTCCTTTTTTTTTTTTTTTTTTCTTATTTTTTTTAAGTACACATTCATAGCCTTTCTTCATTCCCTCCTGTTTTTTTCTGTTCACTTTATTCTTAACTGGTGGTGTTTCTGCTGGTATAATTCCATATCTGTTCCTACTTTCTGCTGAGATAAGTGATTAAGTTTGTGATTCATACTCACATAAATTTTGTTATCAAATGGTTGATCAGCCACACACAGGTATTCTCTTCAGAACAAGCTTTTTCAATTTTTGCAATATAGATAGGCTGAGAATATTCCAAATCTTTAAGTCCTTATTCCTTTTTACTTAATAATTCCCTTTTTAATTCATTGTATTAGGTATTAGATTCATTTCTGTCTTCTTGTATTTTACTATACAGTTGTCCTTTGGTGTCTATGGGTGATTGGTTTTAGTACCCTCCCAGATAAAAGAATCTGTGGGTGCTCAAATCCCTTATACAAAAATGGCATAGTATTGCTTGTAACTATGCACATTCTCCTGTATACTTTAAATCATCTCTAGATTGCTTCTAATACCTAATACAATGTAAATGAATAGTTGTTATATGGTATTGTTTAGGAAATAATAATAAGACAAAAGTCAGACACAATTTCTTTTCAAATATTTTTGGTATGTGGTTGGTTGAATCTGCCAACCAAACCTGTGGATTTGGAGGGTTGACTATGATCAGTCGAGAAGAACTGTGATGTACCTTTAACACTACTTAGGAATATACTTAACTAAATGTCCAATTTCATTGCTCACTAATTCTCCCTTCCATAAAACACTAGAACAATTCAACTAAGTGCTTTATATCTTTGTGACATGGATCACTTTTTCTCTGTTTTCCAGTAACATGTTCTTCATTTCTGCCTGAGACCTCATATTCATATTTCTACTGACATTCTAGATGTAATTATTTATTATAAGAATATGAACACTTTCTCAACAGCTATTGGCCAGTTTTTCTTTGAACCCTTACCAGAATCACCTTTAACAATTCCTTCTTGGTAATATGACTTTTTCTGACATGTACCTCAGAACTCTTCAATTCTCTACCCATTACATAGTTTTAATGCTGCTTGCACATTTGTAGGTATTTGTTATAATAACACCCCATTCCTTGGTGCCTGTTTCTTAGTTCAAACTATTATAACAAAATGATAGATTCAGGGTCTTAGACAATAAACATTTATCTCCCACAGTTCTGGAAGTTGGGAAGTCTTTTTTCTCCTTCCTTTTTCAGAATCCAATAGCAGCAGAAGGGAGTACGTTGAGAAGCACAAGGCCTTGCTCACTCTTCCTACCTCTAGTTCTTGTTCTCCAGAATGATTTTTAAAATCTTTTTAATTGAGGCAACACACACAATAAAGTACACAATGAGGCCCATCAATTTGTATGTGTGAAAATACATCAATATATGAAACATTTGCTGCACCCCAGAAGGCAAGCTACTTAGGTCCTTTCCACTTATTACCATCCCATAAGGCAACTTTATTCTCTCTTTTTGTCACCAGAGATTAACTTTGCCAATAGTTGAACTTCTTTGAGGTAGAGTCAGCAGTATACTCTTCTCATCCTGGCTTTCTCAACTTGTCATCCTGTCTGTGAGTATGCCCAGGTAGGGGACAGCAGCCAGTAGGTCTTTCTCATTTCTCAGTGTGATCTGTTACATGCATCTGCACAATTTAACCATTCTGTTCATAAACATTTGAGGTTTTTTTTAGCTTTGGGCTCTTAGGCATAATGCTGTTGTAAACATTCTTAAATACATCTTTCAGTAGACATATGCTCTTGTTCTGGTTTCCCCCAATTTTTACCTCCAACAGTGTATGATAATTCTATAGCTTAACATTTGACTCTAGCAGTTTTGTCTTTCAGAGGTTTTTAGTTTCTTTTTGGGGTTCTTCCCACAGGTTGGGTACCATCTTTGATTTTTCAGCCTTCCTGTCCTATGTCAACTGGTTTAGTTTTTGCACCCTACATTCATGGTAGAAGTTATGCACAGTAAAGTCCTTGTGGGACAAAGAGAGTTGGGAGCCTGTACACAGGTTCTCCAGAGAAATAGAGCCAATTGGATATATATACATATATAGAAAAGGATTTATTATAAGGAATTGGCTCATGTACTTACGGAAGCTGACAAGTTCCAAGATCTATAGGATGAAATGGTGAGCCAGAGACCTAGGAGAACAAGTCCAAAGGTCTAGGACCCCAGAGAATTGATGGTGTAGTTCCAGTCTTTAGGCTGGCAGGCCCAGGAAGAGCTAATGTTTTGGTCCATTGAGAAGACAAGAAAAAGTCAATGTCCAAGTTTGAAGATAGGAACACAGGAAAAATTCTCTCTTGCAAAGGTCAGCCTTTTTGTTCTTTTAAGGCCTTCAACCAATTAGATGAGGCCCACCCACATTTGGGAGTGCAATCTATTTTACTCCATCCATTGATTTAAAATTTAATTTCACTCAAAAATACCCTCACAGAAACACACAAAATATTGTTTGACCAAAATCTGGACATCTTGTGGTTCATACAAATTTACACATAAAGTGTAAATGATAAATTTTCCTGATAAATTTTCCATTCATTTAATCCAAAAAGTAAAAGCAATGTGTTGAATTCATGCTTAATGAGATAAGAAGGCAGGGGTGTTGGGTTAAGGCCTATTGGCCTTCTCTTGTTTCCTTGAGATTTCTCAGGCATTTACTCTGTAGGATGGTAAACATAGTACAGATAGCAAGCTTGGCTTACTGCAGCTAATGTCCCTTCTAAGAATCAGCATCATCCAGATTCTCAGTGCCTCCCTGGTTTTCTCTCTGGAAGTCGCTGGTGGCTACCCTTCAGTTCCCACTGTGGTCCCAAAGGAACCATGTTCCTTGTTTGCCTGAGATAAGTATCTTTGGACCATCCATCAAGTAATTCTGTATGCAACATGCTGGACCACAGGGGGGAATGTACAGACCTTTCCCTGCCTACTGGGTGCAGGGCCTTTATATGCCTTCAAAGGCATGACCCCTGCCAAATGTCATGAGCAGGCCCTCCTAACCCCCGATTTGGTATACCTGAAGCATATTGTTTCCTTCTCTCCCAAGGCCTTCATGCCCAGATCACTTCTGCTTACTTTTCTCCCTCTTTTGTTCCAGATTTTCTTTTTCTGGTTATTCTTAATAGGAGTGATTTGCAGCCTAACCACATTCAAATTGAGAAGCATAGCAGGGCATGATGGTAGCCCTAGTGCCCAGGCAGAGTAGGACTGCTTTGTTGGTGCTTTGTTGCATCATGCCATTTCCTTGAGTGCTTACTGGTGAGTTCTGGCAGCACAGAGTAGCTGGGAACTCAGTGGTATGATTTGCCAGGGACTAGTCTCACTTATAAGTGCTAAAGATTTTTATAACTCACATTGTAGTTTTCCTTCATGAATCTGTCATTCTATTTGTCTCCAGGCATTAGTTTGCCTATTACTGTCTCCTGGAGGAGCCAGAATTGGCATAGGCTTTCCAGATCAATGACTTGAGAAGGTTCTTTACTATATTAATGTGAAGGAAGTACACATCTTAAATTGTAGACAATAACTTTAAGAACAGTTTTTAAAAGAAAAAGAAGAAATACTGTAAAATACAGGTAAGTAAATTTAAAAGAAAAAAGTCTATTTATATTACAAATGGAAGCAAATGGTCACAAATGGTCACAAATGTGACCTGTTTTATCCCTTCCCTCTTCCCAATGTTGTATTGTGGCCTTCTTTCTGGCCATTTAGCACATTCCTTGACCATTTGCACAATGGCTGCTTGGCAATGTAGTGTGTGGATCAACTGGACTTAACTAGGTCCCCATGGTGAGGCAGAGTAGTTACCAGATTTTTTTGAAGATTTTCCACTTGGCCAATAGCTGATCATTGTAAGCCCCACAGGTTTTTTCCTGCAGCAATTCCTAGAAGTGGGATTTCAGTGTCCAGTTTCTCTAGCAAGGTCCTACGATTTATCCTCTGCTGGCAATGTTTGGGTCTGCTCACGTTGGAGTGCCCCATCTATATTATAATATTATAATGTATTATATTAATATATCAATTATATTATAATTAATAATATAATCAATAATATAATAATTATAATATAATATTATAATCTTAGAAATCTTTCCTAATTGAATTGGATAAAGTGCTATCTTGCAGTTATTACCAAACATTTCTTTGATTCCAGAGTGGGAACATTTTCCTTCTATTAACTAGTAAGACTGGAGTTTCTAAGTGTAGTCTCAAAAGTCCTGAAATATTTATTTCCCTTTCAGCATGTCTGTACTTTATTTGCAAAGCACTGGAGAAGGATTGCAGGTACAGCAAAGGGCTGGTTCTCAAGGAGAAGATCTTCGAGGAGCAGCCTTGTCTCCGGAAGGACTCGCTCAGAATGTTCCTCAAATGGTAAGTCCTGTCTCATCCCATGTGGTGCACCGCTCCCTGTACATCTGATAAATAACAGGAGTGTACCTCAAATTGGGTGGAGCCTGAATAGGGCTTCATCTCCTATAGAGGCCAGTGAACCTACCTTGCCCTGCCTCATTTATCTCTCAACTATACCTGATCTTGGCTCTGCCTCCTCAGGCCGAGGTTAAGCATATTTGCTGCTCTCCTTTCCTACTGTCCTGAAAATTCTTAGTGTTTTATAGTTCTCTTCTGGATGCTTGTGACAGACTTCTTCCTACCTTGCCTCCTTTCTCCAAACCAAGGTTCTGTCTCCAGTACTGCCCAAGTTCAGTGTCCCAAGCATGTCTCGGATCTTGTGCTGTTTCTACCTTGCCTCCAGGACAGAGCCCAGCTGCATCATCCAAGAGGTTGCAGCCTGGTCCTCTGGTTTGCACTCACCTCCTGCTCTTTCTCTCAAGCTTCTTTTGGTAGAGTTGCCTTGGGTACCTAGTAGATTCCAGTCTTGGCCCTGTTGTGTACCATCCTGTCTTCTCACTCTGGTTCCCACTGTGCACTAACCTGTCTCACCATCTTCCCACCCCTTTCTGCTTGTCCTGCTGTTGCTTCTCCTTCACATTTCAACTCCTGGTGATGCTTCTGCCACTTTCCATGTGCTAGCTATACCTCTCGCAACCCTCCAGATGAGCCAGCTTCTCTTGACCTTTTGTATTCCTTGGCCCCTGGAACTCACCTATTTAGAGCTAGTGAGGTTTTTTATTTTGTTGTATTTCATTTTGTTATAATCTGTCCTCCATGAGCTTATGCCTGTGTTCACATCTGTCATGAGGGACCTTAGTCCCTATATGAGTAGCTATGTGGAGTAACCCTGTTGGGATCAGGACAGTCTATACAGGATGGCAGTTTTTGTTGGGTCACCTCAAGCACAGTATGATTTGGGGAAGGCATCTAAGACCTGAGAGCCCTATCCTTATTGTATTTTGGGGATACCATTGACTGGTGAGCTTGGTTTGTCTAATGACATTTTGTTGGATTGTGCCATATAGGATAGTTAAATGCTTTTGTGTTTTTCTATAAATATTTGAGAGCATGTCTTTATTTTCTGTGACTTTTCAGGCATTATAATAATATTAATTCATACAAAAATACTTTCTCTGCTCAGTTGTAAGTTGTGGAAGAAACAAAGGGTATTAGTCATTTCCAGTTATGGGGGTATTAAGAATGTTAATTGCTGTCCATTTGAGGCCAGACCCAAGTGGTTATTTTATATGTGGGAAGAATGGATACAGATTAAAGGATATTAACTTAAATCTATCCCTCTCTATAAAATTTTAGCCTTGGCTCAAATTGTAACATTATAATTTTCCCTGTTTTACATGCTTTTAGTGACATGTCAATTCATGATGTGTCTGTGAGTGCTGCTGAGACAAAGGCCATCGTAGATGAGGCCCTGGGACTTCGGAAAAAGAGGCAAGCACTGATTGTGCGGGAGAAGGAGCCAGACCTGAAACTGGTGCAGCCAATCCCGTTCTTCACGTAGGTTATCTTTTGTCTCTAGGAATGCTGGGTTGGCTGGTGGATCCTCATGTTGGACACCACCTTGCACAGGAGAAAGAAGCCCCAAGTCTGACCTTGAGCTAGTGTCATGGGTAGAGGCTGGGAGCACCATTGCCAGAAGGCTGGAGATGTGTACCTACTCATTGACTACTAAGAAGCAACTCAGTTCTCTCTCAAGAATGTCCAGTCTTAGTCCCTCTTGGCTCTCACCATTGTTGACCCCAGCCACCTGCCATGTTTCTGAAAGCCCTACCCAGAGATGAAAAGGAAGTTAAAGCACGTGCCAGAAGGAAACTGGAAAATCTGCAGTTGATTCTAGGTGTGGAGTTCCCTGGCTGTCAAGTCTGTGCTTTCCCTCCAGGGCCAAATGAGGTGTCCTGCAAGATGGAACTGAGAGTCACCCTTGTGAGCCCTATGATGTGTAAGAGGCCCTCCCACTCCAGGAAGGGCAAACTGGTATTCATGGCCCACTAAAATTGGGGTAGTTTAGCCTGTGAACTCTGGCATTCAATTTCTGTTTTAAAAGATTCTGACATTGAATCTTAAACCTTTAAGTTTAGCATACCTTGGCATCAGTGTTCTATCCCCTGCACCTCCCTTCCCCACATACATACACCTTCCTCAGAGGCATTGTCCAGGAATTCCTTTCCTAGCTCAGACACATTTGGATCTAGTTCTGGCACTCTTGTTATTAGCTGGTGACCATTGGGACATTAAATGCTATTCCTTAAAAATCAGGAAAGTGACATCCCTTTAGTAGAAGAACATTAGGGACTTCTGCTGGCATGAGGGGCCGGAAGGTGTCAACCCCTGAATTTACTCTGGCTCAAGCTACCCCAACTTCAGATGTATTACACTGAAGATTTTGTCAGTTACAGCAATGACAAAACATTATCTACCTACCTCCACTCCCATGAAAGTCATAGTTCCAAAAATAACTGCTGCCTTTCTGTAGGCTAGTTGACCCTTGTAACAGGTACCAACCAGGTGTGGTGACTCTTTCTTTGCAGGTGGAAGTGCCTGGGAGAAAGCTTGCTGGCTATGTACAACCACCTCACCACCTGTGAGCCTCCACGACCCAGCCTTGGCAAGAGAATTGACCTGTCTGACTACCAGGACCCCAGCCTGCTGCTAGCATCCTCCATGGTGGTGACACCTGTCAGTGTGATCCAGCCAAGCCCTGTCAATACCAACCCAGCGATAGCTGTGGTTGAGCCTGTGCTCTCGTATACCTCTGTGGCAACAGCCAACTTCCCACTGCACAGTCCCAGCTTGCTGGATACAGGCGCTACTGTGGGTAAGCAGGCCTCTTGGAGTCAACTTCTAGAGAGACCTTATGTGCTAACTCAGCAAGAATGAGAGCACTGGTGTGCCCTAGCCTCTCTAGGTAGATGAGACTTGCTGATCCTCATGGCCTGAGTGGAAGTAAGAGCCCATAACCCTTTGAAGGAGCTTATGAACCTGCCCCCAGGGCCAGTGCTTCAGTACTTAAGCTCCTGCAGGGAGGTTGTAGGGCCCTGGGATGGAGTTCCTTGCTCATTGACAGCAACCTGTCCCCCACCCCAGTTGCTGAGTCACACTTTGTGTCATGGGCACTGTCAGGTCCCCTCTTGCTTGTCACATGCATTCTGAGTTCTTTGACCTTAGAAAATAAAGTCAGTAAAATTATTACCACATGTGGTAGTATATTTTTGTAATGTCTTTTCCATTTTTTGTTTTTGCCATACTGGGCATTGAACCCAGGAACACTCTACCACTGTGCTGTATCCCCAACCCTTTTTAGTGTTTTTTTAGTGTTTTGTTTTTGTTTTTGAGACAGCGTCTTGCTAAGTTGCTGAGGCTGGTTTTAAACTTGTGATCCTTCTGCCTCAGCCTCTGAATAGCTGGGGTTATACACAGGCATGACTGTGTCTCACTTATTTTATTGATTTTTATTATCTTTGGAGTTTTAAATAATTTTTGACAAAAGCTCCCACAACTTTCCTTAATTTCTCTGTCACTGCAAAAAAGAATGGTAGTTAAAGAAATTTCTGAATGCACACATACATGGTTGTTTTAACTTTCTTTCTTAATCATATATGACATTCCTCTGTTCTCTAGATAATTCACACAGTTCTTTTGGTATTTTTATATCATCTGTGCTCAGAGGGTCCTGGATAGGGTCAGTACCACTCGTTTCACCTATTCCCAGCACACATTTAGTAAGGCCCCAGAGGGGAAGGGATGCTCTAAGACCTGGCTTGTGCATCTCATCAACTCAAGAAGGGGGTGTGAGAGTTAAGGGGTTTACATTTATTTTACTGAAGACTCTGTTGTTGAAAAAGATTTCTTGAATGTCAAAGAAGAGTTCAATGCTGATAGTTTTAAGAGGGGAACTAATGCATCTGTGTGGCACATTTTTTTCACCTTTGCTATCTTATAAGGTTTTAATTTGCACTATTTGTGAAGGTGATGTTTCTGGGGGAGATAAATCCAAGAAAGGGGTAAAGCGAAAGAAGATTTCAGAAGAGAGTGGAGAGACAGCAAAGCGGAGATCTGCCCGTGTCCGAAACACCAAGTGTAAAAAAGAAGAGAAAGTGGACTTCCAGGAGCTTCTGGTGAAGTTCTTGCCATCCAGGTATTGTACACAATTTTTCTGATTAGCAAAACAGTAAATAAAAAAACTGCCAACTTACACCTTCAATATTATTTCTTATTGAGTCATCCTCTCTTCTGGGCACCTCCTTTGTTTTCCCTTAACATCTGTGCAAATATCCATAGTATACTTCATACTGGACTAGGATCTTGGATTTTCTTGCCTCTTCCTGCCTCTGAGCTTCCTAAGGCAGAAGCTCTGACTTGTTCATCTTTTGAGGACTAGGTACTTCCAGGGAGCTAAAGACAACACACACTTTCGTTAATCAACTTTCTGTCACTGTGACAAAGTACCTAAGAAAATCAACTTAGGGGCTAGGTTGTAACTCAGCAGTAGAGCTCTTGCCTAGCATGTGTGAAGCACTGGGTTCAATCCTCACCTCCACTTTAAAATAAATAAAGTATTGTATCCATTTACAACTAAAAATATATTTTTAAAAAATCAACTTAAAAGGAGGAAAGATTTATCTTGGCTCATGATTTCAAAGGTTTTAATCTATGGTTGCTTGGACTGTTTGTCTTTGGGCCTGTGATGAGGTAGTACATTGCCTTGCAAGAATGTGACAGAGAAAACTGTTCCCTTCATGGTGCAGAAAGCAGGGAGAAAGGAAGAGGTTGGGTTCCCCAAACCCCTTTCAAAGGCATGCCCTCAGTGACTTACTTCATCCAACTAGGGTCCTATACCTAAAGTGTCCACCAAGTCCCAATAACCCCGATCAACTGGGGAGCAAGCTTTCAACACCTGAGTTTTGGGGGGACATTTAAGGTCCAAACCATAATAACATGTGTCCCCATGCACCCACAGACATCTGCTTGTTGTTGGAAGCCCGGGGCCACAGTTCTTTACTTAGATGTGAATGCTTGTTGAACTCCATTTGAAAGGAGCTTCTTTCAGGGAGTGGGTGCCTGCTTGATTTTCTCCAGGTTCAGCAGTATTCCCTTGTATTTTGAGAAGGTAGAAAAGCTTTTAAGGTGTTCCCTGGTTTTGCTGGTTCTTAGTGTTACTTAGAGAAGCCTAGGGGAGGAGAAGGTACCAGGTTCTTCGGAGCTGGGAGGGACCTGGGCCCCACTGCTCTGTATATAGATTTCTCACCAGTCCTGCTTTTTGTTCTTCCTCTCACCTCCAGAGGCTCCAGGGCCCTCTATTTCTGAACCTTCCAGGGTTTATAGTGCCAGTAGGTATTATAACTCCCTTTCTCTAACTTAGCTGAGTGGAAAAAGCAGTTCAGATGGACTCTGGTCCATCTTTCTGCCTTTTCTAACATCTGTTTGGCACATCTTTTTTCTCCTAGGGCTTCCTCTCATATCTCCTGTATCTTTATAAGTTCATGCCTTTCTTATTCCTTCATGGTTTCTGGAGTGGGGTTTGGGAGGTAACCCTTTATGTGCAGTGTGCCATCTGACCAGGATTTTTCAACTGTCATTTTGTCTTGTGACAATTTCAGTGGTAATTCCATCAAAGTCCAGAAGGAGGCGCCAGAAGCTTTAGGAGAATTTCAAACCTGTTTTACAGCAGGATTCCTAATTTTACTAATTTGTTACCTTTCTGAGGTGAAGGTGAAATGCTTCAAGTAAATGTTGTTCTTAGTGCAGTTAATGTGGACCAAGGCAAGGATACAGTACCTTCTGATAAATTTCTCCTGAGGTGTGGTACCAAAAGATTTCTCCTTGGAAGAGTTGCAGGATTTGTGTACCTCTTGGTAGAGTGATCCCACCTTCCCCTTTACCCATGCTATTCTACTTGAGAACTTGCCCCCCAGCCCCCTTTATGTGGAATAGTTTTACTTTTTTTTTAGTTGTTGGTTTCCTATAAGGTTTTAGTGTTCACATCCTTGAATTTTCGGGCAACGATATGGTAGCTTGCTCAATGAACTTCCTGGGAGTGTGCAATAAGTGAGTGAAGACATTTACAAGTGTCCTGAGTGTTTATGGTGCAGAGGTGCTGGTTGAGGTAAAGGCACAAGGATGGCCAAAATGTGGTCCTTGGCAGCAGTTTGAAAGAATGATTCCTGCTGGGAGAGGCCTCTCTAATCCCAAGACTGAGCCAGGCCCAGAGCTTTGTGAGGCCCAGAACCAAGCTCAGAAGGGCCTGATGTATCCCCCATGTTCTCACCCACCCACTCACTTTTTCCTTGTTTGCTGGATGTCTCCCTCCCGCCAGGTCATAGTAGCCTGTGGTTATTCAGACTGTGGCTTTGTACCTGCTTCTTTGCATGGCTAGCCCTTTTCTATTGTCAGCCTGAATGATTCTGTTCTCTAAGGCTAGGCCCTTGTGAACCTCTGTCCCAAGCACTTTGTTGTGGATGATCTCTATCTAGGTTAATTGTGTTTGTGCTTTTTGTCTGTTTCTCCTATTAGAAGATAAATTTCCTGAAGGCAGGCTATATTCTGGCACCTAGTACCATGCCTGGAACTTGGCTGATATAAAGCAATCATCTGTTGATGGAGTATATGAATGAGTGAGACTAAACACCAGCTCACAGTGTTGGAAAGAGGTAGAACCACCTGGAGGCTTGGGCTCTGGACCTTGCCGCCCACCTATTTTAGTCTACTTCACCCTGTCTCTTAATCGGAAAAATTCAGATGCTTGTGTCAGAATGGGTGGTGTGACTTTTGTGACTTTGGCATATTCCATGCAGGTTAAGAAAGCTGGACCCCGAAGAGGAAGATGATCCCTTTAATAACTATGAAGTTCAATCAGAAACCAAACTGGAAAGCTTCTCAAGCATGGGACCTCATCGACTGTCCTTTGACTCAGCCACGTTCATGGAATCTGGTAGGAATTAGCAATGTGGTCAAACACTGTTGGAAATTCTTCTTCACATTATCCTATAACCTGTCTATGTTTTATTCTGGGAGAATGGTTCTGGGATGTTTTTTAACCTTTGATCAAAGAGATGCCTAGATTTGTTTGGGCCTAAGTGGCCTACTGGTAGGTCTACTGAAATGTCCAGGCTTATACTTGCTGTGCCCCCTGAAAACTGTGTGCTCCCTGAAGGCTGAATTCAGAGGCTTGGATTTGCAAGTTGAATCTTTATGACCACAACTGTTGAATGTGTATTATGTGCCAGACACTGCAATATTGTATGTGCATGTTCTCATTCAGTATACAGAGCAGCACTCGGAAGTCAGCCCTTTTTTGGGGGGTCAGGGCATGGGAATTGAACTCAGGGGCACTCAGCCACTGAGCCACATCCCCAGCCCTATTTTGTATTTTATTTAGAGACAGGGTCTCACTGAGTTACTTAGCACCTTGCTTTTGCTGAGACTGGCTTTGAACTTGCAATCTTCCTGCCTCAGCCTCTCGAGCCGCTGGGATTACAGGCATGGGCCACCACACCTGGCTGGAAGTCAGCCCTTTTGATGCCCACCTTAGACATGGTGATTATGAGAGGCTTACTCATAATGATGTGGGCTGGAGCCAGCCACTGAACCCCAGCAGCCTGACCTCAGCACTGTAACTTGATACCATGTTTACCTGAATTGAGGAGTGGAGGGAGGGCACAGGTACTCCTCTTTTAAAGAGAATAGGAGACTGAATGTAGAGGTCCCCTTCATCCAGATCAGGTTGTTCTCTTTCCCTGGGTAGAGAAGCAGGATGTACATGAGTTCCTGCTGGAGAACCTGACCAATGGGGGCATTCTGGAGTTGATGATGCGCTACCTAAAGGGCATGGGCCACAAGTTCCTGCTGAGATGGCCACCAGGTCTGGCAGAGGTTGTGCTCAGCGTCTACCACAGCTGGAGGAGGCACAGCACCAGCCTGCCCAACCCACTGCTGAGAGACTGCAGCAACAAGCACATCAAGGTCAGGGGCCTCTCTAGGGCCAACATCAGGGTGGGACCAGGGGACAGAGACAGGGATCTTCTATGGGTACAGTGCTGATATGATTAGCCCACTTGTTGCATCTACTTGTGGGTCGGAAGCCTAGGCCACTCAGAAGTTTGAAGTAGGAAGTCACAGGACCAACATGGTTTGTGTCCAGAAAGGCCCTAGTGACTAAGTAGAGGATAAACTGAGGTAAGAGTGGGTTCAGGGAGCCAGTGGGAGACTGTTGCATGTTGAGTAGTGTTGGTGACTGATACCAGTGGTGGCAGTGGAATTGGTATTTTGAAGGTAGAACTGACAGGATAAATTGAGCATAGATATGAGAGAATGTGAGTCATAGTGAGGGCTTTTCGTGTCATTTACTGAGACAAGTGGGTTAACTGGGTGAGGCTGGAGGACCTTGAACACACAAGCATTTGTTCAAGATGTGAAGGACTAGCTAATTTTTTTTAACTGGTGGAAAAACAGAAGTACAGAGGCTAAATAGGGATCTTAGGGAAGTGGTGGAGCCTCCAGCACTGAGCCTTGTTCAGCCTTGTCTGCTAACTGCACTCTGCACCCCAGGCTCCTCCACTAGTTGCCTCCCAGAACTCAAGGGAACACAGGATACTTGGGCCTCCTTCTCCAATTAGTTATCAGTTATCAGTGTGGGAGCATGGGGAGCTATTAGGGCCTGCCCATGTGATCTTTCTGGTTGAGGATCAAGTTGGAGGAGCAGGTGGGTCAGCACTTCCTTGCTGGGCAAACCCCACTGTGACACCTCAGGGACTCTCTCCTGGTAGCTTTTGTGCACCAGGCCTTACTTCTGCTGGGAATAGTGTGGAGCAGCAAGAGCCAAGGCTTTGGTCCCCAGGCTAACCAAGTTAATTATTTCTCAGCTGTGCCTGCTGGCAGGTGCCTCCTTGTCACTGAGTTTCAACTTCCCTTAGTGCCCTGGGAATGATGCATTGACCTCCCAGGGAACTTTTAAGACTTGAGTGGATGCAATGTCTGGCCTGACATGTGGCAGGTGACATGGCTGCCTCTTCTGCTGAATGGTCCCTCAGGACTCTGATCACTGGTCTTTTGTCATTCCCAAGTCTTACCCCAATGTGGATTCATGTGCCTTTTTTATGTCCTAGCAAGTAACCACTAATTATCACTTAGGAAATAGAAAGTATGAAGAAAAATTGTTTTTACCCAAGGTAAATTTTAGTTTAGTTTCCTCCCTACCCCCATACTTAGGTGAATCTTTGAGACTTTGTTCCTGACTTTTCTGTGCCTTTCTTGCAGGATATGATGCTAATGTCTCTTTCCTGCATGGAGCTCCAACTGGACCAGTGGCTATTGACTAAAGGCAGAAGCTCTGCAGGTAGGAGATATCTATGTTGTGTCATAGGGTGATTTTCTGAACTCTCATCTGGCTGGAGGAAGCCGAAGTGGAGGACTGAGTCATGAAATTCATACTTACATTCACAGTGGGCACATTTTCTGGATTGGCTTGTCAAGGTCCCAGACAAGTTCCAGGATCCCAGAGAAATCTCCCTGACTTCAAGGAGTAGTTAGCAGCAGCTGAGCTCTGAGAGGGAGCCATCTGTCTGCCTTAGCTGTTACTTGGGATTAAATGAAGCAGGGTCTCAGTTTTGAAGTGACTTCTCAGTGCTGTATGTTTCCCCAATAATTTTCCCAAGTGATATGGATCATTCTGACTTTTAAATTGCCAATTGAACTGGGCAAAGGGTGCATGCATATAATTCCAGCTACTTTACAGGATGAGGCAGGAGGCTTACAAATTTGAGGCCAGCCTGGACAACTTAGCAAGATTCTTTCTCAAAATTCAAAAATTTGGGGATGTAGCTCAGTGGTAGAGCACTTGATCAGAATGTGTAAGGCCCAGGGTTCAGTCCCCATTACCACAGAAATACATAAATAAATAAGCAAACTTCCACCTGGTAAAATGCAGAGAAACTCAGAGCACCCATAGAGATTGAGAGCAGATGTGGTGAAGGCTGAGGATGACCTCTGGGGAACAGAAGGGCATTCTCATACTGCATATGAATGTGACTTTCTGGCCTGATGATTTCAGTGTCTCCTCGTAACTGCCCTGCTGGTATGGTGAATGGCAGATTTGGGCCTGACTTCCCAGGAACCCACTGCCTGGGTGACCTCCTACAGTTGTCATTTGCCTCATCCCAGCGTGACCTGTTTGAAGATGAATGGTTGGAGTTTGTGGTCCGTGTTTACTGGCTGAAGGCTCGTTTCTTGGCACTGCAGGTTGGTTCTCTGGTCAGCTGCCATGCGAGTGTATGTATGTATGCATAGTACCTACCTAGGCACTGGGTTTGACATGAAGAAATGGGACATGGTTGGAAATTTTCAGCTTGTCTAAAATCCAAGCATGGCCTCTAGTCTGTAAAGTACTTCAGCAGAACCACAGAACTCTGGAAGGGCACTCCTATGCCTCATTGAACCCTACTCAAGATTGCCTTGGTGTTGACCCTTATGTTTTCCTGACAAAGCTTGAGCAAGTACATGAATAGAAACAGTGCTTTCTAGAAGGGAACTATCCACCTATTTTGTGAGAGTTCTGAGAAGGCCAGGGTGGGTTGGCTGTTACCTAGTACCCAGTACTGGGTGGTACATGGTGCACCATGGTAGAACAAGCCAAAGATTACTAGGGTCACAGCAGCAGTAGTTCATTTTGAGGGAAATAACATTGTTTAACGTGAAGATTGTCATTTCCCTAATTAGGGCAGCCCTAGGTTCTAATCCTGGCTCTGCCAGATACCTAGCCTTGCTTAAGTGTTATCAGTGTCCTCACTTGCAATGTGGGCTTTACTGATACTTCCCCTCTTAGAGTTGTGCTATGGATCATTTGTTCTTTCACTCATTTAGCAAGTATTTGTTGAGCCCCAAATGTGTGCCAGACCCTTTTATGGGAGTAGAGTAGTAATTGGATTAACACCCTGCCCTCAGGGTACCCATCATCCATTGAGATTAGGAATGTAAAGAACCTGGCACAGCACAGACATTTCCATGCCTTTTGCCCCTGTTTCTTGATTTTATTTTCCTTCTGACTAGGGAGACATGGAGCAGGCTCTGGAGAATTATGACATCTGCACAGAAATGCTCCAGAGTTCCATTGCCATCCAAGCAAAGGCAGGGACTGAGCAAAGAGACATTGTCATCCGACTGCCCAACCTCCACAATGACTCCATCGTTTCCCTGGAGGAGGTGAGTAGGAGTTTTTAATGGTGTTTTCTTGGTCAAAAACTTATTCTGAGTCGGCCCAGTTAGACCAGGCCTGACTTGTCCCTGAGGAGGAAAAGAACCACCTGCATCCTAAGCAGGGTTCCTGAAGAGGGGTCAGGAGAGCCCCAAGAGAGGTAGCTCTGGCACAAAAGGGTTCCAAAGGCTCCCCTGATGTCACACTCCACACATGAAAAGCTTGTCCAGTGGCAGATATAGAAGTTTCTGCTAGCATAATTTAGAAGTGGTTATTGTTCATCTCCCCTGACTATGTATGGTGGCAATTCTAGCAGAACTAGAGGGAAATGTTAGCTGATGAAGACCAGTATTGATCTGGCCGTGAGGGTGGAATAGCGGTGCCTGGCACACATGCTAGATTTCATTTAGATGGCATTCTTCTCTTTATGCAACCTTAGTCCTGTTGTAGTTCCACATCTGTGATGTGTCCACCTTGTCTGAAAGTAACCTGTAGACTCAAGGTTTATTTCAGGGCAAGTCCAGGTACAGTGCCCTCCTGCCTATGTGCTGAAACTGCCTCAGGCCCTATGAGGAAAAGGTTCTGTGGATCACTTATGAGTGCCTAATCTCTCTAGGTCTATAGTCTGACACTGTGGTTCTGAAAGTCTGGTTTGCTGAAATGTGACCCCAAGGCTCTTTTTTTTTTGGTACCAGGGATTGAACCCAGGGGTGTTTAACCACTGAGCCACATCCCCAGACCCTTTTTTATTTAGAGGTAGGGTCTTGCTGAGTTGCTTAGGGCCTCACTAAGGGGCTGAGGCTGGCTTTGAACTCACAATCCTCCTGCCTCCGCCTCCCAGGCTGCTGGAATTACAGGCATGCACCACTGTGCCTGGCCACAAGGCTATCTTGACTATTATGGTAGATGCTGTTCTGGAACCCCTCTGCTTCTTTGGTGATTTTGTGGATTGGGTGTATTTATTTATTAAAGAACTGAATGACTTGACCTTAATATAAATACTTTAAAAAATGCATATATTTATGTGAACACTGATATATTAAGTGAAAGTCTAATATTTTTTGGCCTGGAGTTTGGGAGTAGGGGTCAATGTCTAATTTTATCCTTCTCATCTGATGGGATAAATGCAAACACTGACAGATTCTTGGAGGTCTTGAAGGGTTTGCCATCAAACAGCATCTCTGGACCTTTTTCAGATTGATAAGAACCTGAAGTCACTGGAACGGTGCCAGTCCCTGGAGGAGATTCAGCGACTTTATGAGGCAGGTGACTACAAGGCTGTTGTACATCTGCTCCGCCCCACTCTGTGCACCAGTGGGTTTGACCGGGCCAAACACCTAGAATTTATGACTTCCATTCCTGAGAGGCCAGCCCAGTTGCTTCTGCTACAGGTTTGTGCTCCCTGTCTGTGTCCCTCACCTTTGCTTGTATATGTGTTTATTCTCTGGAGGCTCTGAGGTGGACCTTGAGAACACATACTTAGAAAAGTGGGAGTCAAAACCATCAAACCTGGCTTTATGAATATGTTAGTCAGAAGATTTGTTCAAGACTGAGGGAGGGGCTGGGAAGATACTCAGTTGGTAGAGTGCTTGCCTTGTAAGCACAAGGCCCTGGGTTCGATCCCCAGCACCCAAAAAAAAAAAAAAAAAAAAGACTGAGGGAAACATTAGAATCTAGCAATGCAGGTTTTAGAGTTCTTTATGGCTTAAGGTGAACCCCAAACTTGACTCTGAACTTTTTGCATGGCAGAGGAGGAAAGAAGTGTCAGGATGTCATCCTTCCATCCATTCATTTGTTCATCATCTCTGCTTTTGTTGCTTTTTAACTAATGAGTAGATATAAAATTGATAAAATACCTGTACAGTGTAAAGATTCAAGATAAAATAAAGATCCATGTACAACTGTATAGTTGAAGAAAAAGAATACCAACATCTTGTTTGAAGCTGCACATGCCCTCTGGGCTCCCTTCCTGCCTCTGTTCTTTAGGAAGTAAACCATTATGGAACCTATTAGGGAACCAGCAATTGCTAGACCCTGGAGAGTTAATTACTCAACTTTCTGAGCCTCAGTTCCTCAACACTCAGGTGAGGGTGGCCAGTTTTCTTACCTCACGCCTGCTGTGAGGATTATGCAAGTCAACCTGTGTTAGAACAGGGCCTGGCACATAGCAAGTACTATGAAGGTGCCCCTGTCATCATTGCCACCAACCTCTGTGCCTAACTAGACAGAGAGACAAACATGGGCAATAGTAATGTATTTGGCAGCATTGACTGGTCTGGAATCCTGGTCCTTTATGGTTTATACCACTAATCACATTGTATATGTTATGTTATTGGGTTCTTACCTCTTAGTTTAGAAAGAGAACACAACTGTGGGCAACAGTCAAGCACCACAGCACTGGATTTGGGAGGAAAGAGTTGGTTTTGGGAGGGAGAACAGGGGATGGGGAGGCAGGCTCCAGACCCTGGCTAAGGAGATCAGGCAGGACCAAGCTGAGATCAGGAGATGAGATGTATCTGACCTAGGTTATAATAGCAGACTTTTGGGTGACTCAGCATGGCAGTGTGTGGGAGGGACAGTGGGGTGTTACCCCAGAATGGCTTTGGGGGGAAGAGGTCAGCCCTGTCTCTGTCTCTGTAGGATGTCCCCAGTGTTCACATGTCTTACTACTGTGGTCATTGTAATCACCTACTGAATGTGGCAGGAAGCTCCATTGATGGGGGGAGTCAGTGTTTAAATGGACACTGAATAGTATTAAGGGCTGTACCTTAGGACTGTGCCACATGCTGTGGAAGCTCCTGATTTTTGTGAGTAAGAGATTTCTGATCATTGCTATTTCCTATTGAGAGAGTGTTTTCTTATCAATTGGAGTACTTTTTTGTTTGGTTGTTTTTTTTACAGTATTGGGGATTGAACCCACATGCTAGGCAAGGGCTCTATCACTGAGCTACACTCCTAACCCTGGAGTGCTTATCTATCTATGTATCTAATCTATCTATCTGATATTGATTTTTTTTCCATTATATCTTGCAAATATTTTTTGCCAGTGTGTTGTTTGCTTGTAAATTGTGCTTTTGTTTTTTGTTTGTTTCTACATATAAAAGCTTTATATGTAGAAACATATAAAGTTTGAATTTTTATGTGGCCAAATCATTTGACGTTCTCAAATGTTTGTGATTTTGTTCATTATGGGTTTTGTTTATTTTGCTTAATCAGGCTTTCCCAGGCAGGAAAAAAAAATACTCATCTATTTGTTTCACATACATGGCTTGAATTCCTACAGGGTGCCTGGCACTAGACAAGAGGCAGGCAGTTTTTTATTTTTTTGTTTTCCTGTATTTAATTTTTAGTTGTATGTGACACAATACTTGTGTTTTATTTATTTTATTTATGTGGTGCTGAGGATTAAACCCAGAGCCCCACACATGGAAGGCAAGTGCTCTACCACTGAACCCCAACCCCAGCCCAAGGCAGGCAGTTTTGAGGAAAGGCAAGAGATATACCACTAGAGATAAAAAATGTATTTTACCTTGTTTTCTTCTAGCAATGTTCATCTTTTATGTTTTGTGTTTAACTTACTTCCTTTGACTTCTCTGGAGTTGGGGGTTGAATTTGGAACCCTCCACCATAAGTGTATGAGGGTTGTCTCCTAATTTAGGCAAGTTGCTTTTTTTTGTCCCTCAGTATAATTTTGTTGTTGTTGAGTTGATTGCTAGAACTCAGAATTTGGGGTTGCTATTTTGAGAAGGAACTTTTGTTGGGCATTATACTTCCTAACTGTACATTGCTGGTTTATAGGAACCCTATTGACTTTTGCCTGTTTATTTTGAATCCAACCATGTACTGGATTATTATTTCTGATTGTTTTCTACTCATTTTATTTGGGTGCAGTTGTTTTGCTCACAGTCAGTGGTAATTTGTGTTCTACATTAGTTGGCACTTAATTTTTAAAATATATGTTTTAGTTGTTGACGGACCTTTATTTATTTACTTATATGTGGTGCTGAGAATTGAACCCAGGGCCTCATACATGCTAAGCAAGCATTCTACCATTGAACCACAACCCCAGCCCCTGTTGGCACTTATTCTTAAGCTTTTTACTTCTTCCTGGCCTTGAGGCCTGGGGATTGTATCATAGTAGGGCACTACTAGTGGATTTTTGTCTTGTCCCTAACTTTCACCACAGTATGACTACAGTTTAAGGCCAGAAGTCTTTATCTGCCCCTTTTGTGCTCAATGATTTGACCAGAAGGAGTCAGCTCAGGTTTTGGACCCCATAGCTGCACTTCATAGGTGCCTCCTGCACTCTCCTCCTGCTTAAGGGAGCAGACTTTCCATAAAGAAACACAGGTTCGATTTTTCTAGCAATTAGGGCTGTTTGGGGAGGTTTTGATGTATGCTCAGACATTGCAGCACATTCCAAAGACGGTTTGGATATTTCTGCTCTCACACCTATCATTGTTACTTCAGAGAGTGGTGACTACACATGTTGAGGCAGGAAGGAACCACTGCTGGGCCTGGGCTGTGGGGAGGTCAGATCCCAACGGGGCACTAGCACTTTCTGCTGGTCCAACAAGCAGCTTGCCAGATCTGTGAATTCAAAATAGGCTATATTTCCCTATATAGTGATGAAAGAACCTAAGATTCCCAGGGGTTTAAATAGGTTATATTCTAGGGCCCAGGGGTCGGCTGGGTAGGGGAAGAGCTTTGCAAAAAGTGATGACTCCCAGAGAGATTTTAAAATAGAAGTAACATCTCCATGTGGTGTCCTGAGAGCTCTTCTATGTGCATATAAGCTCATTCATTGAATACTCGTGGTACCTCCAAGGGGGTGATGCAGGGCTGAGGCTGAAAAGGACTCAGCACCTTGGCCCCACCTGATCACAGGGGAAGAGGGGCCTCATAGAACAATGACTTCAGCACTGTCTGACCAGTTGTCCCTGCTATGATCTCAGCTCAGATCCTTCTCTGCTGAAACAGTTCCTCTCCAGCAGTCTGCCCTTCTTCTGCTGAGCCCCCTCCAGAGCTTTGGCACTGAAGGGACATGGTGCCTTAGGGGAGAGCTGATGGAGGTGTTAGAATCCCTCTGTTTCATATTGACCAATTGCCAACTATGTGGCCTCATTTCCAGGATCCCACCTTTATAAATGGGGAAGATGAGTCACAGAGGTGAAGTGCCTTTCTGAAAGCCCCCTGACTTGTGGCAGCCATGCTAGTATTGCACATAGGTCACCGTCTGCCCTCTTAGATGCCTGAAGGCTGTAGGACAAACACTGCAGTGAGGGTTTTGCACTGCCCCTCATCTCTTTACCTCAGCTCTTCCCACCTCAGGTTTAAGACCAACATGTACTGAGCTTATAGTATACCTTTCATCTCCCTTCTTCTTGTGCTTAGGACTCCTTGCTTCGGCTGAAGGACCACCAGCAGTGTTTTGAATGCTCTGATGTGGCTCTTAATGAGGCTGTCCAACAGATGGTGAACTCAAGTGAGGCTGCAGCCAAGGAGGAGTGGGTGGCCACAGTAACCCAGCTGCTGCTGGGCATTGAGCAGGCACTCTCTGCAGACGGCAGTGGCAGCATCCTGAAGGAATCATCCTCCACCACTGGCCTTGTCCGGCTCACTAACAACCTCATCCAGGTAACCTCTATTTTTTTCTTTCCCTTTCCTGCCCCAGAAAGTGTGTCAATCTGATGACTCCATTTTCAGTAGTTCACTGGCTTTTACTGTGAGTTAAAGACCCCAAAGAGGATGAATTGACCTCACTGGCAGACACTTTGGGGATCTGAGAGGGTGTGCAAACTCCCTGGGTCTGGTTGGGTTCTGGGAATTAGAGACAATATACTTGGCAGGATGGGGTTTTCCCAGACCACCAGTCCCAGAGAAGAAGAAACAAGCTTAGAACAGGGCCTAGTCTGCTTGCCTTGAGCCAAAAGCAGAGTGGTGATGAGAGCCTAAGCCTCCTGACTTCCTATCAGGACTCTCTACCACCATGCTGCTATGGCACTTCTTCCTCAAAGGTAATCACAGCACCCCATATCATCCAGGCAGGGTTTGAGCAGGGAACTTTCCTCTGCCCCACCCTTGACTCTCTCCTCGACTTCCACTCAGGCTATCTGCAAGTCCTGCTAAACACACATACTTTGCATCTCTTCCTTTTGTTTCTTCCCTTCATCTTCCTTGTTCTGTCATAGTCCAGGCCACTGTCACCTCATATGAACTGTGACAGCACAACCCTATGGTCTTTCCGTTGTTTCTACCCTTGCAGCCCAGCTATCACCCTACCACAGAGGCCTCTTTCCAAAACTGAAACATGAATGTGTTTCTCTCCTTGCTAAAAACCCTTCACATTCCCTCTGGGTGGTGTGCTGCCCAAGGTGCACTGATACTGTCTCTCTCTGTCCTCTTCTATTTCCTTGACTGCAACCATTCTGGGCCAGCCTTTGGTCTC
Source organism: Sciurus carolinensis (assembly GCF_902686445.1). Lineage (NCBI taxonomy): Eukaryota > Metazoa > Chordata > Mammalia > Rodentia > Sciuridae > Sciurus > Sciurus carolinensis. The sequence goes on along the minus strand of NC_062220.1, from coordinate 120,437,528 downwards.
CTGTCTGTATGCCTGCTCTCCCTGGGTACTGGGCATAGCCACTCACCTGGAAACTTCTTTCAAGGGTTCACCTCTGCCTGCCCCACCCCTCCTCTGCAACTCCCTGTTGCTGCATTTGCTCTCATTAGCACTCAGGTAGTTTGTCCGTAGCTTTCTTCCACATTGAGTAATTGCACATGGCATGAGGGAGAATGCTGTGACTTCATCACTGGGTACTATGAGACTTTGTCTGATGACATACTGGGGTGCTACTAGGAACACTGACCTAGTAGGGGTGGGCAGGCTGCATGCCCCAGATCTTCTAGTGGGCACTGCAATGGTACTCATTTCAGGAGGGTGGGGGGCAGAACTGGCCATACTCTAATAACGCTGGTACCCCCTGCCAGGTCATCGACTGCAGTATGGCTGTGCAGGAAGAGCCCAAGGAGCCCCATGTCTCCTCAGTGCTACCCTGGATCATCCTGCACAGGATCATCTGGCAGGAGGAGGATACCTTCCGTTCCCTCTGCCACCAGCAGCAGCTTCAGAACCCAGTAGAGGAAGGTGCGCAGGCAACAGGTTTGATGGGAATGGGCCTTGACCCATGGTGTCCTTGCCCCTGACCTCTGCCTTAGGGTCCCAAGGCCCTACCAAGGTACTCTAAGTTGGCTTGGGTTTTGGTGTGACAGGATTTCTTATGCCTCTTAGAGGCAGAAGCTTCCCTGTTTCTTCCCTCAGAAAGTTCACTGCGCAGTGATAATGGGAAGCATGGATATATGGTGTGTTGCATGTCTGGTGCATGTGGCAGCATAGAGGGAATGAGAGCAAGGCCAGAACTTTAAGGAGTACTTTGAAGTGTCTCATACTTGTAGCTCCTTTAATCCCATTGCAGCCCCAGAATGAGAAGCCTAGAGCAGTGTGGAGCAAGCACAAGTTCCACATCCCAGCTGTCATTTCTTGGCTGTGTGACTTTTGGCAATTCACATAACCTCAACTTCTATTTTCTCTTATCCATACTGGGAATAATGGCATCTACCTCAGGGGGTTGTTCCAAGAACAGACTGATTAAAGCCATGAAGCACCATAGCAGATCAGTATCTAGCATGTAGTAGATGCTAAGTAGTCATGAATTGAGAACCCAAAGAAGACAATCTAGGACCCTTGATGGAGATGGCACTTGAGCTGTGGTCAATATGGGTAGAAAATGTTCTGAATTAAAGAAACTACATCAAAACACCTAGTTGACACTTAAAAAGTAAGCATTGCTATAATCCTGTCAAGGTTTTTTTTTTTTTTCATTTTTTTTTTCTTTCTTGAATTTACTGTCAGCCTTGGCTTATATACATCTATTTTTAAGTGTATATAATACACATATTTATGTATTTATTAATTAACTTAAAATTAAGTTTATTGGGAAATTTTTCCTCAGTAATTTGTAAAATAAGAAATGTGGAAAGAAAGGTATCCCTATTCCACCTGACCAGAGAGAAAACCAGAGTTAATTTGTAATTTGTCTCCTTCTACTCACTGTCTCTATAATTTTGTTTACTCCTCAGATATTTTTCAGTTTCTCAATACATGTAAGGCCTCTGAATAAGACTCCACTGGCCTTGACAGGTTTGTGGTAGGAGGAGAGAGGTGAGCTTTCTGACTGTTAGACCAGTGAGATTGGTGAGGTGCCTGAGGCTGCCTTAGGTAGGCTGAGAGGTGAAGCTGAGAACTGGTAGAAAATCTGGAGCAGAAGATGCTGGGAGGTGGAGCCATGGTGGGCAGTGACTCAGGAGGCATGGGGTGTGTGGGTTGTACATGAGAGAGGGCAGACTGCAAAGGACTTTTAGACTTTGTTTTGTAAAGCTATTCCCGTTTTTTGTTCCATTGTCTTGTCTTCATAATACTGATTGCAGGTGCATCCTCTCCTGAGCTCCTCCCCCTGCAAGTAGGAAGACTGCAGTACTTCTTTCTTATAGGTCATACTGTAGGGAACACTTCATGTGTACCCTCAGTTGATTTTTTTTAACATAAATTTCTGGGAAGTTTTTTAGTACCTTATTATTTTCCCAATAAAATTTTAGTAGTGAAAAATAAAAGATTTGTAACTCTAAACGTTTATTATTTTTCTAAAGATAATACAAGAAAACTTCCATATTGAGATTTTCCCTTTCCCTCAAAATTAATTATACAAACAAAAAATAGTCTTTAAAAAATCCACCAGGAAGTAAACAAGGAAAGAGGACGAGTCACATGCCTTCAACTTTGAAAAGTATGCCAAAGAAAGAGATAAAAATTCTGGTGGACTGACAGCACACACATGGCTCTGTTATCTCTGCCCCAATTTAGGTAAACTGAGGGAAGATGATAAGTTGATCAAGTTCAGGGAAATGTTCATTTCTCTAATTTGTTCAGAGTGTACTGATGGAGAAGCCCTTCCATATTGCCCTGGCCCTTAGCAGACTAAGTTGAAGGAATAAAACATACTTCTGAATGTATGGCAAGAAGGACTAGTTAGGCCATTGTCATACACTAAACTCTTAGCAGGAGTAGGGGTGGTCTGAGATGTAGAGTTGGTCCACATATTGGTCTCTCAAAGCAGACACTATAATAAGGTTTATTAAAGATTAGTATGTGCAAAAAGTAGGGCAGGAGGAAGCAGAATTGGATGGAGGGAGAAGTGAAATTGTGATGCAGGCCTGACAAAGCCTTGGCCAACCTGGCAGGGAGCTCTGGATTGATAGTTGCCCATCAGAGCTGTCCCACCTAAACTGAGGTAGCCAGGCCTTTATACTTCCATCGCACTTAATCATTGAATGTGACTACACATTCAATGAAAAGCATATAACTTCAGGTAAGGTGAGTTTCTAGCTCTAGCAGACCCTGAAGGAACTGAACAGTATCTACCTCTGTAGACATAGAAGGAGAATTAAAATTGTAGCTTTAAGGAAAAGCTTCAGCTAATTCACCCATGATACATTACAACTCTTAGGTAAGTCTGGAGGAATTGCCCAGGCTGACCTTAAGCAGGACAGAAAGAAATGACATGGTAAGTGTGCTAACATATTGTAACCCACCCCCCACTAAGGGTTGGGGGAACAAAAAGAAAAGAGTGACTGTAGTCTACAAAAAACCCCAATGAACTCAGCCTGGCAGAAAATGTACTCCAAGAAAGAGAGACAGAATCTCTGTAAATGGTTTGCCCAAGAAAATAATTTATTAAAAATTTTGAGCTGATTAACAATGAAATGAAAAGGGAAATTGCAGAACTAAGGGAAAACTCTGCAAACCAGTTCTTACTGTTATAAACTCCTAAACCCAAACAGCAAGGAACAGAATGAATATGACAAAAATGAATAAGTAGATGCAATGAAGAACTCAAAAGTATTGGAGGGAAGATGATAAAGGTGGTGGACAGGGATTGGTTCCATGTAAGGACAAATAGTGTCCCCAGTGGAAAAACATAGACAATGAGACAGGAGAAGCAACCCCCCTAATGTGAAATATAAGATAGTATCTGTGAATGTAGTAAAAATTTAATCTTCAGATTCCAAGTGTACAGTAGATAGCAGGAGAAATTAATATATATCAATCCATATCAGATACATCCTGGTTAATCATCTACTGAAAGGGTAAAAAAAAATTAGGTTTCTAAGCTGAACAAATAATTATTGTCTTCATGGGATTAAAAAATGAGACTCATTTTAGATTTCTCTAAAGCATCAGTCAGTGCAGTCGGGATGATGTATATGTCTGTCCAGTTCCCCAGAAAAGAAAGTATGACCTGAGATATCTAGCCCAGTTGTTTGTAATTATAGAGCACCCAGTTCATTTAAAATTGGAGTTGAGAGAAAGCAACTGAGCTAAGTATGGTTGTAGAAAAAAATGGACTTGTTATAAACCTAGAATTGCTACAGAAAATGTATGCAACAAAACTGAAAGGTAGGGAGACAGAAGGAAGCGTTATAAAACCAATCACTCATCTTATGTAACAATCATTCAATGTCTTTATAAATGGAAATGGTAAGACCCTCAAAGGATTGGAGTGGCTAACAGAGCACAATAACTTCTGTCATCCCAGTGACTGGAGGCTGAGGCAGGAGGATCACGAGTCAGAGGACAGCTTTGGCAATTTAGCAAGACCCTGTCTCAAAAACAAACAAACAAACAAACAAAAAAATCCAGTGAGGTAGGTCAGTGGTAGAGCATTCCTGGGTTCAGTGCCCAGGGCAAAAAAAAAGACTTGCTTGAATTTGATGATGACCTGACTTTTTTTTTCAAACCAGTGCTTACACTTTTTGACTGGTGCTGACCAAAAATAAAAAGTACCAAGCAAATTTCAGGAAAGAAATTTATTTCTCCTGGGTGTAATGCCTTGTGACATTTTCTATTTTGATATGTTCTCTCTTAATCCCCTCTAAAAGTGCTAGTTATAAGCCACTAATAGATTATGACCTAGAGATTAAAAAATACTGAGGTTCTTTAAAGGAACTAATAATAATTCTAGTGGTGATCAAATGTTTAACTGAAATTCAGGGTTTTTTTTCCCCTTCGGTTTTCCTTTTTCTTCTATAATATTCAGGCATGTCTAAAGATAAGAAGTTTTAGGAAAAGGTACTGTGAGTTCCATTATTATAAATTATTTGTCCCTCTCTTTCAAAATGCCTCACAGATATACATAAAGATATTTTGAGTGATGGTCACCACATGTCAACATTGGTTCAGCCTTGGAGGCTAGTATTTTAGTGAATGAAGCATTCCTTCTTTATACTTTCCTGTATGATTTGAATTTCTTTTTGATACACATGTATCGTTTTAGTAAAACCAGTCAAATCATTCTTATTTAAAAACAGGAAAAGAAGGAAAGAAAGAAAAATTCTGCGGGCACTTTGGTAAAGACAAAAAGGCCCCAAAGAAGAGATAGCCTTGAATGCTGCCTGCAATTCCTTGAATGTTCCTGCTAACTCTGCATCTATTGGTCCGGTCTTCTTTAGGAATGTCAGAGACACCCATGCTCCCCTCTTCCCTTATGCTGCTCAACACAGCCCATGAATACTTGGGAAGAAGGTCCTGGTGCTGCAATTCAGATGGGGCTCTGCTACGATTCTATGTGAGTGGTTTCCCCAGGCCATGGGCTGTTAGTACTGGGCTGGGATGGGGCAGAGGGTGCAAAGAGGCTCTCTTGAGCTTGTTTGGCCTTTCCCCTGCAGGAGGGCCCACTGTGCTTCTTTGACTGTACTTTGTGTGTGTATGTGTGACTACTGAGACTTGCCAGAAAACTTGAACTTGGTTCCTATGTTAGTCAGCTTTCCATTACTGTGACAAAATACCTGAACTAATCAACTTATAAGGAGGAAATATTTATTTTGGCTCAAGATTTCAGAGGTTTCAGTCCCTACCGCTTGGTCCCATTACTTTTGGTTCTTTGGCAAAGCCGTACATCACAGCAAGAGCATGCAACAGAGGAAACCTGTTCATGGCAGCTGAAAAGCAACAAGAAAGACAGGAGGAAGCTGGGGTCCTGAAATCCCCATTAAGAGCATGCCCCCAGTAGCATTTACTTCCACTAGGCCTTGACTTCTGAAGGTTCCACCACCTTCTAATAGTGCTATGGGCAGGGCTAGCCTTCAATCATGGGCCTTTAGGTGACATTCAAGATTTAAACTATGGGGCTAGGGATGTGACTTAGGGGTAAAGTGCTTGCCTCAAAAACATGAGGCTCTGGGGTTCAATCCCCAGCACCAGAAAAAAAAAATTTTTAAATCCAAACTGTAGCAGTTCCCTTGTACACCTGAGACTTAGGGAACTCTAGACATGGTCTTGAAAAGCAGGTGAATTTAGTTCCACTAGTTACTGCTGTGTCTGTTACTAGTTGGACACAAAGGTAGGCCATAATAATAATTTTAAGAGTAGTTACTGCATTCACCACCACCAACTTCTTTTGAGTCTTGTTTGCCAAGCACCACTCATTATGTCAGATCGTAATTGTTCGATCGATAGCTATTACATTTATTCAGTCAATAACTCTTTAGTGAGCCTACATAAGCTGACTTCCTTGAACTTGCCAACTGTGACTTATTGTTAATAACTGTCTGGGCTTTCTGGGGATAAGCAGCATAAACCCTGTCCCCAAAGCTTTTTGTTGAGTGGGAGGCCAAGCTACAGAGCACCAGGTATTCTGAATTTACCAAGGGAGAGGCATCCAATCCAGCCTATAATATCTCTTAATAAAGTTTTATAAGGACATAGCCACATCTGCTCATTTACAAATTAATTATGGCTGCTTTTGCAGTACAGTGGCAGAGTCAAGTATTTGACACATCTTTATAGCCTACAAAGCCTGAAATATTTACTATCTGGTCCTTTAAAAAGTTTACCATACGCTGTTCTATACCTTCTCTTCAGCACGCTTTACAGCTGTAGCCTCCCTTCCTAGTATCTTCCTCCTCTGCCCTATACTTTCCCCATAGCTCATTACCTGGTAGTATGCTATATAATTTATTTATTTATTATGTTCATGTGTGTCTTCTCCACTGAAATGTAACTTGTGAAAAAGTAGGGAATTCTGTTAATTTGGTTCTCTTCTGGATCCAAGTGCCTAGTACAGTGCGTGGCACAGAGTAGGTTCTTAATGAATATGTCCAGAGCTCATGTATGTGTAGGGCCTGACACTTGGAAAAGCATCATGCTGAGGATGTGGAGACTTGGTGGAGGAGACCCTCTGGCCCAGGGCCTTGGAGTTGCTTAATGTCTGAGGCAGGTCCCAGCCCCAGCTCCAGATGACTGTCTGCCCTACTCTGTGAGCTCCAAGGGCCCTGTGTGCTCACCCTAGAGTAGCTCTATGCTCCGGGACCATTTGGGGAAGACTGATGCCAGGTGGAGTTGTTTTGCTAACCAGGAATTTGTCCCCTTCTTTCTTCCCTCTGCATTGCAGAGTGCAGGGACATTGCTTCCACAAGGTCACCTTCTCATGCAAATTGGAAGAGTGAGTTAGTACCTTTTGTAGGCTGGCCTTGGGTGCTGGTAGAGAAGAAGAGGCTAAAGGGGCCAGCAGGTGGTCCTATTCCCAATTTTACTCAATCTCTGTCTTTTTTGGCAGAAAATGAATGTAGCTGCCAGTATCTGCCAGTTGAATTTGAGAGAGTAGAAGTGATATGAGCACACTTGTGTTTTGTTTATAGTTCCTCGTTTTTCTGCCCAGGGTCCACTTGAGATTCCTGTGACTTCCCACACTCAACCCCATGCCTTCTGCCTGCCACTCTCTCTCTTAGGTCCCACATGACTGGCTGATCCTTTCCTTCTTTTCTGAGCAGCCTTCCCTGGTTCCTCCATTCTCTGTTGCCCCTACAGCTGGATACCTTACTATTTGTTTCTGTGTTGCATGCCCCTCCCCAACTAGATTGCATCTCTTAGTCCAGGACCTTTTCTGTCTTGCTGTCTGAAGCATCCCTAGGGGTCTGAGCAGTGCCTGATGTAGACTTCTTGTCCAGGTGATATTTTTCCAGTGAATGAATAAAATAGACACTTATTCATTTGTCCAGAAGTGCTGCCTGAGCACTCATCCTGGGTGCTGTAGAGGTTATCTCAGATTCATGGTCTGTAGGTAAAAGACTGTCTTGAGAGTGCTTTAGGGGCCAACATCAGAGAGATCCTTTGTGTGGATTATTTTCTCTTATTAGAGTAGAAATAGTCTGAAATTCTTTTGGATCCCATCTTTTCTTGAGTTAGCTGTCCCCCCACTCCCACCAGTACTTGGAATTGAACTCAGGGGTATTCTACCACTGAACTACATTCCCAGCCCTGTTTAATTTTTTATTTTGAAACAGAGCCTTGATAAGTTGTCCAGGCTGGCCTTGAACTTGTTATTCTCCTCCTTCAGCCTCCTGAGTCTGGAATTACAGGTGTGCACCACCATGCCTAGCTAGAGTTAACATTTCTTATCCTGTGTTCTGTTTGGGTTGAGGAATTCTTTTTTTTTTTTTTAATTTTTATTTTTATTCATTGTACACAAATGGAGTATAGCTATCATTTCTCCGGTGGGTTGAGGAATTCTCACCCATTCATTCACGCTCAGTTCAGATAACCCCTCTTGTGTAGAGCCTTTACTACTTTCTGGGATGTTCCCTTTTATACTATGTCCCACATACCACCACTCAGATTGTATGCATATTAATAATCTACTGTATTTGCTGCAAACTTGTCTTCTAATGAAAATAGGAAGTAATAGGAGGGATAGCATTTATTCATTTCCCTCTCTTGCTCACTTTATTAAAGTTGGTGTATATCTTTTTGTCCAGGTTTTTATACTTAATTATTACATATCTGCATATCACTGAACAACATATAGTTACACGATTTTTTTAAAATTTTAAGCACAAAATATATGCTCTTGCAGCTTGCTTTTATTCATTTCAGTACAAAGATAGTTCCACATTGATACAAATCAGTGGTTTATTCATTTTAATAAGTAGTGTTGGGTTATTCATTTCATTTGCTTTATAGGATCATATATTGTGTGAGCATATGAATTATTTTTAACTTTTTAGTATGGAAATTTCCAAACAATAAAATAGAAGTAATAGTATAGCGTTCTCTGAGACGCTGAGCACTGAAAAGTAATTATTAATTCATAATGCATTGCCATTCCCCCACCTACTCCCATCCCTCATTGTTTTAAAGCAAATCCTAGACTTTGTATCATTTTGACTATAAATAGATTACCATTCTCTTAATGATGGTGTTATGGCATTACTCTGATGGCATTATTTATCCATTTTGGAGGTTAACATCCACCTAGTTGTTTTGTGTACTTGTGAGAATTTTTCTAGTGTGGATTCCTATAAAAAGAATGACTAAGCCAGGCGTGGTAGCCTGTAATCCCAGCTGCTGAGACAGGAGGATCATGAGTTCAAAGCTAGCCTCAGCAACTCAGCAAGGCCCTAAGCAGCTCAGCAAGACAAGACGCTGTCTCTAAATAAAGTATAAAAAAGGGCTGGGGATGTGGCTCTGTGTTAAAGCGCCCGGGTTCAAAGAATGACTAGATCACAGAATGTGCACATTGTCAGCTTTAAAAACTACATTTTTAAGTTGTTCTCCAAAATAATTGAATTAATTTTATAATCTTGACAGAAGAATGAGAATTCCCACACATCTTTGTCAGCCCTAGACTTAAAACATTGATGCCTATTTAAGAAGTATGAAATGATATTTCATTGTTCTTTAAATATTCTTTGTAATAATTTGTGATGACTGAGTTTTACTTTATTTTTTATGTTATTTGACCCTTTGGTTTCTTCTTTTGGAAGTTGCCTGTTTGATAATTTGCCCATTCTCCTGTTGGATTGTTTTTCTTTTTCTTATTGGTTTATAGAGTTCTTTGTATACTTTGATTTCCAGTCTTTTTACTGTTTTTACTTTATACACTTTATGTATGTGTGTGTGTGCATTCTATTTTTATTCAATTTTATATAACATGTTTTAACTTTTTATGGTGTTTGTTTTAGAGAATTTTGACGTTTTAATGTCATATTCATCAATTCTTTGTGGTTTGTGCAATTTGTTTTGTTACTTTAAGAAATCATTCTCTCCTACAAAATTAAATTCTCTGTGTTGTTCTTAAAGTTCACTCTTGTTTTTCATGTGATCTTCATTTCCTCTAGATTTTATTTTTGTTTATGAGGTAAGATAGGAACCCAGCTTTACATTCCATACAGAAGGCCAGTTGATTTGTACCATTTATTAAAGTGTGTTTTGTTGCACTGATTTATAAGTTACTTTCATCTTTTGTCCATAAGTGTGAGGGATCACACTTATGGGTTCTGTTCTTTTTATTGTTGGAAGTGGTTTATCTGTTCCTGTGCCAATATCATATTGTATTTGAGAGATCTTGGTACCTGATAGGATTAATCTCCTTAGCTATCTCTTCATCACATTCTTCTGGCTATTCTTGAGCCTTTCCTCTTCCATAAAATTCTAAAATCAGTTTTAAAATTTTGTGAAATTGTCCCTCCCTGGAATTTTTATTGGAATGGCGTTAATCTCACAGATTAATTTGGGAGAGAACTGCCCAAATTGATTCTTTCCAGTCATGAACACAGTATATCTCTCCATTTATTTTGGTCTTTTTCCTCCATACAATTCCTATGTATATTTTGTTTGATTAATGACTATTTTTTGTTTGTTTGTTTTGGAGGATTGTTTGTTTTGTACTTCTGAGGATCTTAACAGGGCTTTGCTTATGCTAGGCTAATAGTCTACCTCTGAGGACATCTCCAATCCTAAGTATCTTTTTTTTTTCTTTTTATTCCCATTGTAAGAGATATTTAAAACTGAATTTTTCTATTTAGTTTTGCAGGCATATAAGAACAATTTTTTAAAAAAAGTAAATTTCTCGGGCTGGAGATGTAGTTCAGTTAGTAGAGTGCTTGCCTCGCATGCACAAGGCCCTGGGTTCAATTCCCAACACCGCTAAAATAAAATAAAAATAAATTTCTCTTGTGCATAGCTCCTTTGCTTATTTTCTTGAGCAATTCTAATAATTTGGGGGCCTCTTGAATTTTCTATATAGACAATTTTATTATCCATGAATAATTTTTTCCCCTTCCTGATCTTTATAGTCATTCTTTCTTTTTCCCCCCTTGTCTTAGCTTTTGGCCAGAGGTTAGCAGACTTTTTCCTGTAAAGGGACAGAGTAAATCTTTCAGGATTTGTAGACCATAAGGTCTCTATTGTAGTTACTCAGGCTCTTGTTACAATGCAAAAGTAGCCACAAATAATATGTTAATTAGTGGGGAGGGGAGAATATGTTCCAATAAAATTTGTGCGCACTGGAATTTGAATTTCATATAATTTTTGTGTTACAATATAGTTTTCATCTTTTGATTTTCAGTCATTTAAAAATGCAACACCATTCTTAACTCATACAAAAATAGACAGTGGCAGAATTTGACCTATGAGCAGGTTTCAGTTCATGGTCAGTTGACTTCATTGCTTTGAAACTGAGATAAGTTAGAATATCATGGTGGAGAAAAGTTGCTCACTTCATGATGACTAGAAGCAGCGAGAGAATACCTGCACAAGGGTTTGGGGATCAAGTTATAGATCCCAAGGGCACACCCTCGCCCCCAGGGACCCACCTCCTTGGGATGAAACCTTCAACACAGATCTAAACTAAAACTCTCTTTCTTTAGTGATTATAGATCCATTTAGATTTTTTTCCCTCAAGTCAGTTATATTTTCAGAATAGTGTCCACTTATTAATATAAAACTGATCATGGTGTTTGTCTGTGACTTTAAAAACCGTTCTTTTCCTGAGGTCTATGTTAATCGTTTCAAACTACAATCTATTAGTTCCTGGATCTATTTTTTTCCTTTGCTTTCTAGTTCATTAATTACCACTTTAGTATGATCTATTTGTGCTATGTTTCTATTTTCTTTGGAATACTCTTGTTTTTTTATTGAGTACAATATTTCAGTATTCACTTCTCTAATATATGTATTGAAGACCATAAGTTTGCCCCTAATACATTTTTAGGTCATCCCAGAAATTTTGATATTTTGGTTACGATTTTTATGTAATTGTTTTCTGAGTTTATTGAATTACGTTTAAAGGATGTGGTCTGTATTATATCTAGTCTTTTAGTATTTCTCGAGTTCTATTTTTTTCTAGTTTTGGCAAAAATCACATAGTTGCTTGAAAAGAATGCCTATTTAGGATCTCATATCTATAGATACAACTTGTTTACTATATTATTTACATTCTTTCTGATCCTCACTATTATTTTGTCTGAGTGAGGTTCCCTCAACCCTAATGAGATTTATGATCTTATACTTACTTCTTTTAAATATTGAACTCCATTATCTCTATTGGAACCTAAACTTCTTAAAAGCAGGACTGTGTTTCATTGCCTAGGAAAAGACAGTGCTTAGTAAATATTCATTTAGCAAATGTACAGCTAAATAAATGCATGAAGAAGTTACCTGGGGGTATAATACTTTCTTCTAGTGGTTGGTGCAAACTGACTGAGTATTTGGAAAGAAGGCAGCTCAGCAAACCCAATGGGAAGAGGCTGCTACTAGAACTGGCCCAGAGTAACCCCATTGGGATAACAGTTCTTTCCCAGGAGGCAGGTCTTTTTGGAATCAAGTCATGCAGAGGCCCAACAAACATTGCCTCCTTAGCTTAAAAGAGTTTGAATCTCTCTGGGTTCCATCTGTGACAGGATAACTGTGGCAGCAGGCTACTTTTTCAGGCCACTTTTTCAGGTTATCTCTTTCTACTCACCATAGGTGCGAGTTCTCCAAAAGGAACTTGCTGCCTCCACTTCTGAAGACACACACCCCTATAAGGAGGAACTGGAGACGGCCTTGGAGCAGTGTTTCTACTGCCTGTATAGCTTTCCCAGCAAGAAGAGCAAGGCCAGGTACCTAGAGGAGCACTCAGTCCAGCAGGTGAGTTTGCCACCACAGGCCTGGGAAGGAGGCAACTCTGATGAACAGTGGGGCTCCAGGGAAGCAGAAGCTCTTTTGAAGGATGTCAGTTTTGTTATACTTAGCTCCACAGTCCCAGTACAAGTTGCAACAAGAGGAGGCAAGAGGACCATATGATGTCTTTGTTTAAAGAATAAAGTTTTTTCTTGCAAAAGAATGTAACTTCATAAATGTTGACAGATGATTTAAAAATATAGTGTAACAGTTGTCTGTAGATTTATTTGCAACTTGGATATGAATAATTCCTTGGAGGTTTCTTTCTCTCTTTCTCTCTCTCTCTCTCTCTCTCTCTCTCTCTCTCTCTCTCTTGCTCTCGCTCTCGCTCTCGCTCTCTCTTTTTTCTTTGTTTTGGTTTTCCAAGCACTGTTGGGTATATTAACTTATGGCTACTCAATACTGTCGGTTATTCTCTAATCTCAGGAATTTTGTCCTCTCGAATATGAGTGCCTTAGAACAGGATCTCCACTCTGGTCCCTGCCTCTAAAACTATCCAGGCTCAGTGTCAGCACTCAGTTTCCATCAACCAAATGACTGAGGGAGCAGTTGTGATATAGAGAGGGTCAATGGCCTGTCCCCAGGTCCCCACTTATGATACAACCACTCTGGCTGAGCCATGTGGTCTCACAGAGCATAACCCTCAGTTACATTTGTCTTTATAGAAACTAGACTTGTACTTTTCAAACACTTGAATTTGGGGATTATGCTGGGCATGCAGATTATAAGAAATGTAATAGGATCTTGTTTTAGACCCTTCAAAATATTGCGACCTCATTTACATTGGTCACAATGCATTTCTATAGAGAAACTTTTTCTCCCTTTTTTTTGCCCTGAATATACTAGGAATCTGCCTTCTGTCTTTTTTCAAGGTGGATCTTATATGGGAGGATGCCCTGTTTATGTTTGAGTATTTTAAGCCTAAGACCCTTCCTGAGTTTGACAGCTACAAGACCAGCACTGTGTCTGCTGACTTGGCCAACCTCCTGAAAAGAATTGCTACCATTGTGCCGCGTACAGAGAGACCAGCACTGAGCCTGGACAAAGTCTCCGCTTACATTGAAGGGACCTCATCTGAGGTGGGCCTCAACAAATACAAGGAAGTAGGAGTGATGGGACCAAATCACATCCCTCCCCTCCGGCACTACTACATGTATGCCCTGGTTTCTTTCCTGCTCTGCACAAGATGTCAGGATTAGGAGAAGCCAGGGATCTATCATGTGTTGACAGACCTGGGCCTATAGGGCACAGCTGAGTCCTCAACTCCACCTCCTCTTATACTTACCCTCTTACCTGCCAGGTACCCTGCCTCCCAGAAGGGGCTGACCCTTCTCCTCCAGTAGTAAATGAACTCTACTACCTCCTGGCTGATTATCATTTCAAAAACAAGGAGCAGTCAAAAGCCATCAAATTCTACATGCATGACATCTGCATCTGCCCTAACAGGTGGGTGATGTGGACTGGGGCCAGACTGGCTATCCAGAGGGTTGGGGTGACTGACTCAGCCAGATCTTCAGTAGGCTAGTTCAGAGTTTCCCTGCTCATAGCAAGGGGACCAGGGAAAATAAATAAGAAGGTGGTTTAGCACCTTCTTAGTTTCTCCATAAAAATAAGAGCAAGGCAGAAGGCTTCTTTCCCTGAAAGGGACATGGGAGTCAGAGAAGGTCCAAGGTATCTGTTTGGGCCTTAGTGTGTAGGAAAAGGAAGTACTGTTTTGTGCTGCCTCCTTTCTGGTTTCAGACTCCAGGAAATTGGCTTGTATGTACCCTGAAGAGCTTCTGTTGCAGGTTCTTTAATTATGGTTGCTTTCTTGGGGTAGAGAGGGTAATAGAAAAACTCAAAATGAAATTCTGTTTCCTTGCTGAGACTCAGAGCATCACTGGCAGTAGTGGTTGTTACCTGATACATGTAGGAGAACCCCCTGTGTATGAGATTCATGCTTTCTTCCCGTGGAACCTTGCTTAGCTTTCTCTTAAAATGTGATTGACCTGAACATCCTTAAAGACCCTGCTATACTCATGAAGTCTAAGGCACTTGATATCTTCTCATGGCTGGCACACCTAGGAGGTAAGCCTTGTGTCATGATTAAAATAAGGCTACCACCTGTGGCTATCAGCCTATGAAAATATAATATCTATAGACAGGCTTCCTAGAAGTACTCAGGGGCTAACCCACAGTGGCTGTCCTTGAACCATGAGCACAAAACTGCCCTCACTTGGGAAATCTGAGAATTTTGTTGGGTCCCACCTTGCCAATAGGAGAAGGGGTTGGGATCTGAGTGGAGAAGTCAATTTGTAAGACTTTTGTAGCTTGTGGGAATGGTCCTCAAAGGCCCCCTTTTGCTCAGCCTGTGGTTATTTTCAAGCCAAGGAGCTGTGTACTTAGAGCCCTGCATGTCCTTTCTGGGATTTTGTGAACTATTGTAGTGGCATAGGCTTCCATTAAGACTGGCTGCGTGCTTACTGTATTAACGGGGATCATCTCCTCTGTTCTGCTGCTTCCCCAGAGTATGATAAAACCTACCAGCCATGGGGTGGTGAGCACTTGCTGTGGCTTCTCTCATGTGGCAACCCCTTAATTACTGAAATGTGGGTTGCAAAGTCTCAACCGTACCTCCCTCCAATTTGCATACCACCTATTCAAAGGGTATCAACCCATCAGGACCAGTTTACCTGCTGCAGAGGAGGGGTCTCTTATGAATGCTGTCCCCAGAACCAGGAAGGAACTTGGCTTAGTCCTGAGCCGCCTCTCTTGGCCTTCTTCATTTTGGCCCTTACAGACAGATGCCGGGGAGACTTGTGGCTTCTGGTCTAGCTAATGTGGAAGTTTAGATACTGTTTTGTTTTTGTTTTTGTTTTTATTTTCTTATTAAAGTCTTCTCAGTTTGTTGGGTAGAGGTAAAGCCCATAACAGACAGCTGGATGGATAATAGTGTCCTGATTGTAGTATTGGAGGTTCCTATCTGAAAACAGAGTCTGTGCGGACACTGATGACAGTATTTTCTTTCCTTTATGTTGACCATTCCTTCTGCTTTTGCTAAACTGGAAGTAGCCCAAATTGGTCAGAGCACCATTTGGGAAGGGGAAAATGAAAGTAGGACTACTTTCTTCATTGCCAAGGAGATAACTCTGTACCCTGTGCTGACAGCGGGCTTGCCTTGCGCAAGTCAGAGCTGACATTCCACCCTGCTGCCCCAAGTTCACATCATTGACCCTCAGGCCCCTTGGTGTCCCTGAAAATCAGTATTTCAAGAGTATGGGCTATGTACTGCACTGAAAGTTCAGACACTCATCATCAGAAGATAGCTCTAGGTGGGACACTTAAACATTTTCAGTTGCCATGATGGTAAGCCTCTGCTTTGAGTTACTTTGTGATAAGATTATAGTGGTTTCCATTGTTGGTTCTCATGTAGCCACATAGGCATTATGGTGATGTGGGCCCTTTTTTTTTTTTTTTTTTTTTTTTTTTTGCGTGCTGGGGATCAAACCCAGGGCCTTGTGCTTACAAGGCAAGCACTCTACCAACTGAGCTATCTCCCCAGCCCCGGGCCCTTTTTTTAAGATGAGGACAAATGGAATTGCAGAAAGGGTGCTGGAAATTGAAAGAAACTTTCCATTGTGAAACCTACTGGTGAAGGGGAGTTTGCCACTTACCCCATGCTCCCTCCAGTGTGATGTAAGCAGAGCAAGGGAAGACATGGTAGCCTTGGGTCCCCCAGGTCCCTGAGGAGGAAGAGCTAATTTCAGGAGCCCCTCACATGGAATGAGGGGTGAAGCCTTTGTCTTTACTGTCCTCCTTTCCCCATGAGCCTCTATCTTTTTCTGTTTCTTTCATTTATACAGCTTCCTCCTTGGGTGCTGAAGTACAGTGAAAGTACATCTGAACTCACAAGGTTTCTTGACCTTTTACCACATCTTGGAGATGTGGTAGACTATTAAATAGTTCAGGAAGCCAGTTAGACCTTTTTAAAGTCATAGTAGTTTACTTTTAACTATGGTGGGCAAGAATTGTTGGCATATGGGAGGGTAACTTCCATCTTTTGGGCTCCTTTTTCTGTCCTCTATAGTAGCATTCAGAAAATTCTAAACTATGTAAGAGCCCATAAATTGTCTTGTTGTTAGTGTCTCTGTAGCTATTTACCCTTGCAGAGAGGTTTCTGCATTCTCACCCTCAGTTTCTTTCAGATGATCTCAGAATGATAGGGGCTCAGCCATCATGTAGTCCCCTCACTCTGTTTTATTCCTGGGAACTGAGCTAGAAAAGTCAGGGTCTTCTCAAGGTCCCAGAGGGAAAACAGGGAGAGGAATGACTGGTGCCCCATGGTTTTCCACTTCCTGTGCTCTTCCTTGATGAGTGTGTTGATTCAGGCTCTATCTATGCAGGAGGGAATGTGACACCTTCTGAGAGTTTCCCCAATACCTTGACTGGGCCCTATTTTGACTCCTTGCAGAGCACCCTTCTTCCTTTCCATGAGATCTATTCCTCCTCCTCAGTTCAGGGAAACAGGGCAGCAGAGTCCAAGAGCCCATCCAGTAGAGCAGTCATTGAGTGCCTGTGAATTATAGAAGGACTTACACATTTTATCTTTCAGCATCTTGCAGCTCTTCTCTTGAGGTAGATCTTCTTAGATATATGTCATGATGTAGGGACTGAGACTTCGAGATGTGGCTGGTCCAGATAATGATCCTGGGCTTTGAGCTCTAGTGTGGTAGTGCATTGTCCACAGTGCCTATCTGCCTACCCTCAAAGCCATATCTGCCCTGCTATCAGGGTAATGGTGGTTTTAGCTTGTGTTTTTGTCACCCACCCCAGGTTTGATTCCTGGGCAGGCATGGCTCTGGCTCGGGCTAGTCGCATTCAGGATAAACTGAACTCCAATGAGCTGAAGAGTGATGGACCAATCTGGAAACATGCCACACCTGTCCTGAACTGCTTCCGACGGGCTCTGGAAATCGACAGCTCTAACCTATCTCTGTGGATTGAGTATGGCACCATGTCCTATGCCTTGCACTCATTTGCTTCACGCCAGCTGAAGCAGTGGAGAGCGGAGCTACCCCCTGAGCTTGTGCAGCAGGTGAGGACAGGCCATACAAAGGGGACTGTCATCTTTCTATCTGACCAGAGTGCCCTCAGGTCTGCAAAAGAATTCTTTTCCAGACATTCTTTGTGCCTATCTTCACATTCAAGACTGGAGCTCAGGGGTGATTCTTCCCAGGAGGCTCAAACCATACCATACATAGTTATAACTTGTCCCCTTGGTTTTTAGCCACCCAATCCAGTGCATGCATTTCAGGGACAGACTCTTGTGACCTGACTTGTCAGTCATCTGTTTGAGAGTAGTTGAGTGGTGGAGGAGAGGTAGTAGTCACCTAAAGTAGGTATCTCTTCCTTTTCCCTCAAAGAAATTTATTGGGGCCTTGTAAAATTCTTGACCATGTGTTGAGATTTTTAAAGTCTCTTTTGGTAAGGGACAACACCCTTAGTTGGGGATGCTGGATCTGGCATGAGGTATCTGTTCAGCAGGGAACTCTGGCCTCCCTGAGAAGGAAGCAAAGGAACCATGCTGACATTTTGTTTTGTTTTTGGTTTTTTGATGATTCTGGGTATCAAACTCAGGACCATACACATAGTAAGCAGATACTCTACCACCGAGCTGCATCCCCAGCCCTCAAACTGACATGTTTAGACTGGCACAGCAGTAAGACAATCTGGCCCAAAAAGGAGAGCAAGGGTACTGAAGAATTGCTGGGCAGGTAGATGGCACTATGTCTTAAGTTCTGGGGTGATCATCTTCAGTCAAAACTCAAAAAATGATGACATTAACACTGTCATGAGATTGTTGGAGGACTGAATGAAATTCACATCCCACAGTTGTTTCACTGTGATCCTTTGAAAACCCCTCTTTCCTGGAGGGTGAACATTTGTCATTGTGCTCAGCATTCTCAGGCTGACATCCCAGAATTACCCTTGGCCTGGTTCTTCCCTCTGGCAATAGTCGGCAGACTCAGCCCTCTACTGGTGCCAAGAGCATTCATACTTTTGCAGACACAAGTCTTTACTGCAGCCACATAGATCATAGATAGGAGCCTTAAAGGGGAGTCAGTGGGTACTTGATAAATTCATAAACTGTTAAGAGCTACAGGGAAAGGGCATAAGAAAGGACCCCACTTTGATGAGCAGTGACCTTAATTTAAGTCCAGTTCTGCACCTTACTAAATGTGTACTTATGAAGAGTCCCCAGGCCTCTCCATGCCTCATTGTCATCAGCTGTGAAATGGTGACAACAGTCTGGTCTGAGAGTTGTTGAGAGGAGTATACATTTGTGAACAAGTCTACTGACTTAATACTGGAGAATGCATGATTCCTGGTAGGTTCAGGCCTTGTTCCTAAGGCCTATGCTCTTGGGGACTTGTTACAGATGGAGGGCCGGCGGGACAGCATGCTGGAGACAGCCAGGCACTGTTTCACATCGGCAGCTCACTGTGAGGGCGATGGTGATGAGGAGGAATGGCTCATCCACTATATGCTAGGCAAGGTGGCTGAGAAGCAACAGCAACCGCCAGCCGTCTACCTGCTACACTACAGGCAGGCTAGCCACTACCTGCACGAGGAGGCCGCCCGCTACCCCAAGAAGATCCACTACCACAACCCACCTGAGCTGGCCATGGAGGCCCTGGAGGTGACACCATGTTGGCCTAGGGTTGGGAGTCAGGGCAGGGGTGGGCTGGTCTCTCTGTCTCCTTGGGGATGGGGCTCACAGTCTCAGTGACTCCCCTGAAAACTTAATGGAAACTTCTCTGTGTTCAGCAGTTTTATGTGCAATTAAATTAAAAAAGCCTTTCCTCTCTTTCTAAGGGTTCTTCCTTTCTGGAAGAACGTGCATTTTGTTCTTATTTCTCAGAAAAAAAAAAAAAAAAAAGAATCCTTTCTCATTAGCACACACAGGTTCTAAGAACTTGGCCTTGGTGATGGCAGTCAGTATAGTTTTCAGGGTCTTCTGGTGCCAAGAGCATTCATACCTTACAACCTGGCAGGGGAAATACAGGCACCCTGTCTCCCAGGTACAAATGAGACATCCAAGGCCTAGTGAGGTCCCAGCCTGTGCCTGGGCTACCCAGCTTGGCAGGGTTGAGCCAGGGTGATCCACCTGCTCTTGACCCCAGATTTGGTATTTTCTCACTGCTGCTCAAGAGAAGGGCAGTTTTTTTTTTTTGGTTTTGTGTTTTGTTTTGTTTTGTTTTGTTTTGTTTTGTTTTACTGCTGGGATTTTCTTTTACAATTTCCAGAGCATTTCTAATGAATGCCCTCACTGTTGCTCATAATAGTCCTGAGGGGCAGGCCAGGCAGCTGTGACCAGTGCATTTTGTAAGGGAGGAAATCAAAGATATGGGTGGAGACCCAGACATTGTTGGACTCAACACAGAACTCAAAGCTCCCCCAGGCCCTGAGCATGTTAGCTTTGCCTTCCTAAGGCTGCTACATGCCCAGACAGTTTAACATGGTTTAACAGTTATTCATGGTTTTCTTTTCTTTTTAAAGAGAGTTGAACAATTCACAAGTGTATAAAACATGAAAGGCCCTAATGATCTTAACACTGGCCCCCTGTTAATAATCCTAACAGTTTGGGCATGTCCCTATATGTCCATGTTTTTTTACTATCAATATGTAGATACTTAGTAACATTTTCCAAGTTCTTTGGACAACATGTAGTTGAAGGTGTGGTAAGCTTCCCTACCTATTCTAGTGCCCTGTGGTTGGGCTGGGCATTTGCTTATCTGCACAACCCCTTCTTAATGGGTTTGGCCTCCTCTTCACTTCTTGCCACCATAGGGCATGTTCCTGTATACTTAATGAATATTTCCAAGGGCTAATGTTCAAAGGTGAAATTACTGGGTCATTTAACATTTCGATTAACAGTGTTCAGTTACCCTGCCAGATTATACTGATTGATGAACTGCCCAATCATGCTAGAACTTGCTTTTTAACATCTGCTAATCCTGTGAGCAGACAAAAAAGTATCAATTTTTAAAAGTTGCCTTTTTAAAATGATTCCCATGAAGTGTTTACATAGTGGCTATTTGGAGGCCAAATATTCTCAAGTATAGAGAATAAAGCTTCTTATTGAATGCTTTTTCAGCAGTGGCCGACTCCTTCCCTCTTCACACTACTTTCACACCATCCACTAGTCACCGAGTGCTTTGGAAGAACTATAACAGAAGGTTGAAGTCCAAGGGAGAAGCGTGACTCTTCCTAAATTACCAGCAGGAGAGAAAGAGAGTTGGGCCAGATCCACTTAGCCTATGAGTGACACATGGCACTTCTGGGCAGAAGTGACCCTAGCCAGAGTGGAGTGTGAGAGTGGGGAAAGATGGCCTAACCCTCAGAAAGATGATATCAACTCTTCATGGTTTTTTCTTTGAGTTTTGGACTCTGCTGCTATCTAGTAGAGCCAGTGACCAAGCAGGATGGTGGCCTCAGGGGGCTCAGGGAATTCCAGATAAGGAATTGAGGTGTCAGTTATATGGACCAACCTTCTTCAGTACACTGTTGGCTTGAAGGAATGAATGCAGGTGCAGAGTTCATTCCAGGGGCATTCCAATGTAGCTGTAACTTTGAATCAGTTGATACATGTGTATATCTTGTTTTAAAAATGACATTTCTCTGAAGAACTTAACCCTGACCTGGTAAAAACGAAATGCCTTGGTTTTTCTGGTATGGAACCTTTATTCAAAATACTTTACTTACCTCTTAAACACTGCCTTCCACCAAGTTTGGCCACCTGGATATTCATGGATGGTTTCCTACAACTAAAAATGGAGTTGCTGAGCCAATTTCTCTATAATCCATAGGTCCATGAGTGGGCTAGAGGTAGAGGGCTCTGGGTGTGAACCCTGTCTGGTATGCCCCCTTGAGTGAGCTACCTGGGCCTGGACCAGCAGACACATGTCACCTAGGTGAAAATCATCTCTGGGGTATGCGGAAGTCTGCTAGTCAGGGCCTGAGGTGCCAGCAGTTCTCAGCTCCTGGGATATCCATCATATCCTCCATGGGGGCATGTGCTACAAATAGTAACCACATGATACCCACACTATCAAGCTGCCTGTGGAGGTGCCTGCTTGTGGCATCTCATTCATGTAGGAGCAGCAGAGGGCAGGAGACAGGACAGACCTGGGTTTAACCAGCTGTGGGACCTTAGGCAACTTAATTTCACTTATTCGTAAATTGAGGAATATAGTGAAAAGCACAGGACCTTGTCTGTTTTGGTGTTCTGCCTGCTTACCTGCCCTACATCCAACAGGCAAAGGTTCTTGAGACCTGTAAGTACCTGGTTGTTCCCTGGGGCAGATTACAGACAGGAAATACTACCTACTTTTTGCCTCAGGGCATCCATAGTTCAGTGCAGAGACAGATATAGAGGCTCAGTTTCTATGGGTTCTAGGAAAGGGGCAGTGGCATCACAGCAAGAGCCAGCGCCTAGTGAATGGAGCCAAGGTCATTACTCTCATCTCACCCTGACATGCCTGGATTACTGGGAAAATGTTTAAGCTGGAATGCTTACAGTACCCATTTTAATTTTTTAGAGTTTATTTTGAATTAGTTATGGATTGTCTGGCTTAAAAGGTAACCAAAACAGGTAGTGTGTGGTAGCTTGTCTCCACAGGCAGGGACCCATTTCCAGTGTGGCTGCTAGCCTATGGAATAAACCATAGCACTGGGAAGTCTGCTCACACCAGAAGTGTTGTTCTAGGTGTACTTCCGGCTCCATGCTTCCATCCTGAAGCTCCTGGGAAAACCTGATTCTGGGGTTGGTGCAGAGGTCCTGGTCAACTTTATGAAGGAAGCTGCAGAAGGACCCTTTGCCAGGGGTGAGGAGAAGAATACGCCTAAAGCTTCAGAGAAGTGAGTAGCATGTTTGTGGTAACCCCAAATGGCTCATTTACTGCTGTATAGTATTCAGAATATGACCACTGGGTAACCTGTAGCTCAAGGAGTGTCTGAAACCTGCCTGGAAACTCTGGTTGCTAGGCCAAGATCATTCTGTTGAATCTGAGGGAGAAGGTGAGTATGCAGTCCTCAGCTCCTTCTCTTGTGGCCATGTTGCCTGGTGTCACCCCACCCTTGGGTGCATGACCTGGGGTGGAGCTGGCACTTTCCCTTCCACTCCACTGGAGCACAGCTCTGTTCTATGCAGAGCATTGCAGAAGGCCAGTTTTCACTTTGCAGATGCTTACCCCACTCCCCACCCTCTTCTGGGGTTCTCCCAAGGATGGGTGACCTTTGAGGCCTGGTGTGCTGCCTATTCTCAAAAGCAGTGAAGAGCATGGGAGGAATGGGTTCTTTCTGCAGTGCCAGAGAGCTCAGGGAAGCTGGTCCCCTGGCATGGAACGGTGTCGCGTCCTGGTGCTCCTCTTAATGCACTCCATCTCTGGGGCCCCTACCTGGGTCTTGCTCCCAGGCCCTGTCCCTGAGGGCCTTATATAAATAAGTTCATGACCACAGGTAGCCACATGGTAGAGGTAATTTGCTACAAATAATCCACAGAGGCAGTACCCCTCAGTTTACAGAAAAAATAGGCACTCTGGTGGTGTGTTACTTGGGTAGATATAGTGTGCTCAGAAATTACAGATATATATATATATATATATATTCTTTTTTTTTAGTCACAATGAAGTAATGAAGTTGTCTTTCATTGATCATAATTCTGTTTAAAATTTTTTTTAATTATACAAATAGTATGTGACTTATAAGAAATTTAGGCACATGTAAATCAAGTTAGACTATTCACAATTTAATTTATCAAATCATTTTCTTTAATTTGTACACACTTATGTACACACACACAATTAAGGGTTTTCTTTATTTCATAAAGATAAATTATTGAAGATGTTGCTCCAGAGTTTGCTTTTTCCCTTAACAGTGGGCCAAGACCACTGTCTATAAAGATGTTACTCTTTTCACCACATTCTTTCTATTCTATACTTACTATTGCATAGCACAGATGTACCTTGTTTTATGTAACCATTCCCCTGAACATGAAAGTGTTTCTACTTTTTTTATTTACCCATGTTGCAGTAGATATCCTTGTATAAGTGTGAGCCTATAGTAATACAGTTGCATTTCTGTCCACCCACTTGTCAGGGATTAGATCTGTTGGGTTGTCATGCAAAAGTGCACTGACTTGGCATGAAGGGGTGTTGGAGTGCTTCTGAGGAGAGGCTTGTCAGCTCCCCTGTAGAGCCTACTGGGCCCTGAGATCCAGAAATGCTACAGAGTCAAGTCAGAATGTTTGGGAAGCATCCAGTTAGGGGCTGGAGCTATCTGGGTGCTGTCAGAACAGCTTTTCCCAGAAGCAACACAAGGGCCTCTAACTGTATGTGGGAGCAACATGCTCCGGGAATGGTACTGACTTACAGTGGCACATGTCCATTTCACTGTGATATGGAGGCTCTGACCTGTACCCCAACCGTCTGTCCCCACAGGGAGAAGGCCTGCCTGGTGGATGAGGACTCCCACTCTTCAGCTGGGACACTGCCGGGCCCCGGAGCCTCCCTCCCCTCCTCTGGCCCAGGTCTGACATCCCCACCTTACACAGCCACTCCGATTGACCACGATTACGTCAAATGTAAAAAACCCCACCAGCAGGCGACGCCGGACGGTATAGTCCCTGTTCTCCCTACTGCCAGCCCAGGGCGGCACGCCAATCACGGGGAGGGTGCTCGAGCGACTTTGTTTTGTCGCTTTGTTTTGTTGAGGGGGGGTACTGGGTCTGGGGTGACACGGGCAATGTTGCGGCTGTTCATTAACCTCATGGACTCACAGTGATTCTTGTGCTTCCAAGACATGCTCAGGGTCGCCACCTGCTAGCTTGCCCACCTGGGAGCCGGTGGGAGGGTCAGGCTGGGCTAAAGCACCTCACTTGTTTAAGCCTGCATTTTCCCACTTACAAAATGAGGGTGCTGACATCTTCTTTCTGGGGCATTTGGAAGACATCAGTTTGGCGAGGCCTGCATCATTCAATAGCATGTTGTTATATTTCTGTCCTGATCATCACAGGAAGGCAATGACTAATTTGTCACCCCAGGGCATTCAAACAGAATGTTGATGGAGGTCATCTAGGATCATGTGCAAGGCCATCCCATGTGGAATGGGGCAGGTGGCGACTATTCAACCACATTTCTTACTAACATTAGGAGACTTGCATGATTGCATGTAGCTTTATTTCTTCATGTTCTCCTCTCCTTTACAGTGACAAGGTACTTGCTGGGATAAGCCAAACTGGTGGATTTAGAGAGCCATTAAAGTGAACCCCTGAGGAGGTAGTGACAATGCTAAAAGATACCTGGGCTCTCACTCCCATGTTGCTCATCTTATCTGGACTGTGGGGAAATAGGCCTTGCTCTACGTTCCCCAAGGTGTTGGGAAACCCCTAGGTGGGTAGGATTGGATCCAGGACTTTGCCTCCTGCCAGGTGGCCTTTGTAGAACAATTTCTCAGAGGAAGGATTAGCTTTCAGGGCACTGTGATAGCCTTAAAGTTGAGGTCCAGTACAGATCTAAGTGGAAGGGGACCAGGAGGATACACTGCCTTGGCTCCACTGCCTTGTTTAGGCCCTGTCCAGTTTGTATAGGTTCTTGGAGAACATGGGTATCTGCCCCCAGCTTGCTGAGCTGGGAGATCAGGTTTAGAGACACACTCATGAGAGATGACAAGGTGGCCAAAGCTTGGCTTCTCTGAGGGTGGGATTTGGTAATCTCCTGAGAGAACAGAAGACTTGCAGCATCTTCCCTGTATTTGGGTCTGTAGCATGTGTGTTCAGAGAGAAGCAGTGTATCTGTGTGTGTGCTGCATGTCTCTGTCTCCTCCCAAAGGGATTGTGTCCTTACTCTGTCCTAGCATTGGCACCTCCTTGCCCTCCCTGGAGTGTCGAACTGAGATGGGAGGAGCTGACTGCCTGTTACTCCAATTCGGTTCTGTGGAAATTCCTTAAGTAAGGTCCTCCCCTTCTTAGTTAACTCAAGTTAGTCCAGGAAACCACCCAGTTTCAATCTTTTGCTCTTGAGAATATTAAGAAAATGCATTAGCAATAAATCCTTGCTGTGAGAGTTAGTTTCTGCCAGATACTTCCTGTGAGGATTTAACACCAGGCCAAAGTTTTCAGGAAAGAGAACATGCCATGTGGCCCCACTTCTGTGTTCCTGGGTAGGGAATTCCAGTACCAGCCATGCAACTTCCCACCTAGCTCAGGTCAGAGGTACCATAGGGGTTAGCTGTCAGCCCATAAGGCTAGGTGCACCTCTAGAAGCAGGGAAGAAAGGAGGCAGGAGTCACTCAAAAGAGGAACCATGTCACCACCTGGCACTGACTCCCTAGCTGTCCTGTGCAGGCACATAAGTGTGCATAGAGCTGGGGAGGCAAGTGGGCACTGGGCATGACACATCAAAGGTGCCAATGTAAGTATTTGTTCTAGAAGTTTGCAAATGGAGCCTTATAAATAAGTTCAAATGTACTTTCAATGGTTTCGAAGTGATTCCTATCAGCAGTGTGGAACCATTGGTATTCCATGGCCGACCTTGGCCTAGTGCCAGCTTAGTATGTGGAGCAGCACAGTGCTTTCAGAACTTTCCTCCTCACCTCTAAGAGAAAACAGTGTCTGCAACAGGAAAATGTTCAGGGCCCTAAAATAGTTATAATTTTCAAATGCTGCGGTGGCCCTTCAATAGCTTCACTGGTTGCTAGGGAAAGGCCCACACTTTAGGCAGAAACAGCAAATTGCTGTGTCAGGGGATTTGGCAATCTAAGAAACCACAGTGCCCATTCCTGCTTCCTGACCTGGCCCTGGGAGGAGAATATATGGCTCATGCTTTCCACTTAGCTTCTCAGTCTGAGCCCAGCCTCAGATTTTCCCTGGGAGAACAAGGGCATTAGCACTCATTACAGTTCATAGCCAAGCCCAAGTCCTCTCCCTGCAAGGAGAGTAATAGGTTCTTCTAGCCCTGGTACCACTGGGTTCAGGGAGCTGCTTTGAGTTCTGACAGGAAGGCAAGGGCAGAGCAGGCCCTGGAGTCAAAGACATCTGGTTTCCAATCCTAGTTCCATTGTTTACATGCTTAGCAACCTTGGACAAGGGCCTGCATTTCTCTGAGCCTGTTTCCCCTTATAGAATGAGGTATATTCACCTCATGGGTATTAAACAAAAGTTTATTTTTGTTCAGGTTCTTAGTGGTGTTAGGGTGAGAACTGGGTAGAACCTCATAGAGGGAAAAGGCTGGGCTCTTGGACCTATCGCCCTCCTCTTGCACCCCACCTCTCCAGCCAGTGATTGGGCAGTGCCATCTGAAACAGCAGTCTCAGCATGGTCCTGGGCATTGGGCTACCTGGGTCCCAGTCTCCTGTCTCCTGGAGGCTTCTTCGGCTAATTAATTTGTCACCAGCAGGAAAAGAGAACCAAGCATCAGGACTTGTTTTAAGTGTAGTTAGGAGACCCACCATTAAGGCTACCTCCCCACTTTGATACTCCTTTGCTTCAAAAGCAGAAATCGGCTGGAGTCAAGTAATTTGATGTAAGTTATAGGAAAGATTTAGAAAAATGGTTCCTTGTATAGGTAGGAAACTTGACATTTGATAATAGCAGCTTCATAGGATCCAGGTTCACTACTAGGGTTGGAAGCTTCCCGCAGCCCATCCACACGTTGGTTCCACAATTTGGTGAAAGCCTTGGAATTGACCCCTTAGGTCATCCTGAGACCACCACAGCCAACCTTCATTACTTGCCCTTCTCAGGATAGTCAGGAGCAGCCCTCTGGCCAAGTTGAGAGAAGAGACAGGCCAGCCAGCTAACCTGGTTGTCCTTCCCACCTGATTAACTTCTCCCTTCCATCAGTCTCTTGGAATTGGTCCACAGTGCTGAAATATTTCATGTTGAAACCCCTAGTCAGGAGTAGGAAGCTGACTAGGAGAAAAAAGTGACGTGAGGAGAACAGTGTGACCTTCAAGGGACTCCCAGCGATTGCTATTTACACATGTCAAACAGAGGGTAAGGAGATATTTGAATGAAACCTTTGTCCCTCTCCTACAGGCAGTGTTGGTGTGCAAGTGTATGTGCATTTGCATGTGTTAGGCTCCTCCACACAGCACTGTGTGCTTGCTCTGTGCCAGTTCAAGCAAGTGCCTGCAGGATTGTAGCACACTGCAACCACACTGCAGGCTTGGTTGTGTCCTTGTATCTCTGAGAGGAAACCAACCAAGGGCAGGTAGGCACACATCTAAGACTTCTCACTAGTCGGGGCAGAGCTGAAAGAAGACAAAGATATGAGTCTCTTACACCCAGGGCAGACATGAAGCTAATACAAGGAAGTTCCTGTGCCAGGCTGACCTGACAGATTACGTGTGTGTATGTGTTTCCCTACTTGGAGGTGCCTTAGAGGAGGGCCTAGGTTAGCAGGGTTGTTCCAGAATGATTTGGTCCTTCACTTTGTCTGGCTTTGCTAGCCATTGGCATATGTAGCAGCTCTGTTGAAGTAAACCCTCTGCCTATCATACTCCCTGTCACTGCCAGTGCAAGGAAGTAACTTATTGGTCAGAGGCCTTGCCCTATGGTCAGTTTACTGTGCCTTCCTTCTCTGTGGTTCTTTGAATACCATCCAGGTATTCTGTCAGCACTGTGCCAGGTGACAGGTACAGGAGACAGGTACAAATCAGTCAATTACACTGCCAAGGGTTGGGGTACAACCAAAGCTAGCATCAAAGAGGTAAGTTTACCTATCCCAGAGAGACCTGACCTGGCCAGGAGTAGAAGACATTCTTGAGGAGTCAAAGCAGCCAACATCTGAGGGGTGCCTTGGTTTACTGTGAGGGGCCAGGGGAGAAAGGATAAGAGTGGGAGACTCGGTCTGATATTCAGGTTATAGATGATGCTCCCCCAAATCCAGCCTCACTGACAGCATGAGCAGAACTGCCAAGGACCCTCCGAGGTTGTCCTATGCCCCAGGTTGTAGGGTATGGGCCTTCTGGAGAGCCCTGGGTGCCATATGCCAAGCTCCCTTCACAGCCATTCATCCTCACCCACCATGCTATTACCTTCTGTCATGTGCCGTCTGTGCTCATCTTCACTTGTTCACCCATACTGCCTTCACCAATATTGCCCGTGCTGCCCCTAACCCTGACCACACTCTGTTCTCCAGGCTTTGTCTTTCTGCTTGCACCTGTCACGGCTCGCTTCAGGGAACAGCGCAGACCGCATGCTCAGCCCTCAGTCCGGCTCCCTGCTTCCCCTATGACCAGAAGCACCTTCATATTCACTGGTCCTGTGATTTGGAGAGTGTGCATTTGATGTGCTTGGCTTCTGTTGATGGCCCATCCTCCCAGTTCTGGCCAGATGCAGAGGCATTTGTGGCCTCTACCTGACTTCTCACCCGTCCACCTCCTGAGCAGGTGGCTTAGTCTATATTTCCATTGCTTTGTTCTATCTTGCTTTAAAAAAAAATTATGATAATAACAAAGGCAACAGACTCTAAAATACCAAGTTCAACACTCTGAGATGGCCCGGTGCCTATAGTTCATGGAGGCCAACCTGCAGAGGGCCAGGAGCTATAAATGTCCATCTGCCTGAAGGGATAGGCCTGTCCTGGTCTCTGCCCTTCCTAGGGCCAAGGGTAGGTCAGTTTCTGGTGAGAACACTGCCCTCCTTCTCAAAGTTGGAAATACTCCCAGGGAAACTCAGGCTGTTCTCCTAGTTCTTCAAGACTGACCAGGGAAACTCAGGCTGTTCTCCTAGTTCCCCAAGACACAGCCAATACTTCTTGGTCTCCTCTTATTCTTACCTTTCTAAAACCCCTAAAGGCCATAGGAGGTCATGGCATTTGTTAAGCAGCTGCTGTATACCAGGCATAGAAAAGGACACTATGGGGAAAATCAAGATGAGGGTACCCTGATCCCTACTTCCAGGTTGGATCTTCAAGCCCTTAGGTTTTCTTGGGGCACTGCTTGGTACCTGGAGCTGGTAGGGGTTCAGAGGTCGAGAGGACTTCCTGGAGGAGGTGGGCCTCCAGAGAGATCTGTAGGTAGAAGTCAGCAGGAAATGGGAACAACAACAACAACAACAAAAAATGGAAGTTGAGAGTCCTACAGTGTTTGGACACTATGATGACCAGAATGGGTGAGAAAGAGACTGTGAGGAGAGTCTGAGAAGGCAGCTGGGCCCCAAGGGGTGGAACTTCTTGAGGATTGTAGAAGAATGATGCAATCACACGGCCTTTCTTTGTCAACCTTCATCAGAACACTTCACCTGACAGAACTGTTCCTTTGCTCCTGACATTTATGTCCAGAGCAGGTTACCCACCTTCCTTGGTTAGGAAAACCTGTAAAGCCTGCCAGTGCTTCCCTGGTCAAGGTCTCCCCTGGCTTGAAGTACAGGTTGAGAGAGACAGTGGGGCTATCTTCTCACCACTGCCCCTAGCATCACGCTTGTAGCATGACAACACCACTGTCTGAGTGTGTTGGGGCTTCCAGTTACCTAGTGCTGCTATGTCAGCCCACAAGCACTGACAGAGAGAGGTTGGAGGTGCAACCTGGCCCCCACAATAATGCCCTCCTGCCCACCTGCTGCCTGCCATATGTCTGCTTCCATGTGTTAGCCTGCTATGGGTACCTCCAGTTCATATAGCCAGCCCTGCTCCTGGTAGCTGTGTCCTTTGCTGCTGGCTGACTGGCAGGGACTTACTAGAATAGGTTTTATTCAGTATAAATTTTTCTTTAAATATTGATTCCACCTGAGTTTGTTTCTTAAAAGCCTGTTGTTTTTTAGTTGGCAGGACATCTGTGATCTTTTTAGTGTTCATTAGTCAGAGCTACTGCAGTTTCTGATGGCACAACCACACCTTTTTTTCAGACTTTAATTGACCTGAACTTATAGAATCAATGACTATGGCCAGAGGCAATAGAGTACACCTGTAACCCCAGCAACTTGGGAGGCTTAGGCAGGAGGATCACAAGTTCAAAGCCAACCTCAGAAACTTAGTGAGGCCTTAAGCAACTTAGCAAGACCCTGTCTCCAAATAGAAAAGCTCTGGGAATGTGGCTCAGTGAAGCACCCCTGGGTTCAATCCCTGGTACCAAAAAAAAAAAAAAAAAAAAAAATCAGTGGCTGTGAGCTGTTGCCAGTCATGGTTGGAGCAAATGGCACATTTAAGAAGACATTGGAAACTTGCATCTTATATCTGAAGAGCTCCTGTAGGCTAACCTGAGAGTCCTGGAAATGTGCAAGCAATTTGATCTGAATCAAACCTGAACAAAGGAAGACTCAGAACAGAGCCTGCTCTCACAGTGAGTGGGACAGACTGCCTTTCTGTCACCACGCCAGGTTCCTTTCTCTCTTCATAGCCAGCTGTCATCCCTTTGGATCCCACCCTGGAAGTGCAGGGTGCCAGGGTTTAGAAGCAGACTGTTTAATCAGCAGGTGGCTGGAAGCTACACCTACCCCTAAGGATTCAGAGAGGGAAGGCTGAAATAGTCCATGTGTATCAGTGTGAAATGTTTTGGTTGATTAACAGTAAGAGAATCAAATATTTATAATCTTGCCCCAAATATTAACTACTATGAGCAATTATTGTGTGGGTAGGTTTTTAAAAAAATGTTCTGAAAAGAAGAACAAGGACAGCCTTCAGCTTGCTTACTGGTGCCAGTTGTCTTCCTATTGGCTTTGAGGCAGCTCCTTAAATAAAGCCTCCCTCAGAAGGCAAGACTCAAGGCAAAGCTTTGATATAGGTGATCCCTGGGGGCCCCTTAAGCATACCCATCTCCCTGGAAGGCCATATACACCCAGCCCATTGAGAAGTTTGGGCTTCATATCTCTCCTATGTCAAAATGGCTTTCCATTGGTCTCTTGCTCTATCTCAGGACCAGAGATCCAGAAAATTCCCACTCCAGATCCTTCCACAGAACCTCCAGGTGGTGATGGAGGCACGATAACATCAGTACTACCTGCCTCTGTCTCCTTACATCTGACTCTGCTTTGCCTTTGCTGGGCCAGATAAGACAACTGAGAGCCTTGACCACCACTTGGCATCCTTTTCCTGCAGGGCATCAGCTGACTCACTTGGTCCTCTGAGTGCTCAGATCAGGCCATTAATACACATAGTGGTATGTCAGCCCTATTTGGACCCTCAGCTGCCAGAGTCCTAGATAAGGTCTGTCATACTCAGGCAGTTTCACAGAGGATGGTGGGACTAGAACCAGGCCTGGAAGCTCAGCTCACAATGAACTGGAAGCAGCGTATTCTCTAATTCTCCCTCTGCACTCATATGTATACTCCCCACATTCTTTTACCAGTGTGTACATGGGCAACTAAGCACTTGCCTGGTTGGGACCTATCTGAATTCAACTGTTCAGGAATCAGGCAGTGAATCAGAGAGTGAATTCTTGCCCAAGGGCACAAGGCTGATGGGTGAGGACCCACTCCAGAGGAGTCTTTGCTCCTGCCCTCCTAAAATTTCCCCTGTTTTTAGCTTTCCCTGGGTACACTGGCCCTTCTATGACTTGTGCCTGAAGACCTAAGTGATTACCCCACAGAAGAACCTACTGGGAGTGGGGAAAGGACAATGGCATTTTTCCTTTCTCCTGCCCCTCTGTGGAGATTCCCAGGGCAGGGTCTTCTCACATCAAGAAGTGGAGGTGACCTAGGACTGCACACCCCAGTCCAAACAGCCCTCCTTTTTGCCTGCCCAGCTAGCTCATTTATCTCTGAGGGTATAAGAGTGGCCTTCTGTTTGCTAAGAGCCTCTTCCCAGCACCATGACTCCATTGTCCTCCCACCTCATCTTACGCCAGTCCTTAAGCTGTCCCATCTGTAGCAGTTCAGTTGATGGCAGGAAGAGGGGCCTTCTCACATGCTTTGCAATGCTTCTGTCAAACTTCCCCCACCATATGTCTGTCTCTCTGTCTGACCTCCCTGATGTCCTTAGTCAACTGTACCGGAGAAGGTCATATTCCCTTGGAGAGGTGAGATGGGGCAGTGCCATCTGCCCTGGTAGATAGAACCATTCCATTCATCGTTTTTTACCCTATTGATGTTTAAAAAAAAAGAAGGAAGAAAGAAAGGAAACTTGGTTTTCCTTTGAGTGACTGGCTTCATGGTGTCACACTTTGGGTTGCTTCTTGGTATTTAAAAATCAGGATCATTTTTAAATTAGGTTGTGCCTACCCTTGCAGACCAACAAGACCTGAAAGAACAGAGAGAAACTGAACCCTGGGCCTTGCATCCATATGGTGGTTTTTGTTTGAAGAGATACATTTGTCCTCTGTTTCTGAAGCATGCAAGTCCCCAGTGTGTCCCATGTGATGCCACTCACTGCCGCAAGAATTGGTAGGAACCTTGGCCAGCACCTCCCATACCGTCTTGCTCCCCAAGCCTGCCTGGTGCCCTTGGCATGCACAGTCCCTGCCTCATCAGCTCTGCCCCAGCACTGTGACCTGCAGGTGGCACCATAGAACTGTGGTGGCTCCAACCCGTTAGTAGTGGGACACTTAGGTACTGTGATCACCTTGGGAGGAGGCCTCATCCAGAATCACCACAGTGCCAATGCCAGCCTCTAACTTCAGGGGCATTCAGAGGATTGGATGTTTTGGGTTCTTGAACATGTCTGAGAAGCTCAGGAGGGGCCTGGGAAAGTGCAGCTAACAGTCTCATCACTGCTAGGTCCCTCAGCTCTCACATGACCTGTTTCTCTGCTGTGGGTGTCATTTTATTAGTTTTTTAATTAATTAACTAATTAATTAATTAGGTTTTTTCTACCAGGGTGCTTTAACACCGAGCCGCATCCCAAAACCTTTTTATTTTTTGTTTTGAGACAGGGTCTCACTAAGTTGCTGAGACTGCCCTCAAACTTTCGAACCTCCTGCTTCAACCTCCTGAGCTGTTGGAATTACAGGCATGCACCACAATGCCCAGCTGTGGTTGTTATTTTAAAAGAGGTTTAGGCCTGGTGTGGTGATGCACATCTGTAATATCAATGACTCAGGAGACTGAGGCAGGAGGATCACAGGTTCAAGGCCAACCTCAGCAACTTAGTGAGACCCTATCTCAGAAATAAAAAGGGCTAGATATATAATTCAGTGGTAAAGTGCCCCTAAGTTCGATCCTTAGCCAGCCCCCCCACCCACCCAAAAACAAAACAAAAAGAGTCAGGATAGTCGTCACTTGATTGACTGTTGCTCCTTGGGGGAGCAAAAGCCCCTGGAATGCCTTATTCTTAGCACATTGGGACAAATACTTGTTTGCTTAAGTCAGTTCTTGGTTTTCAAAATGATGACAGCTGGGGTTCCACCAAACTGGCGATTCCTTTAGGCCCAGAGCCCAACAGCTTGTGACCAGTGAGCTTGTGGGGCAGCATGCCAGTAGTTGAGATCATCTTGGCCATGCTTGCTTCCTGGAGCTTGCTGCAGGTTATACTGATCAGCCTGTAATGACTTCAGCTGGTCTTGTACTGTCAGAAGAGAGCTGGCCCTGGCCTGATTTTCAGGGAGACATCAACTGCAAGAGCATGACCTGCCATCTTCTGGAAACAGGCCTCTCAAGAGTTGTCCAAGTCATCAGTATTCTTGCTGTTGGGACCACAGTGAATGCTACAGGAGAGGATGGGTCACGGAGCCATTATTCAAGTGTGCCAGGCACTAGGCCATGTCCCTGTTGTGATCCTATGTGTGTCTGGCAGAGGTTGGGAGACAGTTTTGTCTCATGTTAAAAAAGCATGAAGTCAGGGACTTAAAGCAGCAAAATCTTTCAGCTAAGTTTAACCAACCCGTAAGTAGTAGATCTGAGTGTGGGACTGGAACCCCAAGTTTGGAGCTCCCGCAATTATCATACATGACTTCTGGAGCTAAGGGTCTCGATTGTCAGTTCTGCCTTTCCACAGGGACAGAAAATGACTGCTCCATCTCTCCTGAGGGAGAAGGGAAGTTATTCCCTTAAAATTCGGACATAGGTTTAGAATCTTTCAGGAGGGTAGGCCTGCTCCTAACTCCCATTCACAGTTTTTGGAGTCTCAAGATCTGGCTTCACAAGTTAGCAAAGAACGTTTTATTGAGCATAAGTCAGAGAGGGTGTAGTCAGATCCCTGCTCCTCAGCTCAGGTCTCACACACTACCCAGATACCCTGTTCTTATTGTTCTCAACCTTGCTAATACTTATGACACATCAGTTACTGGACAGTGGACATTACAAAGGCAGCTCTGAAAGACTGTGCAACTGTAATGTCCCCAGATCTTGGGTATATGATGAGAAATAGGCCAAGAGACCAGAGCATGTGTATGTATGTGCTAATACATCAACCAATATCAAGTTTTTAAGGTACCCAAGTATAGAGTTGGAGGGTCCTGGGACTTTCTCTGCCTTTCTCCTTGTGTCCCCAGAAGCCATGTAGCATGGACCTTTCTGAGATAATGTGGCTACAATTTATAGATGAGGCAGGGTCAAGGTCACACAACTCGTGAGTAACACAAGAGGAATTTTTGATTCCTAGTTCATTGAACTTCACCTTTAGATACACAAAGTTCAAGACAAAGCACTTTTATTTTTTTAATGGTTCTATTTTATCTCTATTCATTTGTTATTTATAATATCTCTTTTTTAATGTAGTTTTTGCCTTAGGGTTAACAAAATACATCTCTAACCACAGTCTACCTTCAAAAGGTATTATACTACTTTATGGATAGTGTAAGGGTCTCCCATATTTCATATTATTTTCATTCATTTTGCATTTACTTATGCTGCAGACCCATAATACATTGCTACTGTTTTGGTTTAGAAAGTGATGTGGTATTTTAGGAAATTGGAAATATGAGAAAAGATCATTTTAACCATTTATGGATAACTTCATTTCTCTGTGTAGATCCAAGTTTCTATCTATTCTCATATTCATTCTACCTCAGGAACTGCCTTTTAACATTTTTTTGTAACTCAGATCTACCATTAATGAATTCTCTGATTTTGTTCATCTGACGAAAAGCCTTTTTTTTTCCTGCATTTTGGGGGTGGTATTTTTATTGCATATAGAATTTTGAGTTGACTTTATTTATTTATTTGTTTACTTATTTGTACTTTGAAGATAATATCTAGGGCTAAGGGTGTGGCTCAGTGATAGAGCTTTTGCTTGGCATGCATGAAGTCCTGGAAGTCAACTGTAATTCTTAACTTTGTTCCTGTATATGGGATATCTTTCTCTGACTGCCTTTAAGAGTTTCTATCTTGGCTTTCAGCAGTTTGAGTATGTGCAGATATGTGTGGAGGAGGTCTTTTCCCTGCTTGGTGTTCTTTGAGATTCTTGGTGATTTGATGTCTTTTGTTGTTTTGGGGTATGTGTGTGTGTGTGTGTGTGTGTGTGTGTGTGTGTGTTGCTGGAGATCAAACCCACTAGGGCCTTGCACACACTAGACAAGCACTGTTGTCATGTCTTAAAATATTTCTTCTGTCCTGTTTTTTTCTCATCTCTTATAGTGAGCCCAATTAACGGGTTAAAACATTTGGATACTTTTGGATATGTTCTTCTAACTCACCCACCCTGCCACACACACACACTTTTTCTCTTGGTGTGGATTATTTCTGTTGACCTAGTTTCAAGTTTTGACTTTTCCCTCCACAGTTGTGATGAGTCTGCTGAAAGACCTGGTCAAGGCATTCTTCTGTTACTGTTTTGTTGTTGTTGTTGTTGTTGTTGTTGTTGCTGTTGCTGTTTCCCCTAGCATCCTTATTTGACTCTTGCTTATAATTTCCATCTCAGTCCTAAAATTCTCCATCAATTTGTGGGTGATGTTTAGGTTTTCCACTATAGCCTTTAACATACTAATCATATTTATGAATCATATTACTCTTATTATTTTAAATTCCCCATCAGGTAGTTTTAACATCTGGGTCATCTCTGAGTCTAGTTCTATTGGTTTTTTTTTTTTTTTTTTTTTTTTTTATCTCCTGACAATATTTTTTTTCTTTTTTCTTGGTATGTGTGTCTTATAATTTTTATGTTGAATACCAGATATCATGAAGGGGATCATTTATGCTTGGAATGGGCTTCCCTCTTCTGTTTCTAGGCCATTAGGGGAAGCTGAGTTAGGCTAATAAGAAGTTGAGCTGGATTGAAAGTTGTTTTGCTTTGGTTATCTTCATCATGTCACCGGCTTTGTATTCCCCTTGTGTTATCTTGTACTTCAAGTGGGGTCTATTTTGCCACAGACGTTTTTCAATGTTCTCGTTCCACCTTCCATTTCATGTGCACCTTAGAGAGAATTTCCCTGACAGCTCTTGCCCTCTCCCTATAGTAGGCTGCTTTCTTGCCACTCAGCGCTTGATAGCGTGGGATAGAGGCAAGGGTAGCTCTCTGTTGTCTTGGTCCAACCTTAAGACTTAAGCAGGTTCTGTATCCCTCCTCCATCTCAGGGGGTAGGGCTTTCTCAGTGATTTTTCCCTCCATTATCAGAAGATCTCCTGCCCTTACTCAAGGCAGAGGGTTTTCTTTGTTTTTCCCCTATACCATGGAAGCAACAAGGTTTGCTACCCTTCCTCCAAGGCTTTTGTCCTCTAGAGTAGAAGAGTCCAGGCAGACTCAAGTCTTTCCACAGCAGTCCCTGTTCCTCCCTCCAAGTGTACACTCCCAGGAAGGGATCCTCATACCCACACACGTACTACAATACAATAGTCTTCCTCCCACACTAGTGCCTAGAGAGACCCTAGGAGAACAGCCAGAAAGTGAATACAAACTCCCTTTGTGTCTGACTCCCAGGGATGTAGACTGTGGTTCTAGACCCTACCTGGCCTTTAACAATAGGTTAAAAATATTTGCCTAATTCCTTCCCACATGTTATTTCTATTATCTCTATATGGTAGCAATACTACATAATGATGGCTGCTGTGCATCTCTTCCCACCTCCATGTTTACCAATAGCACACTGATAGCTTGCAGTTGGTAATGGTGGGAATATTTATACCATACAAATCATTAAATACTACAAATCAGAGCCTTTTACCTCTGAGAGCCAGTTGTTGAACACTTACCAAAATGCCACTGTTTGGGGAAACCCCAGGAATGTTGACTATGGAGATTGGTGCCTTTGGAGTGTGACTCAGGGGCCTCTGGGATATTTTGGACTCAGCAGGGTCAGAGTGGCTATGCTCAGGCCATCTCCTTTGCAGGGTATTCCCAGACCACTGGCAGGGAGATTCACAGGGGGAGGCCCTTCCATGTTGGAGGTGGTGTGGACTCATGCTCCCGCCCTCTCTCCCTCCTTCTCCCCACCAGACCGAAGCCAGGACAGCACAGCCGTGGCGCTCTCAGACTCCAGCTCAACGCAGGACTTCTTTAACGAGCCCACCAGCTCACTGGAAGGCTCCCGGAAGCCCTATGCTGAGAAGAGGTTGCCTATGCTCAATGCCCAAACAGGACCAACTGGTAAAGATCTTCAGGGGGCCACAGATGAAAGAGGTATGAATACCTAAGTCAGTGAATTAGAACTGCTTTGGTGTCCTGTGGCAGTCTGGGCAGAGCTGAAGACCATCAGCCCAGCATGGCTTCTGTCCATAATGCCTCTAGCTACTGCCCTAGGACCTCAATTAGTCAAATTACTCACCTCTCTGGGCCTCCATTGTTCTCCTGTAAAATGGTAGTGATCTTAGTGCCCATTCCCAGGGTGAGAATTAAACAAGACAGCTCCCGAAGGTGCTGGCAGAGAGCCTGGTGCAGCATGTGTGCTCAGTGACATTTGTTGTTGCTGTGACCCCCATAGCCCAGCTTGGGAAATCCATGTCCACAATGTCAGCATGCCCTATTTTTTTTTCCCTTGATAAATGGTTATTTTAAAAGTCTTCAGATTCTAAATGTCAAAAATGTGTTTTCTTTTTAGTCTAAATCACATCAAGGCTCTAGGAAAAATCTCCTTTTCTAGGCAGAAGGCTCTGATTTAAGTCCAGGATATACCCAGGCCTCTTTTGTAGAAATCAATGAGCAGAACCCCACCTCTGGGCTTGCTGGGAGACCACAGGCAGGCCAGGGAATTTCTTGTGCTACTCTAAGGTTTTAGCTGATCAACCATGGATTTTTGAAAGCTTTCCCAGTCTGGCCAGAGCCAGGCATACCGGTACTTACCAAACAATAGCAACCACAACTCTATGCTTTGTTGCCCTGGGCCAGACACTGCTTTAACTCTTTAGGTTCTCTTAACCACCCTAGGAAGACAGCACTATGACTATTTCCATTTTATAAGTGAAGAATCTAAAATTCAAAGAGTGTCAGGAATTTACCTGAGGTCAGGCTTAGCCACTATCCTGTGCTGCCTTCTTCAGGTGGACTAGATGGGGGCAAGCGGATGACAGCCTGCATACTCTGGGAACCCAGGCTTCTCACTGTGCAGATCCTAGATGTGAAGATTAGGGTTTGGGAGCTCACCTGCAGGGTTGGCAATGGAGACAAAGCAGGAGGGGAGGCCTTACCCAGCTTTCTACTCCCTGCTAACCTTAGAAGGGGTGAGGCTTACACCCCCTGTAGGTTGGAAAAGGTGTCCCCATTAGTATCAGGTAAGAGATATGGAACAGGGGATGTGCCAGATGGATTTACCTGCACCTGGTCCCCATCAGAGATAAAGCTACTGCCCTACCTTCTGAATAAGCAGTCATTTGCTGTCCCCAGGCAATGTCAACACTCTATAACTGAGAGAAACACATGTAGTAGAAAATCTACAATGAGAAGGAAACAAGTAATTTAAAATCTCAACACTGTAATATAGCATTTATGGTCCTAAAAATCAGATTATTTTTACTCTTGGACAAGCGAGACTTATCATCTGTGTCTTGTGTCCCATCCAGGAGTGAACCGCTATGGATGCTGTCGTGTCATTATGGGCCTCTCTTCACCACATGCGGGGTGAGGGACCTGGGTGGGTTGAAGTGGGGGCTGAGCCAAGAGCATTTGGCTTTGGTTCACCCCAGCCTATCCAGACCTTTCTAGACTTATAAGGAGCATCCTACTTCTTCCATTCATAACCAATGGTTCAAGCAGACAGTGTTTGGGGCTGGTAAAGTAAGGATAGAAGCAAAGTCATCACAGTAGCAGGTGATGACCTTGAAATAGTAGGCTTGAAATGAAGTATCTTGCTTCCGTGAACATGTTCTTCTCCTCTAAGCCTAGCTTTTCCTGGGAACTGCAGTAGTAAAATTGATCAACATCTTTTGGAGTAGATCAAGGAATGCATTGATTCTGTACCCAGCAGACAGCCAGACAATACCTAGTGCTGAGTGCTCCTCTAGGCTTGGCTTTGACAAGTGGTAACCTCTGAGAGCACATTCTCCCCTGGGTTCCTAGTAGGCTACAGTCCTGATCACCATGGTCTTTGGGCTTGAGTCTCTCATTTATTTGTAGTGTTAAGGATCAAATCCAGAATCTCACACATGCTAGGCAAACTTTCTATTACTGGGCTGCATCCTCAGCCTTTAAGCAGCTTTTGGACTCCCTGAAAAAGCCAGGGCTTAAGCCAGTGCTGCATGTGCCCTAAGTTTGCTACACACCCCTCACCTTCCAGGCATATCCTCATAGGCAACCTGCTGCTTCCTCCATGGCCCATGTTGTAGGGCACAGACCTTGCCCACACATTTTGCATCCATTATTGAGCAATAGGATGTAACAGGTACAGGTCTGTGCCAGGCACTCAGTGCTGAGGGGAGCAGGAAAGAGCTGCCAAACATACCTGCTCTGAACTGCACTCCTTCCCACTGTGTCCAGTGGGTATGAGCTGTCCTTCACACTGGCCTATACCAGAATGCTTGAAAAAGGAGGCTTTGCAAAGATGGTTGCTGCAGCTTTACCTTTGCAGAGATCAGAGGAGTTTTTTGTTTTTTGTTTTTTTAAAGTCCAGATTGTGAGGGTGGCAACAGTAAAGATTTAATTTTTAATAGAGAAAAACATTGCCCACAATTTCACCTCTTAATCATAAGCCCACTCTATTATTCTGAGGGCAAAAGATAACACCTAAAGTACTGTTGTCAGCTGCCTATGTGGTCCATGCAGTGAACATCACAACCTTCTATACTATGGCCACACATTCCCCCTTCCTGGTCAAATGGAGGCCTAGGACACAGGCAGAGCAGGGTGGAGTACTGGGTGTGGGAGAAATCTGCCCAGGAGGCAGCTCGCCCACTTGCCCACCTTTTGTTGGGGAACACCCCTACTGGACTCTTGTCTCAGACTAGCAGAGTTTAGATGAGAAAATCTTAGCAGTCAGGAGAAAGAAACTTGAGATCTGTCAGGGCAGATTTTGGCTTGGGCTTCTCAGCTGTTGGTATCTCTGTAAGACATGTAACCACCTCAGGTCAAGCTTTTCCATAATGAAGCCCCCTGAATTCAGGGGGGTGCTCTTCATGCACATCAGCCCAAAAACTTTGCTAGAGATCCTTTCCAGCCTTCCCAGGTATCCCACTATATATAACCACTCCACTCTCATGGGGGTCCTATGCTCTGGTGGCCTTGGTACCTACATCATGTTGCTGGCTATTCTTGTCAGAAACAGATCCCAGTCAAGGCTGAGTGGCCAAAGGATGCATTTCTCTTGCTTTCTATTGAGAAGAAGAAATGTTCCCATCTTGCAGCTAGGGTTAGCACTGAACATCCTAACTAGGAAGCATTTTGTGGCATTGTTTACTTTTCTGACCCTCTTCCCTCCACCAAGTAAATGGAGAGTTGTGTTGACCTGTGGGGCCATTTGACAGCAGGAATATATATTATAGGTAAGGCAACTGCCTCATTTCTCCTCAATTTTTAATCTCTCTGGGATTGCTATTTTCTTGGTTCCTCATGTGTCTTCAGACATGTATTCTGCATTCTGCTTGGTTTAATTCTTGCCCTCTGCCTACTTTCTGTAAACACTGTATTTTTGTGTCTTTGTGTCTGAGCACTTAGTGCCTTTTTTGAGCCCCTGGGAGGTCTGCATCATCATCCAGTTTTTCCATCTTCTTGGGGCCTCTGGGCTAGGCCAGGAGCCATTGCTCTCACAGTATATATTGAGCCACATTTCAAACACACTGGAAATCTTGGATACTTTTATGTACAATGAGTATACCCTGTAAGATGGATACCAGCCCTAAGCTGTGGAACCTAAGCAGCATCCTGAGCCCACATGAGAGGAGACTATAGCATGTGGACCAACTAGGACCTCCTCGCACTCAAGTCATTCAGTCTGCTTCATATGGTGGAAGGGAGCAGGGCCCAGTTGGGCTTTGGGCCACTGGGGAGGGGAGATGTTTTTGTGCCATCACTTTGCAAACTCTACCCTGAGGTGGGGAAGCCTAAGAGAGGCCACACCTAGTAGGGTTCTGAGGGATACAGTAAGTGGGTAAGGAAGGGGAGAGAAGAAGGCAGTGTTCCAGGAAAAGGAATGATGGGAAATTCAGGGACACTGAAGGAAATATTTTGAGTAGCTGGTCTCCAGGGAGCTGGAATAGCAGGTAGCCGAGGGGAGCATAGGAAGTGACTTGTCTCAATAAGAAGTACGGTGATGGTCAAGTTTGCCACACACCTGATGTCCACCTGGTTATACTTATTCTTGGTGTGAGAGGAACTTGGGGCCTTAGTCCTTGCAGCCCTGCACCAGAGACCCCAGGTGCCACTCCTATAGTAGAGAGAGCACTGTCAGGGCCACTCACAAGGCAAACTACCTTCAGACTGGATGATGACAGCTGACTCCCTGCCTCTTCCAGGCAAGCTGTGCAAGATGTGCCAAATTCCTAGTGCCAGAGGAATCAGAGGCCAAAGGCCCCCTTGCCTTTGCCCCCTGTCCCCACCCCAATGCCTTCCATCCCTTCTTCCTGAGGCAGATAGCCCCCTCAAGGCTAAGGAAACCTGCGCCTCAGGGTTACTAGCTAGAGACCACCCAGCCTCTGTTGTCATCCTGGGACCCAGCTTGGGTTTCCTATACTGCCTGACTTGAAGGTCCCTAATGGAGGAGGGCTGGATGTTCAGGTGCTGGACTTGCATCAAGTGCAAGCCTGTGTGTAAGCACTCA
Source organism: Sciurus carolinensis (assembly GCF_902686445.1). Classification (NCBI taxonomy): domain Eukaryota; kingdom Metazoa; phylum Chordata; class Mammalia; order Rodentia; family Sciuridae; genus Sciurus; species Sciurus carolinensis. Next base: position 120,395,048 of record NC_062220.1, on the reverse strand, counting down.
ACACACACTGAGCCCTGGAGAGTGATATTGGACAGATTTGTGGGCTGAAGTACTAAACTGGTGTAGCACGTGGTGAGCCTTTTTCTGGCTTTTTTATTTGATGGTGGTGGTGACAGCACCTGCCTCTGTGGACCACTTTCCTATTGCACCTGTACCAGCCCTTGAATGTGGGGCAACCTATTCTGCCAGATATTCAGTGGGGAGGAATTAGACCCCAGTTTATAACCCCTACTCTGTGTAGCCTCTGGGTCCCTTTGCTGCATGCCAGCTGGAATCTCCTATTTCACAGGACAAGAGACCATGTGGCCACAGGAGCCTAAACCAGTGGTGGCAAAGTCAGTCCTCAGTCCTGCACCCTCCCCCTCCCATTGCTGGGTCTAGCATGGGCACTGACCCAACTCTGCCAGTTACCTCACTGAAGTGCATCCACTACTGGTAATAGACTGCTGCATGAGCAAGGACTAAAACCAGGGTGACTTTCTTTTTCTTCTCAACTGTAGGAAAGATTGAGGAGTCCTTGGAGAGCACAGAAGGCTTCCGGGCTGCAGAACATGGAGTCCAGAAACCTGCTGCAGACCCCCTGGCCTCTGTTTGTATCCCTGTCAAGACCCCAGTGTCCACACCGGCTTTGTGGGATGGGAAGAAGAGGAGTGAACCTCCAGGGGAGCCAGTGACCTTCCCCCAGGGGCTCCCAGCTGATGCTGAAGAGCAGCGCCAGTTCCTCACAGAGCAGTGCATCGCTTCCTTCCGCCTGTGCCTGAGCCGCTTTCCCCAGCACTATAAGAGTCTCTATCGACTGGCCTTCCTCTATACCTACAGCAAGACCCACCGGGTAAGTGGACTTGGATCTTCTTCCAGGGCAGACAAGTCCTTGAAAGTTGGTAGGCAGAACCAAAACAGATTGGAGTTTTGTGATAGGGCTCTGGTGACTCTTATGGGAGGGATTAGAAAGGAGGGGATGGCCCTGCAAAGACAGGACCAACTTGCTCCAGGCCCCAGCACTCCAACTTTATCTTGCAGTGGCCTCCTTGCCATCATCCTACCTTGGGGCTCACCTCCCAGGTACAGCTGCCACAACAATTTTCAGGCTGTTTCATGGAGGTTAGGTGTCAACAGACTTCTCTGGCTCCTTTTAGAAAGCAACAGCTGTGCCCCAAGCTTAAGTGTTCCCAAAGGCTTTCTAGCCAGACCTCTTCTACTGGCATTTAGCATTTGTGGAGAGACTTAGATGACTTTTTTTTTTAACCTTCATTCACTCCTTACTTACCCAGTAGTATTGGGGAGACAGTGCACCTGACCATGGCACCTGCCCCATGTAGCTACATTCTAAGTAGGAGATTTAGAACATTCAGATGTGCATGCAAAGTATTTTGACCAATACTACATAGAAAATAACATAGAACACAGGCGTGGGGTTCCTATAGTAGCTCTGTGAAGGCATTTGTGCTGAGACCTGTGGTATAAGTAATGGGTGGCAGCGGGCTAGCAGAGAAGGAGAGTGTTTATCTAGGACCCGCAGCCCCAAAAAGTGGATGTGTGGTTGACAGCTGGGATGGGCATGCAAGCAGGGCAGCCTGTTGGGGTCTCCTTGGGAGATCTGCCTTTGTCTGGTTCTCGGAACTCAGGTTTTTCTCCAAGAGGCCTCCTACTGCCCTCCCACAAACCTGCTACCTTCTCTGTAGGATGTTTAAAGAACCAGGAAAGGCATGTGACCAGAGAGATGGACCCTGGCTTAGTACTGGTTACTTCACAGAATTCTGTTTGGGAGACTAGTCTCTAAGGTTCAAGAAGGTACATACCTTGTCCCTACAGGAACTGATCACTCATAGGGCTTGACCAGTTTCCCTTAGAATGTGGAGTTGGCCTCAGCAGGCCTGGGGAGGGAAGAGATCTTATTGTCCTCAGAGCCTTGGCCACTGTGAGGTGTGTGCTGGCAAACAATAGCATGTTATGTCTTCCTCCACTACTCACTGCCTGTTGGTGCTGCTGGTACCACACAGGAGCCTGGCCTGCTCACTGCCTGGCTTGTACATGGCAGTGGACCTTACCTCTCTGCCCCAGGCCTTCTGTACTGAGGATGGCCTGAGTTTTGATAAACTCCAACCATCATGTATCCTCATTGTAGAAGCAGTTTGCAGGCCAGAGGAACAATGACTGAGACATCTTCCCCACTCCCACCTGATCACTGCTTTAGGAACTTTCTGCCTTGTTTCTTTTAGGAATAGCAGAACCCACTGCAAGAGCCCTCTGTGTCTCAGTGAGAGGGATATTAGCAGCCATCATTGGGTGTTCCCCCACTTTCCCCATGTAGCCGTGGTCAACTCTGACCAGGATATAGCACTTCCTGGTGCTGAAGCTCAGACCCTTCCCCTGTGCTGTTGCAGGGCACCTTCCCCAGAGCAGATGCTGAAATGGAATTTAGAGTACAAGATGGTTTGTAAGGATGGGTACCTTGGAAGGGAGGGAGAAAGTGAAGGATTAGTTGGGAAGAGAGTTAAGCTACAATGCAGGCCCCATGATGCCTGGCTATCCAGTCTCTAGTTCCTGCTAAAGCGCTTGATTTGGAGCCTGGGGGAGCTGATCCACATAAAGTGCTCAGCACAGTGCCTGGCAGAGGCTGCTGTTATTACAGCCTGTCCGCCTCACTTGATGAGTTTCTTCAAAGTAGAAAATGGTATTTATGTCGAATTAAAGTAAAATCAGAGGGAGAACAACCACAATTCTACCACCCTAAAACAAAAGTTATCTCATATGTAACATTCCTCTGGCTTTTATGGACACACACTATTGATTATGTGCTTCTGAGCCACCATTCGCTTCGGGGCCTGTAGTGGCAGGGTTCATATCCCCTTTACTTTATGTCTGGGAACTCAGGCTCAGGGTTATGTGGGACTGAGTGGCAGAGCCAGATATTGGCCCATGTGGCCTCATCCTGGGCCCAATTGCTCCACTACCCCCATTGTGTTAACTGTGTCTACCTTAAGTGTGGCTTCCCATTTTGCTCTTTTCATGAATGACCCCAGGTCATTTTGGTCACTCTATGATGATCTGGATCATCCATGGGTCCGTGGACCCAGCTGACCCAGCCATTCCCATTAGCAGGGATAGAGGCTGCCTACAGCTATCTGCCCCACTGATGCCCATAACCCTGAGCAACTCCCACAGTTGTCACAGTTGTTTCTTCCAGCTCTTCTGTTAGGTGTATTTCTAGGTTGGGTTCCTTGGTTTTTGGAAATGAAATGCTGGCTTTGATTCTGAGATAGAACCCTTAGGTGGCAGATGCTCCCTTTCTATAGCTACACTGCCTACCCAGAACCCCAGGCATTGCCAGATGTGCTTCTGGTGGTCTGCAGTCCACCAGGTGCACACCCTTGGGACCTGATTGCTTGCCTGAGCCAACTCCCACTGGCTTCTTTGTCAGTTTCATCCAGAGACCTTTGCTGAGCACCTTTTGCTACCACCAACTTGAATGGCAGGTTATTAGCATCTAGATCCACTGAAAGCCTAAGTTAAGATCTTCCTGTTGCTCAGGATATGCCTTACTATCTTGGAGACAGTGCCTGGCCTGGGTGTCAGCTCTGCTGGTAGCAGCTTGTCCACATATCTGGGGACACAGCTCTCTCTGTTGCTGACTAATTCCAAACCATTAACTGACAGCAATGACCACTTTCCAAACTCAGCTATTTGGTAACAAACACTTCACACTGTGTATATTTAACAACAGCACATTTCTTCATAAAATCACGCCTGTGGGCTTGACAGTGACATTTTCTGGTTGCTATCTTGTGGTTCAGTGGCCAACTAGAGTGTCAGAAGTCTGAGTCTTCAAAGGCACCCAGCAGACAGAGCCTACTCAGGCCCAATGTTTGACTCCTACCCCTCAGATCTTTCACAGGTGCCTCAGATGGGGCATGGTTTGTTTCAGAACTTCCCCAGGCCTTGCAAAGAAACCACCTTCAGGACACAGAGCTTTACTTACTTCACTGTTGGCAGTAGGGATTTTGAGGAGAGAGAGAGAGAGAGAGAGAGAGAGAGAGAGAGAGAGAGAAAGAGAGAGAGAGAAAGAATATGAGAATATGGGCTCTGAGGCTGCCTTTTCTTGGGTTCAGATCCTGGCTTTATGGTGGGAGCTCTTGGAGGCCCAGGGAAGTTCTGTTCTAGGAGAATGCTGGTGATATGCATATAGAATTATTGTGATAAAAAGATGAAGTGTATATAGGGTTCCATGAGTCCATCAGTCAATGGCCCTTCTTTCCTTCTAATTAGGTCCCTTTCCTCAGTGTGAGCATCTCCATGGCTGCTTGCCCTTCTGCCAGGCCTTCTGAGAACTCCCTGCCTGGAACAGAGTTGTCAAGGGCCAGCATGCACCTGGGGGAGAGTAGAGAGGAAAAACACACCTAGTGGCAGCTAGTAATGGGTCTGGGAAGAAAAATAAAGTGGATAAAAAGATGGAAGAGGAAGTGTGGCTATCAAGGAAGATCTATCTAAGCAAAGACCTGAATCATCAGATGGAGCCCTAACACCCCAGGGCATCAGGACAGAGGCTGTCAGATGGATGGCACAGCCAGCATGCATGCCTTGATAAAGAGGTGGACCTGGTAGGAAGTGATAGGCAAGAAGGAGGGGGAAGAGTGTGGTCAGAGGTCTGCTGGGGCCTGGGTAGGCAGGATGAATGTGGGGACATCATTCTAAATGAAGTTGAAGCCATTGCAACAGAGGTGTCATGCAACTTATGGATGTGAAAGATATTTGAACTATGTAGACAGTAGGAGGGGTTGCCAGTAGGAGACCTGTCAGGGCATGATCCAAAGAGCATTCAATGAAGGGTCAATTTATAGAGCCCTGGACAAAGAATAGGAATCCACAAAGGAGGAGGAGCACAGTGCCCTGGCCAATCAGTGTATTCCAATTCCTTATGTTTCGCTTTTTCCAGACATGTAAAGTCTAATCACCTTTTTTTTCCCCCTATGATTAAAAGAATCAATCTGCCAGGTCCAGGATTGGGATATATGTGTCCTTCTGTTCTTAACCTCATGTAGTTACTGATGGGCATGGAGGTGTCTTGCATTGCTAGGTGAATCCATGTGAATGTGTATCCTCAGCTTTGTGAATGTCCCCAGCAACCCACCAGAGTCCCCCATCAGCTAGTGGCTATATACTCCTCTTCCCTTGGCTTGTGCAGGCCTGCACTCCAAAAGCTCCAACCAGTTCCCCTCAACCTGGGGAAACCAGGGCAGGGGTGACTCCACAGGCTAAAGCTAAGACTTCTGCCTATTCCTTATTCCTCCAATTGTCTTGAAACCCATGAGCCCCATCCCTTCCTTCAAAACCAACTCCTGAGATATGGCCAGGTGAAGAGCTGAGCCTTGCTGAGGCTGCCATCACATATGCTAGGCAGAAGGCCACTCTGCAGAGTCCACCTGTCTCACAGAGAGGCTGGTTCTCCTCCTGGATCCATGCCAGGTAGTTCCCATACTTGGTATCACCATGTAGGGATCATGAAACCTGGCCTTTATGAGCCCCACTCTGTCTGTCTTTCATGGATTTGTGAGGGAAGAGGTAGTTAAGCAGTGAGTGAACCATCATTGGTTGTGGCAGAGAGGGAGCCCCTGGGAGCAGAAACAGGTTATGCACATCATCAGGGCCACCCATACAGTGGAATCACAGGCAGATGGTCCTTGAGATCAGGTTTCCTTTCCAGCCTTGCATTTCTTGGGACTCCCTGTTAGAAATACCAGGGTGTTGCAAGGAATCAAACATATGCTTGGAAGTAACTTGACAAGGCAAATTTTACTTCTGCTCACTTGGGTGGACAGTCCACCTGTTTTTATCCCCAACACAGCACTGTTCCTTGCTCTGATAGGAGGAGCTTGGGGTTACAGTCTACTCAATTGGCTAATTTAAAAATTGGGGTTGGCTAAGAGAAGGCCTTTAATTACAATGGTTACAATTGGATCTCAAAATGGCTATTATTGGATCTTACATCCCAATTAAGGCTAAATACTATATTCTGAAAATGAACTATCAAACTTTCTATTTCTCATACCCCACGGACAAGTAGACCCAGTTCTCCTGTTTCCTGCCACTAGCAGGCATTGCCACGCCACTACTACATGTAGAACTCTTGGAAGGCTATAGTCAGGGATATAGGGTACCCTGCTCCAGGCCTTGATGTCCTGTGTGAAGGAAGAGCCTAAGGGCTCCCAGGAACTCTGGGAGTTAGCCCATTGGTATTGTATTGAGGCAGTTAATGATGGGGTGGTGCAGGTTAGTGAGCAGACCAGTTGAGGTAAGCCTAGTGGGCATGGGCTGTCTTACTAGGATGGCCTGGGAAGCCCAATGCTGAGCATCCTGGTCTTGGGTGGGGCCCAGGCTGTCCCACTTATGCCCTGTGGCCCTGTTACCTCATTTGTCAAGCCTCTTCTTTGTTTCAGACCCTAGTTTATAAAAGGGTTCCAGCCTCTTTTTTCTGGGCATCTAAGGTGTAGTCCTCCCCTTCCCTGATCTTCTGATGGCCCTTTACTACCTTTGAGCTTCAGACTATTCCCTCAGCCTGATGTGTTCTTCCTTCCCATTTTCCTCTCTTTTCTTTCTTTCTTTCTTTTTTTTAAACTGGGGATGGCACCCAAGAGTGCTTTACCACTAAACTACATCCCCATCCCTTTTCATTTTTTATTTTTGAAACAGGATCTCACTACACTGCCCAAGCTGGCCTTGAGCTTATGATCTTCTTGCCTCAGCCTTCCAAGTTTCTGGGATTACAGCCATGTACCACTGCATCCATCTTTCCTTCCCATTTTCTGAAAGCATGAACCCTGCTCATCTTCCTTTCAATACAGGAAATATTTTCCCTACAAATATCTATGGCATCCCTTATATGGGCTCCAAACAGAGGGCTAACCCTTTGAGGAACAATTAGTAAACAAGTCATTCCATGTCCCTCTCCTCTCAGGGCTGACACCAAACCTGTCAGTGAGTCACCTGTCAGCACTACTGTACAAGGTAGCAGTGATGCTGTAGGGACAGTATTGTGGAAGGCTGGGTGGGGGTCAGGCAAGATGGCACCAGGCTGAGGTACCTGTAGGGACTAAAGTGGGAGCAGAGGCAATGGGACTAGAGGGCCATCCAATAGGGAGCAGGGAGAAGATGAACTGGCATGTAGGCAGGGAGACTGAGGCATGGAGCTGGACCTTGCTGTAAGGGAAGTACAGCCTGAAGGTTTTCAAGCATGGGAGTTAGAAGGTCCTCTGCCTTCTGCTGGGGAGCTGCCATGAATATGTCATCCAGCAGACACATACTTGAGACCTTAACTGTCACCATACCAAATGGGCCTTCATTCTTGTGTGGCCCACCCCCACACAGCTGCGGGGTCCTGCCTGATGCTAGGGAACAGCCTGCTGGGCATGGCCCTCTGTGTCTGAAGCTCAGAGGCCAGCAAGCATGAACCTCACAGCCAGCAAGCCAAGAAACTGAGTTTGTACTTTTCTTAACCTGTTGATAGAGATAACGATTAGTAAGTGCAACCTGGCCAGCATAAGGCTTGCAGGCCAAGAAGTGAGAGGGCATTTGGAGCAGCTAGAATGTGAGGTGATGAAGGTGTAGGCACAGTGCTGGGAAAAACAAGCAAGGGGCCTAAGTGGGAAGAGAGGACTGATTGACCCAGGTAGAGTGGGTATGATAGAAAGGATGGCGGTCCAGGCCTAGCTGCAATACCTCCCCTGTAAGAAAGATAGCACTGCCCTATTGTGGGATATATGACCAGGGTCCTGGTTCTCACTATTTAAGCACACTGGTAAGGACTCACAGAGGGAAAGATACTGGCTAGGCAACTGGTGGGAAAGGAACTGCTTTCTGGGCCAGTAAAAAGGCCCCAGAGAAAGCTTGAGGAAGCCAGATCCATGCCCTCCCTCTCCCCCTGCCCCCAGCTTCACCAAGAGGCACCGTTGCACAGGGGGCATGGTCCTAAGCACCGTGGCCAGAGCCCAGCCCTTTGAGTCTAAAGCAATTTATCTCTGGCGGTGAGTAGGGGTTCCAGATAAACAAGTCAGAGCTGCTTTTTGGGGTAGTATGCCCCCCTCCCCAATAGCAGGTGAGTACTTGGGTCCACATGGCAACTTTGTAGGGTTGGTCAAAGGGAGAGGTCCCTCTGTGCCCACTTTGAGCAATCTGAGGCCACACTCCTCCCCTCAGTCACCTGTACTGGATAAGAAATCAGTTCCAGAAATGCATCCCATAGCTCAGTGATCAAAGCCCATGGCCAGAGCGGCCTGGAGCTGTGGGATCGATGTCTGCAAAACTGCTTCTCATCTCAGTTTGCTAGTGCAGCCAGGAAGGAGGGGACTGCCCGCCTTCCCCGTGGGCGCCCTGAACAGCCCACACACTCACTTCCAACCTACTTCTTGTTTCCCCAGAACCTCCAGTGGGCCCGAGACGTGTTGCTAGGCAGCAGTATCCCATGGCAACAACTGCAGCACATGCCGGCACAGGGGCTCTTCTGTGAGAGGAACAAGACCAATTTCTTCAATGTGAGTACTTTGCCTTGTTGATTTCTGAGGCTGCTTGGTGCCACTGCTTTTGATTGAAGGTGCATGAGTCGACCTCCTGGGTGGGCATTCCCAGGGCCACAGATTTGCGGCACCTTCAGAGGGCAAGCAGGGTGGTGCAGGTGAGAGTGCTCCAGACTCAGGCATTGGGCTGATTGCTGAGCAACTTCTGGCAAATCACTGCCCCTTCTGGGCACTGGTTGCAGTGAGAGAGGCATGGGTGAGCCTGGTGTGTTGTCTGGAGTCCCAGTTGTTCTGGAAAAATGCAGGCAATAATGAGAGGGGCTTTAGATCACAGCCCTGCTCTCCCACTTTGTGGTCTTGGGCACCAAGGAGATTCTGACTAAAGGTGACTCTACTGCTTGAAAAACAAGTTTGTCCAATGCTGGCCCTTCAGTACCCTTTCAGCTTTGCTATTCCACGTGGGGTGGAAACTGCCCAGGCCTGTCTTCCTCCTATCCCAAAAGCCCACATCTGTCTTCCTTTACACCCTGCCAAGCCCAGCCCTCCCTCATTTGTTCTGCCTCTCACGGACAACTGGTCCCTCACTCTTCTCTACCTCCAACTCCACATGCATCCTTCATCACCCCTCCTAGCATGACCAAATCCCAGCTGAGTGGCTTTGGCAAGGCACACAGTCCCTTCACCTTTGTTTCTTCTTTATTTTCCCTGGTTTCCCAATACTTATAGAAAAACTGAAGAATGGAGTCAGCTTGAATAGGAGCTAAGGAGGGCAGGTCTCAGATTTAGAGGAGTGTGACAAAGGCTGGTTCTCAGGTCCCACCCTACCAGGTGATAGGGTCCATGACTCTTCCCTTTTCCCAGACTATGACATCTATGCACCTCTCTCTGTTGGTATTATAGACAAATAGTAGGTGTCATTGGTAATCAACCCACATGGTACCAAGGGATTTGCCATGAAATAGAAGCATGCTCTCACCCACATACCCAGGCCATAGCCATGCCCCACAGGAGCTACCATTCTTTGTCCCATATGTGTCCTTCCAGAGGATATCTGCCTTTTATAAGCTAGTTTGCATTTTAAAAAAAAAAGAAAAAGTACATGTTTGTGCCCTCCCTCTGTTTTTTCACTCAAGAGCATCTCTTGGAGAGTGTTTTAGCACTTGCTCATTCTATTGATTGATTGAGGTGCTGGGGATCAAACTCAGGGCCTAAGCAAGTTCTCTTCTACTGAGCTACATACCTAGCCTGCTCATTCTTTTTAATAATTGTGCAGGACTTCCAAAATAGGAATGCCCTACAGTTTATCTAGCCATTTCCTATTGATGGGCATTTAGATTATTTTCAGTCTTCTGTTACTACAAACAATGTTTCAATATATACCTCATTGTACATTTGTGGGAGTTCATTTATAGGAGGAATATTGAAATAGAATTCCTGGGACAAAGGATGTGGTACCTTTAAAGTATATAACCACTCTCCGAAGATCTGGCCCACTTTCCCTTTAGACTCATGTTTTCAGACTTCATCAACTCTATATTACTGACTTGGAAATATTTGCTCTTTAGTAGGTGGAAATGCTATCTATCGTGTTTTATGTAATATGAGTGAGATTGACCATGATGATATCATGTTAAGTTTTAACTTCTGTTTAATTTATACTCATGTTCATTTGTCTGTTGGATTATTGGTTCTTTTTTTATTGATATATAAGAACTCTTTATAAATGAAATGGGTCCATTTGGTAACATTTTTCTGCAGTTGATAGACCAAAGTTAGAGCCAAGCAAGTGTTTGATTACCATGAGCTCTTGGGTTACTTACCTTTTTTTTGGGGGGGGGGGGTTATTTACCTTTTAAAGTGGGTTTCCATTACCTTGCCTCTCCTTGGAGAGTAAGTGTAGGAACCAAATTAAATGATGGGATAATGTCCCTAACCCAGAATCTGGCACATGGTTGGTACTCAAGAAAATGGTTCCCCTTCCTTCTTTTCTCCCCTGCTATTGTTGATGCTATGCCCTTAAACTCATTACGGGGATATTGGAAGGAGAGGCCTAGCCTCCATGCCTTCCTCATGGGTGAGGCACCCAGCCTTTCTAATGCTGAGGTTAAGGAAACTAGTACTTTAGGTATCAGGTCAAATGGAGCACATCTGAGCCTGAGATCAGATGCTCCAGACCCCATTCCCACTAGGCTCACTCCTAGTAAGTCCTGTCATAGTTTCTGAGACCTTCTAGAAAATGAGTCCAACAAAAAGGCATTCACAGGTTGTGCCAGCCAGAAGCCTCTGTAGAAACATGGACTGATATTTTGAGTGGTTTTTGCCTCTTCTGGGTCAGCTGTTTGTTCTTCCAGCAACCTGCTGCTTCTACTACCCTCAGCCTCCCTCTTAGCCACCTCTCCTCTTTTGACCTGGTACCCAGCATGGCAGGAAGTTCTGGGAGACCCTGAGTAGTCAGCACACAATTCTGTTCAATATCTTCTACCAAGTGTGAGGAAACTGTTTGCTAATGTGTTGATGGAGGAGTATTTGGGGCAGCCCTCAGCCCCTACTGGTATAAAACCATGTCTCTTAACAGATGGGTCTATAGGTCAGAGTGAGGTTGAGGGTCAGGGTCACCACATGCCCTGGCTTGCCATCCTTCCAGGCCCACTGGCCTAGACCATTGATGCTGCCCAACCTTGACACCATTCACCCAATTGTCTGAGCAGCCCCCCTCATCCATCCCAACAGAAGGTGGGAAACCTTCTTGTTATGTTTTTAGTGACAATTTTCAAAAATCATGTGAGTCATATAGGACCATGTTGTCACTGCAGATAGACACATAGAGGAACTACACCCCTTTGTTTGCCTACCTCAGACACTGTGCTCTTCTTAGAGGTTTTTCAGTGAGCAGCCCAACTGTTCTGTTTCTAAAAACGTGTATGTGTGTATCTGTGAGTGTGTTATAATGTGTGTTCTTCGGCAACTTGCTTTTTTCACTCACATTAAACCCTGAGTTTCCATGTGAGAAGTTCAGGCCATCTCGTTCTTTACAACTGCTGCCCTCTACTTGGTTGGGCACATGTGTTTTCTCTCACAGCATCCTATGGCATGTATCTTTGTGGTCCTGCCATGTTGTTTGAGTCTCCTGGTCTTGTCTAGTGTGACCCAGAGAAGGGGCTCACTGAGAATTTCGGGATAGATTTCATTCAACTCGTTTGCCTTGATAAATGACTTCCAAGCCTGGTCTTCCATTCTCCTGGTCTAGTTAGTGCTGGATATTGTAGAGGACAGGGAGATCCCTGCCACAGGACACAGGAGGCTTGTGATAGAGCCCCTCAGGGCCTTTCTGCAGGGCCTCTGTTGGATGCTGTAGACCACATGGGAGGGCAGAGTGCTGCTTAGCCAGGACGTGGGCAGGAGAGAAGGGCCAGGATTACAGGCACCCTTGTAAATCTCCTTAGGCGAGTGACTAAACCTTCTTGGGAAGGAGTGGATGCTAAGGGACATGGGTAAATGGAACCTTAGGTTCCAACGTTCCTAACAGGAAATCCTTGCATGTGGGGACTGCCCCACAGTTGTCTAGTCCCCTGCAGTGGCAGACATGGTGTGCCAGTGGTATGGTTGGAACTGTGGATGAGTGAGGGAGGACTGAACTTGTGCATATCCATTCCCTCTGTTTTGCACACTGACTGAACCAGCATCCTGAGTGAAGGAACAACTTCCCACCCAGCCTTTTCCTGCCACCTGATCTCTGCTGTGGAAAATCCTGCTTGTGGGTGCTCAAGCTAAGGCAGGAGCAAGTCAAAGCTCCTGGGCTGAGGCTCATTTACCACTGTAATCTGACACCCCAGCTGAAGGCCCCCATTACACCAGTCCTCTCTTACCAGCAGAATAGTCTGGTCTGTGCCAAAACAGAGCCAGAGTTGTGGAATGTTGTTGGTTGGGGCCACACATGACATTATTGCTCATCCTTTCACAGTCTCAGGAAGGACTGACAGAAGGCATTGGCCTTGTGATTCAAAGGTGGCTTCTTAAACCAACTGTGCAGAAAAGGAAGTCCCAGGACACAGAGACCTGGGATGGGAGGCAGTGAGACTGAGATTGCTTCTGCAGGATAGTCCCTCTCCTGAACCAGTCAAGTCCAAGGAGGCTACAGAGAAAGAAGCCAGGGGATTGTCCTTCCCTGGGCAGAGGAGGCAAGAAAAGCACAAGCCAAGTTGGGTGGCAGGTGTTTCTGAGTGACTGCCCTTTCCAACAAAGTAAGTGCTTGTTCTGGGTGCCTAGAAACTTCTGGACCTTCCCATGAAGTTCACCTGAAGGAAGGCAGACCTGTGTGAGCTGGAGCCAAGCTGCTCTGTCCAGAGTGAACTCCTTTCCCCATCTTGTAGTTGATTCAGAAATGTTCCCATAGTAACCAAACCAGAGATGGCTCTCCCTTCTTCCCCAAAATGTTTGCTTATTTTAGCAGGCAGGGCTTTTTCTTATTTCAGTTCAGTTTATAGCCTCTGTTAAAGAAGCAAAGGGAGCTGCAGGCCAAACTGGCACTGCAGCTACTTCTGAGGCTGTGTGGGACCTGAAACTGAACTTGAGAGAGCAGAGGGGAGATGCTGGCTTCTGTGACTATCCTGTGTGTGGTGCTTCCTCCATAGCCACCAGCAGACCCTGGACCCTAAGGTCACCAAAAAGCACACACAAACAGACCTTGATCACAAATACTCAGTGCCTGATACTGCATCCCTTCCTTGGCCTTACACAAGGCATAGGACTGCCCCTGGGCAGGGTGGTCCTGACAGGTGGATGAAAGTCCTGAGCACATTGCACAGTTTATCTTTAGTACTGGAGATCAGCTCATATGGAGCCTCAGGGCTTTTCCATAAATCCCAGTGGACCTCCACTGATCCCATAGTCCAGTGCCAATGCCAGAAGGGGTGGGATTGAAGCAGGGGCTGGTAGAGACCCTGATTCATGCATGGTTAGGGCATCCAAAGACTCAAGGCCTACCCTGACTTTAGTGGAGTCTCACGAGATGCAGACATAGCTATTCCACCACCACATAGGCCCCTTTGTATGTGGTCAGGCCTCCAGTTGGTGCCTATGGATGCAGGTCATGCTCCCTCTTTTTTGGCCACAGCTGCATAGCACTCCACTGTCTGTCCCACAGATTATTTACCTGCCATCTTCTGAATACATAAGTGTTCTGGTACAAAACACACTGCTTCCTTACATCTTCTTCTTCCCCTATGCTAGCATCTCTGTGTACAAATGCCTAGAAGTACAGACCAGGACATAGACCCTCTGTTTGTGCTTCCACAAATCACCAGATGGTTCTATAGTACTGGGTCAGTTTCATTGCTCTCCCCAACCCCCAGCCCTCAACCACCAATGACTTTCATTTTTGCCCATATGTGGGGATGGTGAGGAATCTGGGTGGTTTCAGTCTGTGCTTCCCAGGTGACTTGACCTGAGGCCAGTCCCTTTTGTCTGACCAGGCTCTGAGACTTTCTCTTTTACCTGGCAGCCATCACACAGGCTCAGTTAGTTATTTGTCCTGACTCCATGCCACTTAAATTGATGAGAGATATGGTTCCATCATGAGCTATCTTTGTGTCTTTTTCTTTTTCTTTCTTCTTTTTTTTTTTTAACAAAAGTTTATTCTTAAATTCACAACAGACTCCACAACAACATTTCATTCTAGTTATAGGTGGCAAAAGAGTTATAGCAGGGATCCTGATATTCAAATAGCGATGGAATCAATGGTCACCATCATTTCAGGCTCAAAAAACCAACTTACTTTTTGCCAGATTTCTTTTTTTTTTTTTTTTTTTTTTGAGTGCTGGGGATCGAACCCAGGGCCTTGTGCTTGTACGGCAAGCACTCTACTGACTGAGCTATCTCCCCAGCCCGCCAGATTTCTTAATTCCACCCATGGCCAGGATCCTTCCCTGTGGTCTTTGCTTTTAGCTCCTCAAGTTTCTTCTGCTCTCATTTTGTTCCTGCTTGAAAGCTTTATCTTCCTTATCCATCTCCTTGGCCTGCTTCTTAGGCTGTTTCAGGAGCTGCTTCTTGCCACCTTCATGACCAGACACTGTGTTTGCCACCCCTATCCTCTGTCTTTGTATCTTTAAAGTATTTGTGCTCTGTGTAGTCCCTAGCCCTGTATCCTGAGTATACACTAAGGGCTTTGATGCAGTCTTGGGAAGGAAGGGCCCCAGCTGGTGGAGTGGCCGCCTGGGGGACTAACCACTTGCCAGAGCTAGAGGGAAGGAGAAAAGGTCTTTATGGCCTCCATCACTCCATTCTTATCAACAAGAATCACTCACACCCATTCTATTCTAACTGGTACCAGTTTTCTCTTGTGGTCTTGGGAAGAGTCCCTGCTTCTTCCCACCTGGTGAGTAGATGCTAGGTACAGTGGACCCACCTTCCAGGCCAGGCTTCAGCTAATGCCTTTCCCTTCATAGAGAGCCAGTGGTCCAGATGGAGACCAGTAGAGCCAGGCAGGACACAGCCTATGGAGCCCAGCAGACCTGGGCAGCCCCAGGTGGGGACTTCATCTAAAACAACATTGCTGTTGTCCCCACAATACTTCCTTCAGCTCAAGGAGGACATGCCTAGTGACTATGAATCCCTCTCACCCTCAAGAATTTCCTGGATTGAATAACTGGAAAGCAGCAGCCTTAGAACAAAGGGATAAAAGGTGTATCAGCGTATCTTGACTCAGGTGCCCAGAAATTCAGTTGTGGCCAGGCCTCAGGGCCTTCATTCCTGTTGCAGGGCATCCCTCATTGCCTCCCCTATCACCTTAGACCAGACTTGCTTCTTCTCCCCCTCTATCCCTCCCACTTTCAAGAGGTTCCATTCCTCCTGGGCCTACGGACCACCTCTGTCCCCAGACACCAGCCCCAAGTTCAGAACTCGTTGTGGGTAGACATCAGTAAAGGCCAAGTCACAAACTAAGGAAGAGGTGTTGGTCTCTTCCCAGTCCCTGAGATCCACCATCACCCCAGGCAGCCAGCAGGAGTAAACAAGCCCCAGAAGCACCAGCATGAGGCCTTTTTGCACCCTCTCTGATTAGGGCTATAGGGAACATCGGGATAGGAAGAGCCTGAGTTGTAATAGCCCTGTACTTTCCCCCAATCAGGCCTATAACACCTTCTCCCCACTCAGGACCAGCTGTGACTGGTTCTGAATATACCACTACTTATCACTGTGCCCATACTTCAAGAAATGAATTAACCCACTGTAAACCTGCCATCAGGCCCTGGGCCCACCACATTGAAAGCAAGGCTCAGATCTGCAGGCCAATTCTCAAGGCTGGGAGGTCCCATCACCAGTCTGTGCTGGAGGAGGGGCATCAACCTCAGCGTCTAGCACTGAAGCCCTTGCATGGAAGCCAGCAGCCCCACCCAAAGGAGAAAAGCCAGGAGTCTAATGGTACTTTCACTGGCATTAGCCCAGCTGCCTTAGTCAGGAGTGTCCCTTTGGCTGAATGGAGAGGATGAGGTCGCAATGAATAGGAGGACATGAGCATCTAGCCCTGCCCTAGGAGGTGAGGTTGGGATTCCAACCCAATGAGAGGGAGGCAATAGGTAGATTATGATGTTTAATAGATCTGCTTTTGGAGGTAGAACTGCACTGTTGGCTAACTTGGGCAACAGGCCTATATGGGTTGTCCCCAAGGGGCTGGCTAACCAGCTTGTGCCACCTCTCTATGGTAGGCCCCTCGCCTAGGCCTGTTTCAGGGTTGAGGCTCATGAGGCCAAGAACAGAAACAGTAGAGGGAGGCCACCACTTGCTACAGCTCCAAAACTCTGTGCCTGATCCAGCCTGGTCTTTTTGGGGACCTGGCAGGGGGTGCTGCCCATGGCAGCTATTGTAGGACCAGCTTCATTGTAGGGTTTATTTGGAGGTGCATCCTTTGGTCTCCCATAACATATCTGGGAGGCTTAAGTACTATTATTTTTCCCATTATAGAGATATAGAAAATTTTACCAATAGACTCCACAGGTTGTAAAAAAAAAAAAAAGCCCTTTTCTACCCTCTGCCCCTTTAGCTAAGCAGAGGCTTGGTCTCTTTCTTTGGACAGCAGAGCTCATGGCCCTGTTTTCAGGCCCTGTTACAGTCTATTCCACAAATGACTTATCTGCTATGGGTGTTGTCAGAAGGGTATTGCTGAGTATGTTTCTGCCAGTGGTCATGGCACAATGACCCAGGGCTCTGCAGAGAACTGGTGCTATTGTATCCCCTTGAACAAGGCACAGAAGCTGAGGAAATAGCACAAGATCATACAGCTAACAAATGGCCAATCTGGAATTCCAGGTCTGTTTGACTTCAAGGCCTGCACCTTTAGCTGCTGTGTCATTGGGAATTCAGAGGCAACCTCCCAGCTCTCTTTTCTGTTTGTGATATCTGCTGCAGGTACATGATGGGGAGGGGCAGCAAGAATGGTAAATTGTGTCTTTGTCCTGCTTTTCTCCTCCTCTCTTCAGGAAATGGAGTCTCTTGTCCCTCCCTTGCATTGATCAGGGGCTAATGGGGGTAGGCTGCCCCAGTTTGTAGAAACCATAAGTCTCTTCCACACTCCAGCTTCCCTTTTAGGCAACTTGCATGGCATTCTGTTGCCCATCCTGACCACAGACCTTTGGCCTCCCTCAGTGCCTTCCTCAGGCCTGTTCAGACCTGCTGGTGGAGGCCATTCTGCAATCTGGGCCCCTCACAGGGTCTCTGCACCTGGTCTTCCTCAAGTTCATCCCCAGCCTTGCCCAGAACTGACCTCCTCCTTGGCCATGGCTGGCTTCCTCTCATGTTAGGCCCTGTCTGAGCCCCCCGACAGGAATCATTTTGCACATATGCTTTTTGAGGCCCCCAGACTTGACTAAGCTCTCAGTCCTCCTGGAGTTCACATGCTATCACCTAAAGGTAAGCAGACAGTGTGAAAAAGACAGGAAGTCAGTGTTGGGGATGTGCCTATGAAGGACAGAACAGGGCCTAACTTCCAAAGGAAACAGCCTGCACAATAATGTGAGGATCAAATGGGTACACACCAGAAAGGGCCTTGAAGAGCTGCAGGGTGCACACACATCAAGGATGGTTGGCTAGATGCTGATGGTTGACTAGAGTGTGGACTTCCTCAAATAGGCAGGGTGGCTAGAGTGAAGGAGCATTTTCCATACATGGCACCAGCTGCCATGAATGTACCTGGGAGCCAATAGGGTGCCAAGAGCACTGCTGACCCACCCTATCCTCAGGTCTTCTACTCAAAATAGCTCAATAAATCTTCACAGCCTCCCTGCCTTACAGATGAAGAAAGAATCTGAGATTGGTGGCTGATATTTAGAAGTTCTGGACCAAATCAGTGGCAGTAGGAATGGTGGCCAGAGAAGGGCAAGAAGGACGTCAAACACCCATGAACTGACAGGATAAGGGGCAGGGCCGTAATGACAGGGAGTATAAAAGGGCTGAGAAGTGGGCTCAGGAGCTTAGTAGGCCATGGATGTGGATGAGGACATGCCTGTCCTCCAGTGGACAGCATACCAGGATGCCACTAAGAGGTAAGCAGTGCCTCTGTGCCACATGAGGCTGTGTTGCAAGGATGCTGTTTACTGGTTCATTTTATTTTCTAAAGCTCCAGCATCATTTGGTCCTCAAAAAAATGATCTGAGATTGGTTATGGCTTTTTCTCTTCCTCCACAGTCACCAATGGCTGTGGAAAGACCATCCCTGGCTGGTCAGGAATCCTGTGGGGCTTCTGCTTCTAGCCCTACCTTTGGTGGTTGTGACTAGGTCACCTAGACTCACTGAGCTGCCCTCTTCATCATGAAAATGACCCAAGGTATATAGCAGAGCCATTACTACTGTGGGGGAAAAGGAAGCCCATTCACATCACAGTGAGAATCAGAGGACAGAAAAGCAGGGGAAAAGTTTAAATTGAGGAAATGCAAGCTTCTTGGCTGTAGTAGGAATTGCTGCAATAGTACTATTTTTAGCATTGCTGAGATGATCCATGGGCCAATTGCACAAGCAGAGTAAACAAAAGAAACACTTCAAGTTCTCCGGGGAAAAAAGGTCCCGTTTTTAGGAATCTTAGAGTTAACACACAGCTTATCCCCCACCTCTCCTTTCTTCCCATGTCCTTAACTCGGAAGACTTAGTAGAACTTAACAACTTCGGGCTTTCTCAGCCCCAGGTCCAACCTGGAGAAGGTGCCAAAGACTTCCCTGTCATCCCTTCCTCCCAATCTGGGGAGGGGCATTAGATGGAGGACTGCTTCCCCTGAGAAACTTCCATGACTCTTTTGCCTGAGGGGCTAGCAAGAGGAAACAGTAGGGCTGCAGGGACAAGGTGGGGGCAAAGCCATGGCCACAGGATGCCCAGGCCCCAGCCCTGATGGCTATGATTTAAAAAAAAAAAAAAAAAGAAAGAAAGAAAGAAATCAAATGTTCAAGTGTCATTCCCTGGTGTACATTCTTTTCTGGCCATTGGAAACACTTTTCACCTCTAGATGTAGATTCAGAATTGTGGTGAGGTCAAGATATTTGGTAAGAGGGAGCTGATCTCTTAACCCCTTAGTATTCATGATCTCACCAAGTCCTTGGGACAACCCTGAAAAGGAGTTCAGGAGCCCCTGCAGATGAGGAAGCTATGACTTGCTAAGGTCACACAGCCTGTGAGTGGCAGAGCCTGGACTAGAGCCCAGGATTGGAGACCCACGTCCTGTGGTCCAGTTTCCATGCCAGAGTTTCTGTATAGCCTCTCAGGAGCACTGTTATTTCCCCCCCAGAAGGACTGCAGTGTTTGTGTATATATCCAGTTCTGACCTCAGTTCTGGTCCCCTCCGCCCCCAGCTGCTCCACTCCGGGTGTTCACTCAAGAGCTCACTGTTTAACATTCCTGAAGAGAAGAACATTTTTCAGTATAGACTTTTTTTTCCACTGTAAGTTATTTTTCAGAGGTTTTCTCTTAGAATATGTGGTCCTGCCATGTCTTTCTGAGGCATGGATGAGGGTCTCAGCTTGGGCAAAGCCTTACATCCTACATGCTTTGTCCCCCAAGACACTGCTATAGGCCTAGGCTTGCTACCTACAAGGGCAGCACCTGAGGTTGGCAGCAGGGGAGTTATACTTCTGAGTTAAGTTGTAGTACCCTCAGCAAGGCTGGAAAGTGGAACAAGGCAGGCAGCCCACTCAGACTCAGAGAGGCTGGGGGAGGTCTGTGGCCACTGAAGGGTCAGAAACAGAAAACCCTATCTCTAGGCTAGGAGGAAGAGGGGTTTACTGCAAGAAAACAGTAAACAAGGTGACACATGCCTGTAATCCCAGTGACTCGTGAAGCTCAGGCAGGAGGATCACAAGTTTGAAGCTAGCACTGGCAACTTAATGAGACCCTATCTCAAAATAGAAATTAAAAAGGGCTGGAGTATAACTCAGTGATAGAGTATCCCTCAGTTAAATCCCCAGTACCACAAAAGGGGAAAAACAAAACAAAACAAAACACCTTTGAAGAATGGAAGCGAGGTAGCAGTGCCAGCCTTTACTTTGTTCACTTAGTCCCCAGGTTGACATTGGCTGTGGAAGCCCAAGTGACAGTAATTCCCATGGCCCAGTGATGCCCACTAGTGTAGTTGCTCCAGTTGAAGAATATGTCCTAGGAGCTGGGGCTGTAGCTCAGTGGTAGAGCGCTTGTCTAGCATGTGTGAGGCGCTGGTTCCAATCCTCAGCACCACATAAAAAAATAAATAGTAAAATAATGGTATTGTGTCCATCTACAACTAAAAAAAAAATTTTTTTAAGAATATGTCCTTTTAAAAAATAGTTATGAACTACCAGGCTTAGCTTTTGATAAATTCTCATGGCAGCAGAATCTAGTATTGCTCAGAGCCTTCTAGGGACTCTGGCTGGCCCTCAAGCCCCACAGTTAAAGAGCACATTCTGGCCTGAGGGCTCCCATCCTTTACTATGCATGTCATTGGGGTTGTCCTGAGTAGGGGGTCTTGAGCCAGGAGCCTCTGTGCATGTGGTCAGGGCTTGTAGAAGGCAGGAGGGGCCCAGAAGACCAGAACACCTGGGCCAAGTTCAACATAATCCTCAGATCTTCCCAGTGTGCCCACTCTAAGGGAAGGATGCCACCCTGCCCTTGGTTTAGTTCTGTTGTTGACTTTCTGGTCGTGGCCTCTTTGACCTCAGTTTCTCCATCTCCAAAGGTGGACCAGTTGGATGAGGTCAGTGGTTTTCCAACCCTTTCTCCAAAAGAAACCTTTTTCACAAACCAAGTGGAAAACAGATGAAAGGGTAGTGCTCCAGCAGAGACAGGAAGAGCCAGACCCCACCCTCTTGGGCTGCACCCCCACTGGCCCAGGCTACTGATCAGGAAAGATGTAAACCACAACTATGGGCTTCCTTTCTTCCTTGCCTCCAGAGTCCCAGCCTGCACCTATTCTTCCTGCTCTCCTCTGTGGAAAGGCTTCAGACTTGGGAAGTTATCTCTGTCCCCCTTTCTTTCTTCTCCCTCCCTCCTTCCCCTTTTTTGTTTTTGTTTTTGTTTTGTTTTCCCCTGCTTTTCCTATTTGGAAAGTTTGACCATGTTGCTTGTTGCTTCTGAGAGTGCTGAGTTTGAAATACTGATGCCCCTTCCTGGTTACCATGGTAATAGACTGGGCCCACAAGTGCCCTGGGGGGCCAGGCATTGCCCAGGAGGAGTCGACCAAGGAGTCCCTTACACATGTGGGCCTTTGAACTTCTGTGATGTCCTGTCTCTGATCTTGGGAGGAACACCCCAGTCAAACCTAGGCTATTCTCCACATCTTGTGGCTTTGAGAAAGCTAGTCAGTGTCTATAAGGCTCAGTTTCTTTATCTGCAAAGAACAACTGACCAGACCTACCTCAAGGTTATGGCAAGGATCACATGAGAAAGCTCAGCAAAAATACATTACTGCTGTGGACCTCAGGACCTGCTTGGGACATGGTACACAGCAACAGTAGCCATTGTGATTAGGGAACATGTGGTAGGGAAGGAACTTGTGGTTAAAGGAATACTGGTGATAGGGCTCAGTGGGGTCAGTGGAGGTGGTGAGATGGATTGGAGTCAATTGGGAAGGCTCCCTGAAGGCATTGAAGAAATTCACTTGTTTAAAAAAAAACAGTTTTAATGTGGTGGTGCACTCCTATAATTCCAGCAATTCTGGAGACTGAGACAGAAGGTTCACAAATTTAAGACCAGTCTCAGCAACTTAGCAAGACCCTAAGCAACTTAGTAAAACCCTGTCTCAAAATTTTTTGAAAAAGTTGGGGGAGGGGATATAGCTCAGTGGTAAAATGCCTCTAGGTTCAATCCCCAGTATCAAAACAAAAAATTTTTTTTTTGAAATACTGACTGTTAATATGTATATAAGTTAAGGTAGCTCAGAGCAGGTGACCTTATGGAAGTTCCCCATGGACTACACCTGTGAATCTCAGCGCATCACTGGCTGGACACAGATTCTGTAGTCTCCCAGATACCACCCTCTCACTACATAGGAACATTGGGTCATTTGCTCAACAAGCCCAAGCAAATGAGGTCCAGGTCTGGACCGCTGGGGAAACAACCCAGCATCTGGGCCAATAGGAGCATCCAGTAGGAACTGACGACCATCAGCTCAGCTCCAGGTTTCATTTCCAAGGAGGAGTCTAGCTTAGCCATATGCAGTAGGGATGGAGAGCCTTGGACTGCAGGCCATACCTGGGCTCAGGGCCAGGACCTGGGCCTGGTAAAGCATGAACCTGACCCTGCCTCAGGGGCATGGGGCACCTATGAGGTGTGCTTTTGACAGAAAAGCTGGCCTCCAGTGGTTATAGATGAGCAGTCCCTCTCCTGGGAGACAGGAGATACCCAGCTCAGGCATAGCCATAAGAGAGAGTACTCCAACTGGCTGGGATCCCACTTTCCTCGGCTTCATTCCCTGAGCTCAAGTGTGAGCACCACTCCCAACTCTTAGCCCAAGCACCCTGGGTATACTATTCTGTGGGTCTCACAGTACTGTGGGCCCAGAAGAGGGGTTATCTGCCAGTCCTCAGCAAGGAGGGTTCAGAGTACTCCTGAAGGTTTGTACTGACTTTGAAATTGACCAGATTGTCAGGGAAAAAGGCATTCTGAAGGATCCAATACAGCCTCTAACTGTCATAGTGCTCTCACATGGAGCCCCAGGAGGCTCCAGCATGTACTTCCCCCTGTGGAGGGACAAGGAGGGAGATCCTCACCTTATGAAAAACCTTCCTGCCCTTGACCTAAGTGTTCTCTCCTTTCAGCTAGAGATGGTATGCCTATGTTGGGGCTCTGGAGAGGGCTGGCACAAACCAGGGCTCAGTGTGCAGAACACTATGTAGTAGAGTACTACATCCAAAGAGGCCAGAGTTCACAGGGTCATTCTCTCAGGAATGTCTCCCCAGAGGCCTTGCTTGGCAGGAGCTCAGCACAGAACCCCTGAGCTCACTTCAACTACCTTAGGTCTCCCTCTTGTTATGACAGCCAGACACTAGAACCTTGGGCTGCTCAAATCCCCACCCCTGGCCTCAGTGTGTTCATCTGTACTGGCAGATGTGGGGTTGCTGTCGGGCTCCTTCACTACTGTGCATGTGAGAATGTGCCTGTGGACCCACTCCCAGACTCTATGGGAGAGCATGCATGCTGTGGCTGCTGCTGCTGGTGGGCCTGGAAGTGCAAGGATTGCACACTGGACACTGATAACAGCTTCTCTTTGGCCTGGGGGTGATGAGTACATGTTCTCAGCTTCCTTCGGTCTGACTCGATCTTACAGGAAGTAGATAAGGTATGAAGTGAGGTCATGAGCTGTGCAAGGTGCAAGCATCACTTTGGCACCTGGTTTTCATGCCTGCTCCAGTAACTGGGGACAACTGAGAGGAGTGACCCAACTGGTGCTAGCCAGGCCTGGGTGATGGATCTCAACCATCCTAGCCTTCTTGCTACATAACTGCATCAGTGCTCAGATTCTCTGAATCTGTTCATATGTGTGTTGTGTCTATCAGTGTGGATGATAGGAGGCTATAGTGGTGTGACTGACATGTGGATCAAGAAGTCTTTGAGATCCAACTGTGGGAAGCACTCAATTGAAGCCCCCTGTCCTCCACAGCCTAGGAATGGCTCATGCCCATGTATGTCTCCCTGCAGTGAGTGACTTCTAGGAGCCCAGGCATGCATCCTTCATGTCCCCAATAGCAAGCACAGTGCCTGGCAAAGAAATTACCCTCCCATGGGCAAAAAGTGCTACATTTTCCAGGGTGAAGGGGCAAGTTGGACCCAAGCCAATTTGGACTGAAGGCATCTGGCAGGACACATGGTCAGCCTGGAAATGCTGGTGGCAGGAACCAGCCAAGGGTAGGAGACTAGCCAACTCAAGGAGGGGATATCACTGAGACAGGTGGATCTGAGCCCTTTGGGGGTCTGGGGAGGGAAGAGGGAGCTCCTTGCACTCAGGTGGTAAGAGAAGCTTGTAGGGGGCGCAGCAGCTCTCCAGTTAGACTTTCAAAGATGATCCATTCCTACTTTTCCTTGTTCTTTCCTCAGTGAGGGCAGAAGAAGCAGTCAGCAGTTGGTGGACAGTTCAGTGCAACCTACCTCACTGGAAAATAAGCAGGGAGGAAGATTCTTTGAATGGACCAAAAGTGAGACTAGGGATAGCAGGGGAGTGGTCATGTGCTCTGGAGTAAGGCCTTTTCTTTCTGAGCCCTTTCCTCTTCTGTAGAATGATCACAGTCAGTACTCTCCCTGAGGTCTGCAAAGCTAGTCATGTGCTGGGGAGAATGGTATTGCTGTTCTTGGAATGCAGTGGCTCACAGGTCCTGAGACCTACCTGGCCCAGCCCTTCCTCTAATCCAGATTGCTTTTTGGGCCTCATGACCCATCTGGAAAATGAGACCAGGGCACTTCCAGGGATAAAGCCCACTGGAGGACTCACCATAGAATCTCTTTTCTGCTCTCCCCCTTGAGGATGTTACTTTAAAAATCTTCATTCAAGTTCTGACAGCTCAGGTGTGGCCATGTGTCCCACACACACCTACACTTCTGCCCACCACAGAGCACTGTGTGGCACAACTCCAGGGGGCGTCGTTCACATAGGTACTGCTGGCGGGTAGAGGACAACCCAAGCACGCAGTTGGCTGCTGCCATCCCGGCTGCCCCTACTGTGCTGGGTCTGGGGCCGCCCAGTCCCACAGCTTCCCGTGCTGAGGGCTGCGCCCACATCACCCTGTGGCAGATCAGCAGCAGCTCACCACCGACGCACCAGCGGCGGGCCAGGGACCCCGCCAGGATTGGCCGGCAAAAGTCAGTTGCGCCGTTGGGCCAGCTTCCAGGCAAGAGCCGGCGCCCAGTCCGGTTCTGCCCGCCCCACCCCGGCCCGCCGACAACGAGCCTCCGCGGCCATGGCCCGGCGCCCGCCCTAGCTATCCTGCACAGATGCCACGGCGGAGCCGGCGGGTAGGAACTTGTCTTCGACTGAGGGCGGGGGCTGGGGCCAGGGCCACAGGACTACCTCGCTCTTTCTGCCTGCCCCGCTCTCTGCTTTTCTGTGTTGCTTTTACTCAGTCCTCCCATGGTGGGCCCCTGAGACCGCACCCCCACACACCGCCTTCCAGCCCCTGTAGCAGCAGGAAGCCCGCGCGCTGTGGTTTCCCTGGCGCCCCTGCGGAGGAAGTGGGCCGGCAGTGGGGTGCGGTACCCCGACGCCTAAGCTGAGCTGGCTCTGCTCAGCGTCAGGTGGGCTGCCACGCCGGCCTAGGCGGTGGCACACGGGGGTGGCAAGCGCTAGCGGAGCCAGT
Source organism: Sciurus carolinensis (assembly GCF_902686445.1). NCBI lineage: Eukaryota > Metazoa > Chordata > Mammalia > Rodentia > Sciuridae > Sciurus > Sciurus carolinensis. Next base: position 120,369,751 of record NC_062220.1, on the reverse strand, counting down.
ACACGCGCCCGCGCAGGGAGCCCCTTGCAAGCCCAGCCCGACCAAGCCCAGGGCTGTGGGCCGGCGCGCGCGGGGGTGTGTGCTGCGCTACATCGCGCGAAAGCGAAAGCCACTAGCTGGAGCAACTTCGCGGCGGAGACACCGATGAAAAGCACCGTGCGAGAAGCTGCGCGGTGCCGCTCTTGGGGATGGTGAGCTGGCCCCCCGCCCCGGCCGGGTGGGCAGCAGCACCCAGCCGCGGTGCCTCCCTAGCTATAAATAGCCGCTGTGCGGGGGTGGGAAGATGGTGCCAGCGTTTTTCAAAGTGCGGGCCCGCGGACTCAGAGCTCTGAGCTAAACCAGGTCCTTGACCCTCAGCACTCAAATTGGTGGAAAGGGTGGGGTTGGAGGTAGGGATCGCACGGGCCTGGGCGTGGGGTGAAAGTGCCCATGTGGAGGCAAGACTGGCCACCGAGAGTTGGCCCCTGGGCTCTCCCCACGTACTTGTTTGTCGTTTCTGCTTTTCCCGGGGGGGGGGGGGGGGGGGGGGGGAGGGGAGGGAAACCTAGTGCGCGTTGTCTCATTTGGCAGAGGAGGTTGGAAACGGCGGGTGCCAGCTGTGGGCGAATTGCTGGCTTCCCCAGGCCTTGCCTGCGTGGGTCCTGGACGCATTACCTGTGATGGCTCCGGGAATTCCTTGCCCTCTATAGCACAAAATGGACAATGAAGACCGTGTTGGGGCGGGGGCTTGGGGGAGCTTCCCTGGTGACTTCTTCACAGAGAGACTCCCAAATGACTTGGGGTAGAAGCTGTAAGAACTTCCTACCCCCAGTGATGTTTAAGCTGGTCTTCATGAGCCCTCCTCTCACCCTCTTAGGCCTGGAGCAGTGCTACAGGAGGGGGAGGGCCCCTGGCTCCTCAGGGCATCAAAGGCTGGGGAGCTGCCCACCTAGAAACAGTCCTGGCCCAAAATGCCAGGTCTCCTGAGGCTGAGAGCTCCAGAGGAACAGTCTGAGCCAGGGGGGTGATAGGATGCTGGCCTGGCTCTGTCCTTGATGCTGTCCTTACTTGGGGCAAGTGGGGTAGAGTGTAAAGAACCTGGTGGGCTGAGTTCTGCTGTGGTCTTGGCTCTCTGCTGGCTGCCTGCCCTGGAACTAGTCTCCTCTCTAACAGCAGGATATAAGTGAAATCATGTGTTTAAGAAGCTGGGCAGGCACCCTGTGAGTTTTTGGACCCAGGAGATGAAATCAACCCCTGGGGCTCACTGGCACTGAATGCAACCCTCCATACCCTGCCTGCTCCTTTTTCCAGGTAGTTGTGTTGTTTGGATGGTTTGTATGGATCTGTGGGTGACAGGTGTCTCCCTAAAACTTTAGAGGATTCTGGTATTTTCCCCACAACTGCTTCTGACCCCAGGGCCTACCATCCAGACTCTTTCCCATTCCTGGCTCAGCTAGGTGTCAAGCTGTAGTTCTGAGGCTGTCCTGAGCCAGCAGAAAGTTTTTGTGCTTCTCTGGGGGGTGGGGGAAAGGCCCCTGATCTCCTGTCCCAGAACTCCACCCTGCTGATAGACTCCATCACTCTCTCTAGCACCAGCCACCACTAGGCATCTGGTCTTTAGCTGCTCCAAGGAATGGGATGCCGATAGACTCCGCCTCCTTCTGTTCTTAGCACTGAGTCACCACTGTGTCCATATGGGAGTCAGGGCTGGGGGTTGCTGTAGGAATCCCTCAGCCAGAAGAACAGGCTCTCTCCTGGTTACTCGCAGTGCTGTTTTCTGTGAACAGAACTGTTGGAACAGCTCTGGGAAGCCTTGCTTACCGATCTTCCCTGCATACTCCCCAACTTTATGACTTTAGACACCCAGGCACCACCTCCAGGAGTCCAACCTGCTGCCTGGTGCCCTCTCTCTTGGTCGCTGATGGCAAGCCATCCTGAACAGAGGAAAGGGTGTTTCGTGGATAAGAATGTTCAGGCCAGCATTCTTCATAATAATTCTGGAGACTCTGAACCAGTTGCCCACCAATAGCCAACTTCATTTTGGGTTTAGTGCTGTATGGTCATTTTTTATTATTATTATTATTATCGTACTGGGGATTGAACCCAGGGGTCTTCTACCACTGAGCTACATCCCCAGCCCTTTTAAATTCATTTTGAAACAGTCTCTCACTAAGTTACCGAGGCCACCCTCGAACTTGGAATCCACCTATCTCAGCTGAGCCTCCCAAGCCACTGGGATTTCAAGTGTGTACCACTATGTTGGCTCTGTGATAATTTTTTTTTTTTTTTTTTAGTACTATGGATTTGACCCAGGAGCACTTAACCACTGCACTTAACCCAGCCATTTTTATTTTGAGACAGGGTCTCAGTAAGTTGCTTAGGCCTCACTAAATTGCTTAGACCCCATGAAGTTCCTTTGGGCCTCACTACTTTGCTGAAACTGGCCTTGAACTTTAGATCCTCCTGCCTCAACTTCTTGGGTTGGTGGGATTACGAGCATGCATCACCATGCCTGGTTTGTGGTCCTTTTAAATGAGATGTTTTTGACAATGTGGGAAAACATGTATGCTCTATTTACAGAATTAAAGAATCAAGATAAACATTGCATGCTCCCTGTGCTTAGAACATGCTGGGTGATGGTGCTTATTAAAGGAGTCATCAGTGCACCCTAGCTCAGCTGCCCAATCTCCACCTGTTCTGTGGAGTCTCTTTCTCTAGCTCCTGCTCCTGTTTCTGCTTTGTCTGGCTTTCCCTGAAAACCCCTGAGTCCTTGCTTTCGTGGTCCATTACTCCCTTCTATCAGCCTCTCTTCTGTCCCTGCACCCTGGATCGCTGGAGAGTTGGGCCTCCCCCACACCCTAAAAGAGGGTTTATCTGTTGCATTAACTCCCAGAGTCTGCCCAGGGCTAGCCCAGGCATGGCTCTGGGGGACAGGTGCTCTCCCTGCCCTCCTGGGACTCAAAGCCACCCAATGTTTGTACCAAAGTTGAAAGGACTTGGAGTTCAGGGTTTATGATTTTGACCTGAAACATTCCTTCTCAAGGCAGTCTATAGGCAGACTCAGTAGACAGCTATCCTGATTTTCCTTGCCTCTCTCATGCAGGCAGACTTCAGGAGTTCCCTAAGAATTCACCTCACCTCACAGGTCATAAGCTCCCCCAGGATGGTAGGTCTGTTCACAGGGCTATTGTGAGCACTTGTTTTTCTGGGGAAGCTTTTCCCTGTATCCTTGGAGAAGGCTGAAGCAGGATCTGTAAATGAAAGGCAGGATCTGCTAAGGTAACAGGTCTAGGAACCCTTGACTTAGGAGCCCCAGAATAATAGCTTTGGGCTATGCTATCAAAAGTGACCTGAGGGCTGTGGAGATAGCTCAGCTGGTAAAGTGCTTGCCTCACAAGCACAAGGCCCTGAGTTCGATCCCCAGTACCGCAAAAAAAAAAAAGCGGCCTGAGCAGTGACCCATCAGAGGACCATGGGGTTTACTGGGAGAATCAGATCTGGGTTTTAATCTATGGCCTTCAGGTGCTAGATTCAGAGGTGGCTCTAGTTGAATAAAAGGCTATGTCCAGTAGCCCCACTGGTATGTAGGGGCCCTGGGGCCCAGGAATGTGCATGAGTGAGCTCCTCCAAGGCCTTTAGGGAAGTGTGGACTGGCCAACTTCTGGAATCCAGGGAAAGAGGAGCCTGGCTAGGGACTGTGGTACATACCTGTAATACCAACAGCTCAGGAGGCTGAGGCAGGAGTATCTTCAGTTTGGCAGCCTCCACAGCTTAGTGAGACAAGCTCTCACTAACAAGCTCCTCTGTATCACAGTGCACAGGAAACATCCTGAGCCATATGCCCAGGCACAGCCTTGGCCAGATGATCCAGAAATATTTTTCCATACCTGCAGGAGTCACTGCTGTCTTTCACTCCTAGGGTGCCAACCATCAAGATTGCCATGAGCAGAAGTCAAACATCACTGGTCTCCTGGCTTCCCCTACCCTCCTCCCCTGGCACACACACACTTTCCAGACCCTTTGTGAGTGGACAGAACATTCATGAGCACCAGCACAGACTGAGGGTAGCTAGGTAGGGGACCTCAGGAGGCACTCCCTGTTGCTTACAGCTCCCTCCTGCCCATGGCTCTTTCAAATCTGTGATTCTGCTCTGACCTGTGGGTGTGTCAGCACCCCATCGCTGGTCTCTTATCTGCTCTTAGCCAGACCTCCTTTCTGGCACTGCTGTCCACAAACCTTCTCATCAGGCCCAGGGTTAGCTCTTCCTCCACTCGCTTGCTGGCATGTCCCTCACACCTTCCAGTAGGGGCCTCCACCTAGCCTCACATCACCTCATATGTGGGGCAGTGATGAGAAAGATAGGTCAAAGTAAGTGCCATCCCCTACTGAATTCCTGTCCTCAAACTGGGAGGACCTCTGCAATACCATGGCTCACTCTGGATCTCTTTATATCACTCCACAGGCAAGGTGAGAGGGGCAGTATAAAGAGAGTTCTGCTTTGGCTTCTCCCTATCCCCATGGAGTAGGGCTGTGTCCAGGCCACACTGGAGCTACAAACACAGAAGCCCATCTCTTCTTGACTCATCCAGGAAGCACAGTTGTTGGCTTGCTTTCCATCGTGCTGTCTCTGCCTGGTGGCTCTACTCCTTTAGTCTGAGTGTCCCTAAAGACCATCCTCATGGCTATAAGAAACCTTCTCTGGGCTGGGATGGGTGTTATTTCCTTCTGCACACAGCCCCATGCTAAGGAAAGGAGGGGATGTTTCCTAGGGCTCCTACTGGAGAGGGAGGCCTGACTGGGATCCTAGACTCACTTGCTGGTTACATCCCCATGGCTGCTGCGTGAGCAGGGCAACGCAAGGGTCCAGCCCTAGGAGTGGAAGGCACATTACAGGTTAAGGGGAGGGAATGGTGCTTAGTGCCTGGTAAACAGATTCAGGAGCCCCACGCTGTGCTGTATGAATGAATAAAAGGAGAGTGAAGGAACACGTACTCCAGCCAGCCAGACTCAGCATAGGAAGTATGCTCTTCAGCATCAGTGTTATCAGGAAAAGAATGAACAAGATGCCAGAATGAAACAAGTGTGTACAGATGGAAAATGCTTACAGGCCTCTAAGGGCTGATTTGGGAACATTCAGTGGCAATAGAAGGAAACGTCCATAGTTCCCTTTGTTTTTCCATGGACTCACTACCTGATTCATTTCATTATCTGTTCTTCCCAAGATAGGTGGTGTTATATCATGGACGGAAACGAAAGGAAGATAGGGATCCAAACCTTGTTCTGGAATGTGCAGTGTAAACTAGACCTACCCACACAGAAGTGTTTGTCAGTGTCTGGGTATTCCAGGAAGTGCTTGTACACTGCTGCTCAGTGACAGAGACCCAGAAGGACTGACTGCCTTACTTTTCACTCTACCCCAAACAAGGAGGTCCTGAGGTGAAGCTCCCCCAACCCCCTAGCAGAGTGAGTACCTGGGCCAGAGAGATTAGTTGCTGAGGGTGGAAATCCAGCATCAGCTGGAAAGGGACAGGGGAGGCAAGAGGATAGGTGTGCCGGTTGGCCAACACTGCCCAACTCCCTCTGAAATAGAACCTGTGGACATTCCAGATGTTCCAAATGAGACTTGGGATGAACCTGGGGCTCCAATACCTGTCTCCTGTGGCACTATCTCACTTCAACAAGCAAAAGACAGCTCTTGTCCCCAAAAGTGATGGGGGTCTACCAACATCCAGCCTTCATGCAGTTTTAGATGCACTTGCAGTACCAGTTAGCCCACTTCAGGTTACCTCATGGGCCCTCCACAAAGTTTTTTCTACATCCTCATTGGCTCATTTAGAAGACACCCCCTGACACACTATACACATGCACACCCCAAAATAGGTAAATACACTGTGTCTTCAATCCCTGAACTTGGGAACAAGAGTTTGAAATCCCTCTCTGCCCTTCTATTGCCTCACTATCTGCAGAGGGCCACTAGTGGTTATCTTAAGTAGCACCTTTTTGGCCCCTTTTTTTCATGTGGGAGAAAGGTGAGCTGATTGTTACCTGGCCTAGTCAACTATTTCTGCCTTGCAATGATTGCCTTTTAGGTGAAGGGACACCATTCATCTTCCCTGTAGCCCCACTCCTGTCCCCAGCATGGGGCTCCTATGCATACTCAGAGGACTGAAGAACATTCTCTTTTCCATGAGCAGAATTATCTCCCACCTGCCTTGAACAGTTGAACATGAAAATTTACAGGGTGAGGGACAAACAAGGAGTTCAGGGAACTATGATTCTCCAGATGGAGGCTTCTGCAGAGCCCATGTCTGCTCTCTAGGAGGCAGAAACCCTTCTCAAACTGGCTAACTTACCTGCTCTGCCAGGTTTGTCAGGGCCTTGGGGACCCACAACTGAAGCAAACCCACTCTTGGCCACGACATACTATTAGCCCCAAACCAACCCCCAACCATCTAAGGGGCTGATCTTAAGTTGTCTCTGTGCGAGTCAGGAGAGCTGCATGCCAGGAGGACTTCGGAGAAAAGGTGACATCTCAGCTGGTCCTGGGAAGACACATAAGAGTTGGTTAGGCAGAGGAGGTAAAAGGGCATCAGCAAGCTCACAGGCATGGAATTCCTGACTTGCATCAGGCTAGGGAGGCTGATGGCTTGGTAAGGGAGTTGAGAAAGGCGAGGTTTAAAAACCCAGTGAGTATAATTTCAGCCCTTAGGGGCTAACCCTGGGTTCCTGAACCATAAAAAAGAAAAAAATCTTTCCTGCTACTTAACCAAAGATAAAATGGGCCACTTTCAGAGGTGGTTACCCTTTAAGATGTGCAGCTGAGGGGCATCAGCCTGGCATTATAGAGGGTAAAAAGGCAGTAGGGCTCAACGTTCCTCAGCCTGTCTGGCCCCAAGTGCCTGGGGAGCTTTTGAAGCCGTCACAACCCCTGTCTTTGTCTTTCTCTCAACTGCCTATGCCCTGGCACCAGAGCCACTAGTGTGGAGACTCAGGGTGATGTGGGATGGCCTGGGAAAGTCAGCACCCCCTCATTACACCCCCACTTCTAAAAGCACAGTTGGGAAAAGCATATGCAGTTCTTTTATTCATCCTCTCCTGATAGAAGGACTGGACCTTCTCCCATCCACAGCTACTTGAAAGAGTCTGACTCCAGTTCTAGTAAGAATAATCTAAGTGATCAGAGGCTCAGCACAGAAAGTGGTGGAGGGTATTCAGTGAAATCCAGGATCATTCTGAACGTTCCCATTTGACTGAGCAGGGCATATTATTCACTTTCCCTTTCAAGGAATAGGACCCAAGAACAGGACATCATACCCAGTTTTCTAATGTGACATGTAGTTCTGGGTTTCTTCCCTCTCCCAACCAGTGCACTGGAGGCTGGCACATATGGTCCAGGATTCCCTCCATAGGCCCAAAGAAATTCTTTCCTCAGAGCCATGAATGTGATGAGGGGCCAACCCTGAGCTGCCCCTTGAGAGTTATTCCACATCTTCAAGCTCCAGTGTCCACAAAGTAGCTGTGTGAAGCCGTGGTAAAGTGCTTGCCAGGGATCTGGGTCCCTCCCTGGCCTCTCCTGCTAGGCCTGGCAGATAACAGAGATGTACTTTGATCGCCACAGCAGTCTCATTTAGGTCTTACACAGCCCTGGGAACAGAGAGTTGCCAGGGCCTAGGGTCCTCACCTCCCCGCACCAGCAGCTACAGACTGCTCAAAGGCATCCCTCATACCACCCTGTGGTGACCTTTCAGCTGCTACAGAACCACTTCTGAGAAAGACACAGCATTGGTATTTGTCATCATGGATGTAGATGGCCACAACTCCCTAGTTTCATCCTAGTTGGGCACTGTTGTGGATAGAATGTGGCCTCTGCATAGCCCCTTAGCCTATCTGGTGGACCCTCTTTGTCAGAGTATGAGCCAGGCTGCTCATTTCTCTGCCCATTGGAGAGTGCAGGGGCTCAGAGCTGTGGGTTTAAAACTCTATAGGGACCTGAAGATCTCTAAGCTGGAGGTGTCCTGGCTTCTCTCCCGGACTGCAGGAACAGAGTAGGCCCACAGGTCTGATTAGGCATATAAATAGGCATCGAGCACCCACAGAAATAGGGCCCTGAGAGGGGTGATCCACTCTGGTCCCCATGGTTGATAACTGAGATCCCAAGAACCCCATACTGCAGCCTGACACAGACCAGGCCCCATACCCAGGCGGATCAAGAGGAGGCAATGTCGTTTGCAGCCTTGGTCCATTCAGGCAGGAATGTCTCCATGAATAGACTACAGGAACCCATGTGGGAGCCTGCCATCTCCTTCCACACCCCTGAAATCCTCTGCCAGTGACCAGCCTCCTTCATGTTCATTCACTCATCACTCCCTTTCTCTGGGAATGATTCATTCACTCACACTTTCCTTACACCTTGACTGGACCCCAGTTAGTTGTTAGATGTCATATCAGGACACTGCATGGGGTTAGATTCTGGAGCTGGCAGTGGGTAATGTTTGTGGAGTTCTGTAGTGGGTTAGGCAGAGGGAGGAGGGTCCCTTCCAGAGCAAACTGCTCAGACTGAGGTGACAGGGACCCAGATATCATGGGAGCTGTGAAAATTCTCTAGGTACTTCTAGGGAAGGAAGTATGCAAGATAGGGCTATGTTGGAGTCCATCTGCTGGTAGCAACTGCCAGAGCTTCACTGTAGCCCCCCTTTTGTTGTTGTTTTGTTTTGTTGCTAGGGATTAAACCCAGGAGCACTTTACCACTGAGCTACATCCCCAGTCCTTTTTATTTTGAGACAGGATCTTGCAGAGTTGCTGAAGGCCTCACTGAGTTGCTGAGGCTGGCCTCAAACTTGAAATCCTTCAGCCTGTAGAGTTGATAGGTTTGTAGGCATGTGCCACCATACTCAGCATGATGGCCCCCTTTGACCTAGCATTTCCACCTCCAGGAATTGGTTGTGCAGATGTCAGTACTTGTGTTGAGAGGTGTGTGTGTGACCTGAGTGCCACCATAGAAGATAGATCCAGTAAAAATGTGCAACAGAGCCATATGTAAGAGGTGGCAGAATGGAATGTATGTCATTTGCCACCATTGAGGAGGAGGGAATAAGTGGAGGTGGCCACACTTCTGTGTTCTGGATAGTGAGAAGCAGCCTATCCCACTAATGGGATAGTGTGACTTTGGCACCACGGGAGGTTCCAAGCAGGAGTGTCCCTGAGCCTTCAGCCATAGTAGTCCTCCTTACAGCCCACCTCTGCCCATCCCACAGGGCATCTGGCGGATCCCTGTGGATGAGATTGACCGGCCGGGCAGCTTCGCCTGGCACATGAACCGCTCCATCGTGCTGCTGCTCAAGGTGCTGGCCCAGCTCCGGGACCATAGCACCCTGCTGAAGGTGTCCTCCATGCTGCAGCGGACCCCAGACCAGGGCAAGTGAGTGAACCATACACATTCCCAACCTGGCCCGTGACTATGCTGCCATGAGTCAGTCATCTACCCAGGGCTTTTGCAATTGCTCAAGTTGGCCCTGAAGCCCACTTGTTGGGGAGCCCCAGCCACCCATTTCTCCTCTAGAACCTCTCTGTCTCAATAGTTAGAACCTAAGGGACACCACTCCTACCCTCAGGCACTCAGAGGCCAAGACAGGCTCTCTCCACTGACCTTGGTACCCTTTCCTTCTATTTCCCCTTAGCCTGGGGTTGCCAGAAGTGGTATGGAATCCTGGGGGTGGAAAAAAAGACATTCACATCATAGCCATGGTACCCCATATAAAGGCCAATGACTAGATGTGCAACAGGGAAGCCTGGGACTCAGTGGAAACCAGGAGTCCCTCAGTCAGAAGAGTGGAATAACCAAAACAGAGGGGCACCTGCCACAACTGGTGCATATAGGGGTTGTGGGGGTCCCAAGAAATACAGCTCACAAGTGGACAGGCCTGGCTATAAAGTCTCAAGCTAGGCCAGCCATCCTCTAATATCTGCTCTCCTTACCATCTCATAGTCTTAATTTACCTATGAGGTCCCAGGTGACATGCCACAAGTTCATAGGGACCTCTAGCTAGGGCCTGGAGCACCCTTGAGACAGACCTGAGGGAGAGGAACTAAAGCTCACCCCCTCGCCCCTACCCTCCCTGAGCCAGCACACAGGACTGGCCCACCATAGCCCTGCCTTCAGGGTTCACAGCCAGTCCAGAAGGTGCATACAACCATCTGGAGCTAAGTCAGAAACCTGTTGAGTATGGAGAGTGGGACTCAAGTGAAACTTTTGGGGGAGCAGACCTCAGTAAGTGGGACACAGACACAAACATTCTTGGGGCAGGCACTAGACACGGCCCACTACCTAGTAGCACTGTGTGGTGTCTGAGACTCTCCCATACTTTCTGACCATCCTGTGTGACCATAGGAAGTATCTACGAGATGCAGACCGCCAGGTTCTGGCACAGCGGGCCTTCATTCTCACTGTGAAGGTGCTGGAGGACACACTGAGTGAGCTCTCAGAGGTATGTTGCCCATCACCCTTCTCCTCTACCACCAGTGAACATGGTTCCAGGCATTGGTCCTGATCCCACCACTTGCCTGCACATCCTTAGGTCTCTATGTCCCCACCTGTGAAGTAGCACCCATTCTGCCTCCTACCCCAGACAGAGAAGGTCAGCCAGGACTACAGACATTCAGGTACTCAAGGACCAATACACTTGGTGGTGATGAGCGTGACAATGACCCTCCATGTAACCAATTCCCCAGGACTATGCCATGTGCAGGGTGGGTTCTGAGCCCTCCCTTCAGTATACTGAGCAAGTCCCATGTGTGTACACCCTCCTTCTTCATCCTTTAGGCAGGTGAAGTAATGCTCCCATTTCACAAGGCCCAGGAGCTTAAGTGACCCGCTTAATAGGTGAGGCTGCTGGAAACTGCGCCAGGACTGCCTCTCCAGAACTAGTGAGGCTAACCAGTAAGGCTAGACTGGGCTTGATGGTGCCCAGGTCTGAAAGTGTCCTTGCCACCAGAAACCCTGGCCTCATGTACCAAGGAGTGAGAAAGACTTGGCTGTGCAACAAGCATACTTGGTGACCCTAGGCAGGTCCCCTTCCTATAAAACTCCCTGTGTCTCCCATCACAAAGGGACAAGAAGACTAGGCAGTGCCATCCCAGGCTTGTTACTCAGGAGCAACAAATAGAGTCCCATTGATCTGACTACCTGGAGTGTCATGGGGCAGCCAGAGGTAGATAGGAGGGCAGGTCTCTGGGCGAGGTGTCCTCCTCTGATGTCTGATGTCACAGACTTAGGCAGCTAGCAGATGTCTAGAGGCAGAGTGGCTTTGGGCGGGAGAGAATGTCAAGAGGTAAGGTTACCAATGTCTTAACTGTGGTTTCCTTGTAGGGGTCAGAACACCCAGGACCCAAGACCTGTAGCCTCCCTGGACCCAGGATGACCACTGATGTCTCACACAAGGCCAGTCCTGAAGATGGCCAGGAGAGCCTCCCCCACTCTAAGAAGCCCCCTTTGGCTGAGGGCTCAGGACCAGGGCCTGAGCCAGGGTGCAAAGTGGGCCCAGTCAATCACCAACCCATGGCCATGGACTCAGGAGACAGTGCAGACCAGGGTGAGGAACCGAAGGACAAGGAGAGTCCCAGGGCAGGGCCCACTGAGCCTATGGACACAGGTGAGGCTGCTGTTCATCGCCCAGACTTGGAGCAGACACCACCTCTCCTGCCAGGCCACCCCCTAAGGGACCGGGGTCCTGAGAGCAGGCCCACCGAGCTGTCCCTGGAGGAACTAAGCATCAGTGCCAGGCAGCAGCCCTCTGCATTCGTACCAGCCCCACCAGTCTCTACCACCAGTTCTGCCCCAGCCACTGCCACAGGGGCCAGGGGGGTCAGCCACCCTGAGGAGCCACCCCCACGGCCCAGTCGCAAGAGGAAGCTTCTGGAGGATACTGAGTCTGGCAAGACACTCCTGCTGGATGCCTACCGTGTGTGGCAGCAGGGCCAGAAGGGAGTGGCCTATGACCTGGGCCGCATTGAAAGGATCATGTCAGAGACCTACATGCTCATCAAGCAGGTGGGTGGGCAGTGAGGCAGCCCGAGGAGTGGGCCTGTCCACAGACCTTCTGTTCTCCAGGATGCTCATTCCTGGGTGTCCAGATGTACCAGCTCCTGCCTCTGGGGTGGGTATTAGGTATCTTGCTCATCACATCCCCACTGTGCACTTTTTTCCTTTAGAATGATTTATTTGGTTTGGTTTGGTTTTTAAGACTTTCTACTGTGATGAGGCAATACATTTAGAGTCAGAAAAATAATGAGCTTTAAAATGTCTGAATTCAGTCTTAAAGTAAAATTAAACCATATTGCAAATCCAGCACAGAGAAATCAGACCCTTGGTCCCACCACTATGAGGAGACTATGGATACATTTGGGTTGCTTCTGTGGGTACCATCTAAAGATGGCTGCAATGCCCTGAATGTGACCAGAGAAAGTATCACCCTTCTCATTTTTCCCTTTTTTATTATTTTTTATTCAATGTATAGGCACATACATTATTCTTGTCTTTCTTTTTTCCCACATTTTTTATTGGTACATTATGGTTGTACATAATGCTGAGATTTGTTGTTATATACTTGTACATGAACACAATATAGCAATATAATTGGCCGGTATCACTCCCCAATATCCCTGGCTTTTTCTTCCCTCCTTCCTCTCCCAATCCCTTTCCTCTATTCTGCTGATCTCCCTTCAGTTTTTATGAGATTCCCTCCCCCAAACTTTTTACTTTTTCCTATCGTCCACATATGAGAGAAAACATATGACCCTTGATCTTCTGAGTTTGATTTATTTCTCTTAATATAATGTTCTCAAGTTCCATCCATTTTCCTGCAAATGACATAATTTCATTTTTCTTTAGGCACATATTTTTTTCAAACTGAAGTTATTCCCATAGAAAGAATACCCAGAACTTCAGTGACAAGTTCAAAAGTGACCATCCCTGATTAACAATTTTTTTCCCAAATTCTGTCAATTTGCAGGACCACCTTGGAGATTGCCTGTCTCTATCTCACAAGCCTCCAGTGTTAACTTTCATTTGTTTTTGTTGCTAATTACTCAGAAGATAGTTCAAGGGCTGCTGCTTTCCTTGCTGGGGAGCCTGGTCCCTCTTCCTGCCTTGCTTACTCTCCTGCCCTTGCTTGGCAGTGTATGGCCATCTCCTACAATCAGGCTTAGCTTGATGCTTGTCCAGAGTGACCCCCATATCTCCCTAGTCTCATACTGACCTCCTAATTCCGTGGGTTCTTGGTCTCCAGACACACTTGGCACAGCCCAGGGCCATTGCCATCATCTGCCTACCACCCAGACCTGGGTTTCCACAAGGCCCTGCCCACTTGGATCACAGTCCTCTGTCCTGCCAATTTGAGAGGCAGACTCTAGACCTGAAGACTGCCCCTCTCAGAAGCCATCTAGAAGCAACTGGCCTTAGCCAAATTTGGAAAGTTTTGGGAGTCTGAGTCCTGCCAGCCTTAGCCTTTGAGAGTGAAAATAACTCACCATAGAAATTAACTTTGTGTGGCCAGAGTAGTGGCTGGATCCAGTATTGGCACCAGTACCTAGTGCCATGGAACCTCAACCCTGCCCCTCCATCTGGGAAACAAGAGCATCTGCCCACAGTCAGCGCTGAGGGAGTCCTGGGTGTCATCAGCAGTGAAGAGGGCTCTTCACAGGAGTGAGTTTTCCCCCAAAGGTTGGTCCTTGCTACCTAAAGGACAAGACTGGGAGGAGTTTGAGCACCACTAGGTCCTCTGACCTTGGGCATCTCCTTGTTTAGGTAGATGAGGAGGCTGCACTGGAGCAAGCTGTGAAGTTCTGTCAAGTCCACCTTGGGGCTGCTGCCCAGAGACAGGTAAGCCCAAACTAGCCTATGCCAGCCTCATCATGTAGGGAGGTGAGAGGGATGAGATCAGTTCTGGTCTTGTGATCATGGTGGGCTGTGGGGAGAGGAGCAGAAAGTGAGTGAGTCTCCAGCTGGTGGGGTGTTACCCTATGGTGGGGGGCCTTAATAGAACCCGGATCCCATCTCTCTGGCGTATGTGAATACATGACCTGATGGGTCCTTCCCTTTGCCTTAGCTTCCTTTTCCAGAAACAGGGAGGATGACTTCAAGCCAACTGACCTCACCCGGAAAAGTCCTTCCATTTGTGGAGGACCTTTCTTCTTAGAGGTGGAGAAAATGATGTTAGAGCCAGGTCAATTAGGAGCAAAGTAGCTGGGGGCATAGGATGGAAAGACAGGCTGTGCAGAGGCCCACCAAAGAGGGCATGTGGTGGAAACAAGAAGGTAGAGACAAATCCAAAGAGCTTGGGTGGGAAAACTGGTGTTTATCAAGCAGGGAAGGAGATAGGGCCACAGTGTCATTGTTGGATGGAGAGGATAGGGAGCTGGTGCAGAGGCCAGATGAGGAAGGGTGGGTCCAAGAGATGGTAAAGAGTTAACTGGTATAGTAGAATGGCAGGGGTGGAAGTAGAGTTAAAACCTCTCCTAGGAAATGCCTGGGAGAGCCCCAGCCAGAGTTACGACTGGGTTTTTGTTGAATCTGGGATTCTTTAATGGGAAAGGCCAAGAAGGCATAAAGGTCAAGAGTCCCCCACCCTGCCCCTGCCTACAGGAACAGTCCAGGCAAGAACCTTATGTGTGAGGAACCCTGGTATTGGTGAGTCTGAAGCCATCAGGGTAAACCAGAGGGCACAGGCAGGGCACCTTGGCAGGACCACAGGCATAGGGAGGAGTTTTGGGACAAGAAAGAGTGGCATCCAGGAAAGACAGTGTTCCAAGAGCCAGGATAGCAAGAATGGGGACCTACCAGGTACAGGGACCCAGGGATGAGAACTGTTTTTGAGGAGCAGGAGGCAGGTGAGGGACTGGATCTTCATGGGAAGGTTGATGGACACTGTCGATCTGGCCACTGGGAAGGGTCCTGGTGATTTAGGAGGTTAGAGGGATGGGATCAGAACCTGGCAGATAAAGCATGCCCCACCTACTTTAAATCTTCGAGAGCCTACTGGTTAAAGAGCAGAGGCTCAGCCAGGCTTGGTGGCACATACCTGTAATCTCAGCCACTTGGGAGGCTGAAGCAGAAGGTCTGAAAGTTCGAGGTTAGCTTCAGAAATTTAGCAAGACCCTAAACAACTTAGCGAGATCCTGTCTCAAAAGTAAGAAAATTAAAAGAGCTGGGATGTGACTCAGTGGTTAAATGGCCCTGAGTCAATCTTTAGTACCACCAGTGAAAAACCACAGAGGCTTATCATTTGAATAGGTATAGCCTTTTGTTTCCACCCGAAGCCCCTGGGCCATCTAGTCCCAAGGGACCCAGTAACTGACTAGTGGCCACCATGGGGGTCCAGATGGGCTTCTTCTCTGTGGAAAATTGAACATCTGGCCACAACCCCTGCCCAAGCTGTAGGTCTCAGAAAGCCCTGATGGGTTCTCCTTATACCAAGCAGGCTGTGGGCCAGGCAGGGCACACTCTGGGGGTCATAGGTGAGACCAATCTCCTAACTGAGGGCTTGAGTCCTTGGCAGGATATGGCCCCAATCTGCCAGCGGTCCTTACCACTTTATTATTTTCAAAGTGCATGGCACAGTTGGCCATGACCTTTCAGCCCCCACCATAGCCTCTCTGCTCCATGGAGCAGGAGTAACTGCTGAGGCCCTTGTGCAGGGCTCAGGCCTAAGCCCTCCTGCAAACCCCTCCTATCTCCTCTACTGACCCAAGTTGGGTAAGTGAACATGTGGGCTGTGACCACTAAGAAGAGAGGAGCGCTGTTTTGTTTTTTCAGTATTAGGAATTGAACCCAGGGCCTTGTACATGCTAGGCAGGCACTCTACCACTGAACTACATCCTCAGCCCTTTTTAAAAATTACTTTATTTTGTGATGGGGTCTTGCTAAATTGCGTAGACTGACCTTGAACTTGTGACCCTTCTACCTCAACCTCCTGAGTAGCTGGGATTACAGGTGTGTGCCACCATACCCAGCTTAAATGATAGACCCACACAGGAAATATCCAAACACTGGAACTGAGTGTGCAAGAACCTGGGTTCAATCCCCAGTACTGGGGAAAAAAAAAAAAAAAAAAAGCCAAGGGCAGAGCAGAGTCTCATTTCTTAGAGGACCAGTAGCTACTGAGACAGGCTCATATCAGGGCCTCTGAGAGGTAAGGGGACAGAAGTTTCCTTAATTCAGGAACCTCAAAAAACAGGCTGGGAGGTGGGAATGACCAGAACTGGTGGACTGGGTTCCTTAACTTTCAGGTTGCCTGCTTCTGGACAATGTCAGGTCAGGCCCCAGTGGAATCCATGTAGAGGAGAGCCAACCCAGTGGTCTTGAGGTCTTCCCCATCAATATTCCCACCTGGCACCCATTTCCTAGACCCTGGTGGAGTGGAGTGCCCCTAGTATTACCCAAAACCCTCTCACCACAAGTCTGACCTACAACTCCTGTCCCGGCCTGGAGCATCACTACTGAAGGCTACTCTGCTCTGGCCTTCATCTACTTTGGGAAGGCATTTCCTGCTTCCCATCTCTCCCTGTTCTGAAACCTTTGTGTTTTGCCCCATTCTCCTAGGAGAAACCACCTAGAACACTCCTTATAAGCCCTTTGGTAGGTTCCCCTGTGTTCCTCTACTACCTGATGTCCATCTCAGCCAAGGCCCCTTCTGAGGGTGTGGAAGGCAGGGTATTATCTCAGGGTCTACTTCAAAGCTACCCCACCCTCACCCGCTTCCCCATGGTACCTGGCAATTCCCCCACCCCACACTTCAGAGCCATCAGTTTGGATAATGACAGCCATCCTGGGCCCACTTCTGACCAGAACCAGGGAGAAGGAAGCCATGGCCCTCAGAGTCAGATCCCTCTGCCCCTCAAGGAGTGTCCATTTGTTCTCAACATGTCACATTTGCTGTGGCAGCTCTGTGCATGCCTGTAGGGTGCTCTGGGCATCATAAGAAGCTAGGTGCAGTTGCCTCTGACTGAGACTCACTCCTGGGTGGGAACAAGGACATAGCACTTGTCCTCCCCATCACATCTGCCCACACTGCCACCTGGGCTGCTCTTAACTGATAACACCGCTCTGGGCACCCTGAGAGCCTGGTCTGTCTTCCTGCACTATCCTGCCACCAAACCTGCCCATAGAGCACCAACCTGGGGCTTATCCCTAATACCTACTACATGGCAGAGTTCACAAGACTTTCCCCCACCATATGGATCTCAGAATAATGGACCCCGTTTCAAGCAAAATATCAGAGGAGTCAGGATTATCAGTAGAAGCCAACTGCCCTAAAGGCACTGAGGTGCCTACCATTAGGCCTTTGACTTTCCCACATTTGCAGGGCAGAGGGTCCTGCTGCCCGATTGTGGGCAGCTCATACAGTACATTTGGGCCTGGTGCTGGGGAGGGTCCAGGTGCTTTGCTGTGAGAGACTACCACCTTGAGTTACCCTACCTAATTTCACTTTGAAGCACACTGTCAGGCACCATGGCCTTCACAGTTATGCAGCCTAGGAGGGGAATCCATTGGGATGGGAAGGGGTTGGGGAGGAATGGGTGTGGCCATGTGTAAATAACCCCCAAAAGGGCCTCATGACAGAGGAAGCTAGGTGAAGAAAGATTCTTGGAGGCCCCTAAGGTCCCAACTCATGGGAACTAGAGACCTGTGGCAGGTGCACTGCAAGACCAGGCTGTAGGCAAAGGGCCTATGTAGTCAAGCTGCAGAGACAGCATCAGTCTGGAAGTTGCAGCCAGTTGCAGTCCCAAGCTCAGGGAGTAGTTTCTTGCAGTATTCCCCTTGAGACCACTAGTGGCTCTAGGAGTCCTTCTCCAAGACTGACCATGCATTCCTGAAGTTCCCAGATTGGGCCAATACCCTGTGCCTTGGGTCACAACTGGACCTGCTTTTCCAGGCTGGCACCAACTGGAGATCCTCAGTGAGTCCCCACCAGCATGACTTAGACATCTTCCTGGGGTACAGGGTCCACAGATTCATCCTTAGTATTTTGGCAGGGTGCCTATGGATCTTGTTGGCAGCGGGATGCGGTTCAGATGCCAAAGGGCCAGGTTGGCATTCCAGATCCAGACAAACTATCCTATGGGACTGCATTGGGCTGGTGTGAGGTAGGGCTATATGGGCCCAGGGCTGACCAGCTGGCCTTCCTTACCTTTCCTCTGTCCTCACAGACCTCAGGGGATATGCCTACCACCCCCAAGCACCCTAAGGACAGCCGAGAGAACTTCTTCCCTGTGGTGGTGGGTCCCACACCACCTGACCCTGTGCCAGCTGATGCACTCCAGCGACCCAGTGATACCCAAGCCAAACCTCGCCCTGCACTGGCTGCTGCCACAGCTATCATCAGCTGCCCTGCCTCAGTATCAGCCTCTACTCCAGATTCATCCAAGGACCCTGGACCCCCCCAACCACACAGAGCCGAAGCCCCCTCCAATATGACCTCTTTGGGCCCAGGTGAGTCCCATCCTCGTAAACCTGGTGGTGTGAGGCCCCCACAGCCAACTGTGCCAGAGCCAGACCCAGGCACCCACCATCAGCCAACAGCAGGTCCTGCTCCCTGAATGGACAGCATGAGCAAAAGGGGAAGGCAGCCTATGTGATCCCACTGGAGGGCAGGGATTGCTCTTCTACTCGTCAGGTTCTGGCAGCATCAGTGGTGCCAGTCAGTACATACTATACATACCAATCTCAACCTAACCCTCCATGCCTCAGTCTTCCTATCTTTAAAGGGGTGGTGGAGGAGGAACAAACACCATCATTTGATGTGATTGCTGCTGTCATGGTTTTCTCCTCACTCCCTGCAACAAAGCCTTACAATAAGTAAGAAAGATGTCTTGATCAGGTAGGAAGGAGATGAAGTACTGGCCAGACCTTCCCATGGGTATCAGGAGGGCTCCTGACTCTGACACACTGTTGGGCTACCAGCACTTGGCCTCAGTTGTTCCCACACCAGATCTTCTCAGGTCCTGTCACACCTCCATGGCAAGACAGATAGAAACCAGCCAGAATGAGGGATCCATGGAAAGGGCAGCCTGTCTTTTAGGGTCAACTAATGGACTAGACAGGGCTGGGCCAGGGGCTTTTCTGGGAGAAAGGGGCATTGAGGCAGCACCACACAGGCCATAAGTTGGAAGGGACTAGGCAAAAGCACCATCTCCTTCACTGGTGCAGGTATGCTTCTGGCTTGGTGACTATGATTCTACCTGACCAGGCCAG
This sequence comes from Sciurus carolinensis, assembly GCF_902686445.1. Taxonomy (NCBI): domain Eukaryota; kingdom Metazoa; phylum Chordata; class Mammalia; order Rodentia; family Sciuridae; genus Sciurus; species Sciurus carolinensis. The sequence goes on along the minus strand of NC_062220.1, from coordinate 120,350,526 downwards.
CTCAGGGCTGTGCCAGACTCTGCATGTCCCCTAGGCTGGAGCCCTCCCCTGTGGGTTCCCAGGGGACCCAAAACAAGACAGGGATATTCCCTAACCAGTTTACCTTCCCAAGTGTTGGGTCCCTAGTCAAGATCAGTCTGGTTGGTGGGTTGACTTGTCTCCAGAACACTTTGAGATTCAGGGATGGATGTGCCTGCCTGGCCCTGTATTTCAAGCCCCACCCCATGCTTCTCCCAGCCTGTACCCTTTCCCAAGATCCTATACTGGTCCACAGCCAGGCTCCTACCTGTCCACACTTGGAGCTATCACTGAAGGCTCACCTGTCCACTCAGTAACAATCCTGTGGTTCAGAGCCACATCTGGAATTGTTGCTTTCAGCCATTTGACTTTGGCTATGTCATTTCCTGGTCCATCTGCCCCTGTAGGCCATTTTGCCCAAATGGGGACCAAAACTAGGAGTCTACCCTCTTAGCTCTTTCCCTCTGCTCAGGGATCAGGTGCTAGTGTTTTCATCTGGTGCTATATCCCCAGTTTCTTTTGAGGATTGTAGAAATGTAGGAACCCTCTAACCCAGTCATTCACTATTGTGCTGGCTTCAGAGGAGCCTCTGAAGTCCTCAGGACAAAGAACAGTTGAAGAACTATAAGTGATGGTTCTCCTACCTAGTTACTTGGGCACTTCCTTTTCCTCTTTCTGCCTCAGCTTCCTGCATAGGATGTACAAAGAGGAGATAACAGCATGGCAGGTCATGAAACATTGCTTGGCAGGTAGTGAGCAACACCTTGGTGTGGGTTTGGTGGTGATAGAGATTTCAAAAATGCAGCAGCAGAGGGGAGCCATCGCCCAACTAAGCTATTAACTGATGGCTCACTCACTCCCACAAAAATTCAGCTTTTCTTCCTCTGTGTCTGCCTGCCCTGTACTGTGATCTCATTGACTTGTATTCTGAAGAGGAAATCCAGAAGCAATATACTGAGATGGTCCTAGCTCAGAGTCTCTCCCACAGTTGCTGTGAGGCTCTCAACTGGTCTCCTGAGCTCTCTCAGGGTTGGTTGGCCATTTGAAGGCTTCACTGGACATTGTTGACTGGAAACTTCAGTTTCTCCCCTATGGGCCTTTCTGCATACAGCTAGTATTCCCCATATCATGATGAACCAGTGATCTAATCGTTTTTAAAAAAGAATGTCTCTTATAACCTAATCTCAGAAGGACTGACCATCACTGTTGGCCACACACCAAACCTGGTACAGTGAGGGACAGGTTCCTTGGGATGACTACCAGGAAGCCCTGGAGACTGACTGCCTTCATTCCCTCTCAACCTTCTCTGCCCCACCTCCAAGTAGGCCAGAACCTGCAATTCACATTCTTTTCTAACTGTTGAATCTAGGGAAGACTATTTCAAGTGTACATTCTTCAGCCTGGAGAGTCAATCCTTTTCTATTTCCTTCCCCAAAACTAGATTAAATGACTTTTTGTCAGAATGGAAGTCTTGAATAAGTGCCCACACAGGCCTGGCAGAGGGGCCTTCTAATGGCCCAGGCACCCAGCATGCTCCTTAACTTTCTGGGTTGGCGTTAGGACCAGGCTGGGACAAGTACATATCACCAAGCCAACATCTCTAAAACAGAGAAAGTTCTCAGAAGTAAGGAGGTATCTCCTAGCAGGGTCCAGGTTCCCAGGCATGACAGAGTTATATGGCAATATGGCTGGTAATGGTGGGGCCTGCCTGCAAAAGCTCCCAGTGACTAGAGGATGTGTGTGCCTAAAGGCAAAACCAGGGCAATGGCATAAGACTGGGAGTCCATGCTAAGTGAGTGCTGAGCCCTGGGAGAGCATACTTAAAAATACATTTCCCCAGTACACTCCCAGGTTTAGTGTGAGAGAACCAAGACAGTGGTCACAGAGGAGACCTGACAGTTGCAGTCCCTGAGGCAGGCATTCCTGCCTCCTCACTGGCTGCCCCTCACACTCAGGGGGAAGGCAGCTGGCAGCATCCAGCCCCAGCTTGTCCCGCCTGCTGTAGCCTGCACAGACATCCCCAGACCCCATTGAGCTCATGTCCCTGCCAGGCCAGGCTGCCCAAACTGTGACTCTGTGTAGCAGATGTACCCCTCAGGTTTGGCCAGGGCTCAGGCCCCTGTGTCTTGCCAGGGAGTCCCAGGCACTGCCTGTCACTTTGCAACTTCTCCCAATGTGTGTCTATCTCCTTATTTGCTGGGTGTCCACCACCCTAGGCCAGGTCCTAGTTTTGTGCAGAACCGGCTCTCCCCAGAGGATCCTTTTCTCTAAAGCTGTTGTGCCTTCTAGAGTGGGAAGAGTAAAGCAGAGAAGGAACTCCACAAGCAGGATTGAGTGGGTAAGAGTGCTGACCTCATGCAGGCCCTGAGAGACCAGGGAAAGTCTGAGCCAGGCCCGTGGTCTCCCAGAATATGAGCCTTGAGGACAGGTAGAACTGGGGCCAGTCTGTCTGTACATCTGTCCTGGTAAACAGAAGAAATGTCCTGATTGCATATAATTTCTACCTAGACACCTGCTCCCCAGACAAGAACCCAAGGCTGAGGAAGCTTCAGACAGCCCTTCTCTGCAGGCCATGCCCTTAGTAGATCCCTCTCCCTTGGTGGCCCATGTGGCCCTGGTGAGGGGAGGAGACCACCTGACCTAGGGAACACCTCCCTGTGTGTCCAAGTCTCTGCTAGACACTATGCAGGGGTATACCTTCTCTTCCTGGGGGCACCCTGAGAAGGCAGAATAATCAGTAGGGCTGCTACTGGGGCTAAGATGCAAAGCCGCCTTGAGAGCAGCCTCCACCCATCCTGTGGGCCCCAGGCGTGCTCGGAGTGTGCCTGGCCCCACCTCATTGCAGCCAGGTCCTATAGATTTATATTATCAAGAAAGCCAGACTTGCTGGGCATGGTGATACATGCCTGTAATCCCAGCCACTCAGGAGGCTGAGGCAGGAGGATCCCAGGCCAGCCTTAGCAATTTAGCAAGGCCCTAAGCAATTTAGGGAGGAGACCCTGTCTCAAAATTAAAAATAAAAGTGCTGGGGATATGACTCAGTGGCAAAGCACCTCTAAATTCACTTCCCGATACCAAAAAAAAAAGGGGATCAGGCTTCTGGCCTCCCCAACCTGAACAGCTCCCCCAACATACACTACTCAGGAAACAGCTGCAGAAGGGGAAAATTTGGCCAGGGCAGAAACAGGCAGTTACCCCTGCAAAAGGGCATGACCTTAGGGCCACAGGCCAAGGGAAAATTAACTTAGTTTAATAGTGTATGCCTGATGTCTTGTCTGCAGGAGGTGGGGAGTGGTGACCTGGAACTACAGGAGGGGCCTTCTGAGGCCATTGTGTTGGGCTATGAGTATGGATTGCCACGTAGTGAGACCAAGAAAGGGAGTATTTCCCCGGAGCCAGACTTGAGATAAAGCCATCTTCCCGACCCTACCCTTAAGCAACTCAATGGAGACCAGGGAAGCTTGGTGGCCCTTGGTACCTGCAACCTAGTCTATCTTTGTCTCAGGAGCTGTCCTACCTGACCAAGGAGGGTGGCCTGCTTTCCCTAGTAGAAAAGGCATTCCTCGTAAAAGGAGCATGAGGGGCAGGCAATGGAGCAGTGTCAGCATGCTGGGAGATTCTTGCTCTGAGGAAGCAGGAATAAGAGAGTGACTTAGGAGACAGAGAGGAAGCTAGAGGCAAGGTCTGGGGAAGCTTGGGCGCCTGCAGCACTGATGCTGAGTAATGGGCTGGCTGTCAGCCACAGGCACAGCAATAGCCCCCTTGGGCCCATCTAGTCCTTGGCACCACTGAGGCCAATTCCTAGCCCCTGCATTGTGCCAGGGAAGGAGTAGTCTGGCTCAGCATTAGGGCACAGTGCCAGTGTGTACTCTGTTCACTTTGGTCTTAGTTGGGTAGTTGTGGTTCTAGTCCTGACCTTAGTTCTCAAGGCCATTCCTGTGTGCCAGAGGAGAGAGGTCTCTCCATCCCCATGAGCCTAACCCTAGTGGTGTTTTACCCAGTTCCAGGGGCCATACAGCCTCCAGTGTGGCCCCTAGTGTATTTTATATACTGCGTCAGAATATGAGACTCCTTCTAATGTCCACTTAGGGACTGAAAGTTTTCCTGAAAGTACCGACCTGGATTGTCCCAGAAGCATTCCTGCTAGTCCCCAGCCTGCCCCAGTGGAAATAAAGAGCTGCTTTAGCCCTGGCTCCCCACTTTGGCCATATTCCCCTACTAGGTGTCCCGGAACACAGCCCAGGCACTCAGGACCTGGTGCAGATGCCCACAATAGAGGCTATGCCCTATGAGACATTATGAGTATATCACCTGCGCATCTCGCCTATGTCCCCACAGAGGGAGAAGAGCTGGCAGGAGTGGCAGAGAGCACTGGCTTCCCACCTCAGCAGCCACGATGCAGTCAACAGGTGAAGATGGCCCCTACAGGTCCCCCGGTAGAGCCACACTGCTGGCCAACAGAGGCTGCCCCTCAGACAGGGGCAGAGCCCTCCTGCAGCCAAGGTAAGGCCAGTGGGGAGCAGCTGGGCACTGGCTCCCACAAGGCTGCTTCACAATGGTAGCCAGGGTAGGCTTGCCTATGGAGACTCTGAGCCTTAGGGCAGGCCCAGGGAAGGTCAGTTGAGATGAGTGGGGAGAAAAGGCAGGGAGGGTAGGGGAGCAAAGGAGGAGCCCAAGCTGGAGTCTGGTATGGACCATTGTCAGTGCCTCCAGAGCCTTTTTCATTCTGCCTCTGGCTTCACAGAGGAGTTCCAGCAAGGACAGACATTTTGCTTGGGCCTCATGGCCACTAGCCCACTGCAAAACCCAGATGGGACAAGAGAACAGAAATGTATGGGGAAGAGCTTGGACTTCATCACTGAGGCATCCCCATGGGCCACTGAGGCAGCCTAACCCCAACCTCTGTCCCATATGGTCCCATCAGCCACCCTGCCGACCCAGGTCCCTCGGGAACTCCTCCTGGCTGAGCCTCCCACAGACCACTCAGGACAGTAAGACCTGGTGCCAACCCGCAGTGACCAGGCTTAGGCTCTGAGTAAGCCCCACTCCTTTTAAAGCCATGGGACTGCAGAGGAATGTGGAACTCTGCCAGGCCTGCTGTGCTTCTCCCAGCTCACGCAGCTCCCGGGGGGTTGCCAAGCCCTAGAGCTGTAGCCTGCAACAGCCGGGGCTTCTGATATCCAGGAAAACACAACCCCTCACTCTCCCTGGAGTATAAGGAAAGTAGATATACTTGGACTGGCTCAGTGACCACACCCGGCTGAGTAACTATCTCTGGGCCTCAGTGTCTTCCCTGAGATATGGACACCAATAGGATTTGTGTCCTAGAATGGTTTGGGGGATGTAACAGTTCATGTAAGTGTGATGTCTGGGAGGGCCATGGAATCCCTGGGAAGTCTTAGGGAGGCTCCCGTGTCCCAGGTCCTTAACTTCCAAGTTCATGGTGCTCTTGGGTCAGAGTCACCATCCCAGCACCCCAGGTCCAGAGCCAGAGTTGAGTCCCTGTGGGTCTAAGGTGAGCAATTGACCAGGGTGGAGGCCTGGGAGCCTGACAAGCCAGTACAAGCAGAATAGCATGCAAGCCTAGGACCAGGGGACCAAGAGAAGGCACCCACTGTCTAATGTAACAAGGAAGAGACTCAGTTCATCACTATCTTCCAGTGGGGAAACTGAATCCTGAGCAGGGGAGGGACAGGCAGGCTCAGGAGGCTTCTAGCAAAGCTCAGCCCCCGAGGTCTCCCTCCACAGCTGCCACCTCCAAGGTCCCCAGCAGTGGGAATACTCAGCCACCCGAGGGCCATCCAAGCAAGACCGAGCCCATCCGGGCCAAGTCCCGCCTCCTGCCCAACATGCCAAAGCTGGTGATCCCCTCGGCCACCACCAAGTTTCCCCCCGAGATCACCGTCACACCACCCACCCCGACCCTGCTCTCCCCCAAAGGCAGCATCTCGGAGGAGACCAAACAGAAGCTAAAGGTGACCACAAGTACTGGGCAAAGGGCACCAATTACAGGGAGCCTGGGGTGGGGGCTTGGGTTATTGGGGGTCCTAGGGCAGGGGCTTGGGCAACTGGGGAGCCGAGAGCAGTGGCTTGGGTTACCAGGTTGGGAGAGTGGGTGTGGAGGAGAGGGGCTTGGATAGAGTCAAGAAGCCTGGAGTAGGCCAGGTATCCTTGACCAGTGCCCTGCCCTATCTGCAGTCAGCCATCCTATCTGCCCAGTCGGCTGCCAATGTGAGGAAGGAGAACCTGTGTCAGCCAGCCCTGGAAGTTCTGGAGACATCCAGCCAGGAATCTTCACTAGAGAGCGAGACAGATGAGGATGATGACTACATGGACATCTGAGGAGGGCCTGCGGGAGCCCCACAACCACACCCCAGGGGACAGGATGAGCCTGGAATGCCCCTTTGACCCAGGCCCTGAACAAGGCCAGGGGCCTAAGTGGGTACTATTTCTCATGCATTCTCCCAGGCCCACCAGCCCTGTCTTCACAGCAATTTTGCTGTCCACAGATTGGGCTGTCCACACCCACAGTGTGGGGGCCCAGAGGAGGAAGAGGCCCGGCTTAGCCCTGTAAGGATGGATTGGTCAAGCCCTTTAAGGATGGATTGGTCATGTCTGTGCAATAGGACCAGCATCACTTTCTATGAAATGTTGACTTTGTAAACATGCTCACACCCAGCCCAGCAGGCCGTTATCTACAACCTGACCCCAGGACAAACTTGGCCCTGCCTAGATCCCAATGGAACCTGGGACCAGGCTTGCCCCACACCTTTTTTTTTGTTTTTGTTTTTGTTTTTTATTTTGTTTTGTTTTGGTTTGGTTTGGTTTCTTTTCTAATAAAGATGGAACAATGGTCTTTACCTACTTTGTTCTCCTAGTGGGGTTGGAGGCCCCAGACTTCAGAAGATTGCCGTCCCAGTTTCTGAAACCTTTCCTCCTCCAGGGAAGGGCCTAGCCTTTGGACACCCCAAGAGTCTAGAGAGTGTAGAGTATGGGAGAATATAGCAGACCCCTCTAGGCAAGGCTGGAGCTGGGCTTCAAGAGGCATCTGGGAGGTCCCCAGAGTTCACTAGAGTGCCAGAGGGACTAGCAGTGAAACACTGGGGGTAGGCAGGTGTCATACTTCCCACCCCACAGGACCTGCCACATAAGTTGTGGGGTCAGCACAAGATATACATATGAAATTCTTGTTCAAAAATTAAGAATTTTAAGGTGACAACAGCATTAAACAAGCCCATGGCAGGGCACAGTGGCACATGCCTATAATTCCAGTGGCTCAGGAGACTGAGGCAGGAGGATTGGGAATTCAAAGCCAGCCTCAGCAAAAGCAAGGCACTAAGCAATTCCATGAGACCCTGTCTGTAAATAAATACAAAATAGAGTTGGGGATGTGGCTCAGTGCCCCTGAGTTCAATCCCTGGTACCTAAAAAAAATAAAATGATACTGACCCTGCCCCCCAGGCTCCAAACCCATCTCTTTAGAGGATGCCATTTCCAAAGGCTCATACTTGCCCTTTACAACTGTCATTCCCTCTATGCTCCTCAGGGGCCCATCTGTCCCCCAATTTTGGGTCAAAATGGAGATTTTCTGTCCAGGATGGAAGATGGGGCACCTCCTTGCTGCTTGATGCCTGTACCCAGGAGGAAAGGGACCAGGACCTGGGCACTATTCTAGATCCCCAGCCCAAGCCATTTGGAATTAGAGATGTGGCAGCCCAGGGTAGATCCTGGCTAGATCTGCCATCTGGAGAGACGAGAAAGCTGGGCCAGCAGTTCCTCAAGCCAGCCCTTGCCCATGTGGATGGAAGTACCCTTGGTCCTGGGCCCAGGCTGGGTTATAAGCTGCTTCCTGGCACAGGATTTAAGTATTCAAATGCAGGGCACCACTCAGGGAGGTACCCTAAGTGCTCAGCAACCCTATGCATTATGGGGCTTTATCCCCTCTGGGAGGTGAGGGTCTTAAAGACTTCTCACCAAATGTGTCTCTGCTTCACAGATATAGAGTGGGAGCAGGGCTTCCCCAGGAGCAACTCTGCCTTGTTCCAACTCCCCCAACCACAAGCTTCCTTTGACAGTTTCAGTAGTGTTGCTGAAAGCTTAGTTCTTGTCCCCAGTGCCAATCTAGTAAAGAGGACAGTTTTGAGAAAAAGGAAAAAAGGTTTACTGCTTTGCTAGCAAGGAGAAACACAGGAGACTCCTGTCCCAGAGGCTGTGACATCAGCAGGAACAGGGGTCTTTTAAAGAGGTGATTCAAAGGCTGCATTCCACATGTTTTCTGTGGAGTTGTAATTCTCTTGGTAATTGGGATAGTCATTTCTGAGATCTCCTGGTGCCATCTCCAAAGGCTGGATTATTCTGTTTGTAAGGTGGGTGTGTGCTCAAGGACAGATAAATCTGCCTAAAATGTGGAACAAAGGTAATCCTGTTTCCCCTGAGATTTGGGGATAGGGTGGGGCTGGGGAAGTTAGGGAGGTGCAGGGAGAGAGAAAGAGAAACATCCATTTTAAAAATAAGTTGCAGTGGCAGAGCAGCAAAGGCTATATTCGAAGCATTAAAAGGACCACTGTTAGAATAGAAGCCAGTCTCTATGGAACTGGGCCCAAGGGAGGAGCAGATGGATGACCACCAAGTGGTTTGGGGCAGACCTAAGTGAGAAAGGAGAACAATGAGCTGGCAGGGCCCCAGGCCAAAGCAGGTCACACCCCAGATGGCCTCAGCTCATGCTCTTCAAGACCAGCTGCAAAGTTAGCAGATGTCCCCTTTGGACACCTTGAAAAGCTGCAGCTGGGGTAGAGGAGGACCTGTCCTGACATCCAGCCAAGGTGGCAAACCCTGAAAAGTCCCAAACCTGGCATTCAGCTCACCCTGATTGCATGGGCTTCTAGAAGCCACATGGGGCCTGATTTGGCCCCTGCCATTTGGCCCTTGGCTTCTTCATCTGCACAAAGGTTGGGGAGGAGAATCCTAAAGAGATTATGCAAACTCTGATGAATGACAGCTCAGGGGTGGGTGTAGTTGAGCAGGCTGTGCACCTGTGGGCTCCCCTGCCCAGGGTGGAGGATCACAGAAGCTTGCAAATAGGCCTGTTTCACTCTCAGGGAACTCCCCTCCCCTCCCCTTCCTCCCTCCAACAGGAATCCTCCCAGAGCTGCCTCTGGCCAAGGATCAACTTGGGACTGACCTGACAGCTCCCACCCTCGCCCTCGGATTACCCACACACCAAACACATGCCCGCCGGGGGGCGGGCCCTAGCTAGAATCTGCTTCCTCACCCCACCAATCTTTGAGGAGGAATTAGCAACACCTCCCAGCGGGAAACTAAGAACTAAGGATGTGAAATCTGTCCAGAGGGCACGGGGCTGGAATCCTGCCAATCTCAAGCACAGCCCAGATTCACCCATCCTGCAGTATCCCATCCCCTTCAGAAGCCCCACCCTTCAGGCCCTGTACGTAGTACTGGGCTGGGACCCAGGGTCTGAGCTGCAGCCTCTGGACATCCGGCTCATCACGTGCCAAAGATCCTGCAGCTGAAGGCTCCAGTCCCATATCCCTCCCACAGCGTCCCAGGGCTGGGTTTCTTCCCTCTCTCATATCCTTTGCTAGTGGGCCAGGAAAGTGCTAACGGAGCAGGTTGGGCTCTGCTGTTCTACTCAGGCACCTGTGGACTTTGAGAGGAGAATAGGTGGGGTGGGAAGGGAGAGGGGGGGGGGGGGGGGGGGGAGGGGCGGTGCTGCAGAGCTTAGGACAGGCAGGCGGGGCCAGGTCAGCAAGGAGTAAGTGCCTCCTGCCGCCTCTGATCCACTGCACTGCTGCTGCTGCTGCTGCTGCTGCTGCTGCTGACTACAAACACAGACCTCACCATGAAGTTTGCCCTCCTGCCCTGGGTCCTGCTGCTGCTGGTGACAGTCCCCGGCCCAGGGCCCAGGTCCACAGCAGGTATGTCCCCACCTCCTTATGTCCCCCTGTCTATCTATCCATCTGCCTAATCAGCCAGGTTTGGGGAAGACATCTCTCTGGGCTTGACCTCTGTCCATCTGTCAGGCCATCCGTGGCTATACAGTGAGTGGTGGGAAGAAATTCTGAGGCCCCAGGGTTGAGAGAACGGCAGGGATGAGAAGGAAGTCCGGACTGAGACTGTCCTATGCCTACTGGGAGACAGGAGACCATGGCTGCCCAGGAGAGAGGTAGGGGAGACCAGCGGAGCCTTTGACCTGTACCCCAAATCCCAGTGAAGAGTGTGATCATGTATGGGGAGCCCCCAACTCCCCACCCAGCTCTAGGCAGGATTGTCAGTCCTCATCAGGGTTAGACTGAACCCAAGAAAGTCTAGCAGAAGGCCTGAACTCCAGAGTTGAGACCCTGGCTGGCCCCAGCCTGAAAGGGACATCACCCACCCACCCACAGTCCTCCACCCACTCTACCTTTGCAGGGAAATGTCACCACCCTTCTGCCATTTTGCCATTTTTATCATATGGGCATATAGAAGCCTCTTTCCCACACCACTTAAGACATCACATCTTTGGCCAATAAATATTTATTGCCACTCTTGAATGCCAGGCACTGCACTTAAGTGAAGTGGGGACACTGTGATGGCTCAGACCCAGGCCTGGCCCTTGACTGGCCTCATTTGGTTGCAGGGGATGGCTTAGGGCCAGGTGAGATATGTGATTCTAGCTTGGGTACTTGCACCCCACCCGAGTCTTTACCCTGTCTCAGGTCCCCATTATCCACAGCAGAAGGCTTGGGTGTGACCTCCACAGCTCCCCGTGACTACTTTCTCCCTACTCCTTGGTTCCCTACTAAAAATGTCCCTCCTCTTCCCCAAGAGGAAGGAAGCACCGCTGGCCTTCTTCCCTGAAGTTGGGGCTCTCCTTGGAGTTTTATTGTTGCCCCCTGGGAAAGTAAGATGGGTCAAGCTCAGTCCAGGCACCAGTCCCTCCCAGATCTTGACTGTGGCCATGTGACCAGACCCCAGCCTAAGCAAGCAAGAGGTGTCCTCCAGGCAGTGGTGCCCCAGCATAGCATACTGTCCACAGACACATCTGAGAGCCAAAAGAGGTCCCCATGCCCAGGGCTCAGGCAACTGTGGGCCTCCAAGAACCCCTGTCCTGTGAGCTATTAGGACCTAGTCTGAGAGCCAGGGGATCCCTACGAGGTATTCTGACCCTATAAGTTTGAATGTCTGAAGCATTTTTCTTTATCTCACTATTTTCTAGTCACTCCCACCGAATTATCTATGCTGAGGTTGACCCCAGCCCCATGGAACTCATGGCTTTCCATTTTGTCCACATGGTGACCAGGGAGGGCCTGAGAATGCTTCCCTCTGACTCGGGAAAATAGAGACAGACCCTGTGCTTGGAGCAGCAAGCCCAACATGCACTTTGACCAGGTGCTCAGGGTTCTCTTTTCCAGTTGCCCAGGATAGCTGCTCCCTGCGCTGTGGGGACCGGAATGGGCCCTGCTCCTGCCACCCAACCTGCTCGGGCCTTGGCACCTGCTGCTTCGACTTCCAGAATTTCTGCCTGGAGATCTCACCTTCCTCAGGTTCCATGATGGGTGGCAAGGACTTTGTGGTTCAGCATCTCAAGTGGTTCAACTCCACAGATGGTGTGATCTGCAGGTGGGAGGCCCCACACATCCACAACCCCTAGTTGGCTGGGTGGAGCCCTGGGACCAAGAAGAGGCAGGAGGGCCCAGGGACAGTTGATTGGACTGTGTTTCCTGAGGAGGTTGGGGAACTTGGGACTTTGAGTCTGTCAGCTCACACTGGCACAGCTGCTTCTACTAGCTCTTATTTCCACAGGTTTAAGGAGAGCATCCAGACCCTTGGCCATGTGGACTCCTTGCGGCAAGTACACTGCATATCACCCTTGCTCTATGAGAGTGGCCGCATCCCCTTCAACATCTCAATGGACAATGGTCGCTCCTTCCCTTATGCAGGCACCTGGCTGGCTGGTGAGCTCTCACTCCACCAAGTCAGTCCAGGTTGTGGGCCCCAAATGGCACACCCCTCTGTGGGTCCTGGTTCCCACCCCCACACATCCCTAGCCCATAGGGACTTTCCCCAGTGCTAATCTATGCACACCGAGACTTGATCCACCCACCTGCCACTCTGGCTGAACCAGTCCCTTGGACAAGAGTTCCCCTAGCTCATTACCCCATCCCCTGGCATCCAGACAGGAGTCCCAACCCAAGAGGGAGTGGGGCTGCAGAGGGTCCCCAGCAAGATAGACCAGTGCCTGCCACACGGCTTAGCCAGGCCAGGCCAGGCCAGGCCCCCATTTCTCTAAGCCTTGCTATCCTTTTTTTCCACGAGGCATTGGGGGAGACAAGTCAGCCATCTGCTTCAGTATTTTATCTTTGAGAGTTCCCCACAAACCTAGAGCCCCAGGGTCTCCTTCCCTGAGCCACCTGGGCCCCAGGCCTTCATTCACCCCTTACCTACCTCTGCACAGTGCACCCCTACAAAGTGTCAGAGACAGAGAAGAGCCAGCTGGTGAATGAGACCCGCTGGCAATACTACGGCACCCCAGGCACCACAGGTAACCTCAGTCTCATCTGGAACAACTCGGCACTGCCCATGCAGGCTGTCACCATTGAGCTGTGGGGCTATGAGGAGACAGGTGAGTCTGGCCCAGGGCTGGTGGAGGCATTTGAGATTTGGGCTCCCAGAAATGGGTGTCCTAAGTGTGGGAGTGGGGTCTTGCAAGTGGAAGAGAAAGGAGGGGCATTCCCGGCAGGTTTGGGGGATCAGGAGCAAGAAACATTCATATATGGAAGAAGAATAGCAGTAACTTCCATCAGATTGAGTGAGGCGAAAGGCATGGTGAGGGGGTGACTGACCGTTCGGGCCCCAGGCCCAGAAGAAGGTTTGGATGCCCTGGCCTTTGGATAGGAGGCTTATGCTAGAGACAGAGAAGCTGACTCTGATCCTTCCTCTCTGAGCTTGGTATGATGCAGGGACAGCAACCCAGAAATGGAGGATATGGAGCATCAAAGCCAGGGTCCCTGACACTCCAGCAGGCCCTCCAATGAGGACCATCTGTTCATCCATTGCCCTTCTATCCATCTGTCAGGCTGTTCAGTGCTAGAGACTGGGGCCAGGTTCCTCTCCTGCCCCAGGGGTCTTCAGAGGAGTTCTAGGGCTGACCAAGAACTTCTCTCCCCTCAGGGAAGCCATACTCAGAGAATTGGACAGCAGAGTGGTCATACCTGTACACCCTGGCCACAAACATTCCCAACTCTGGCTTCTTCACTTTCACTCCAAAATCTGCATCTCCCAACTATCAGAGATGGAAAGTGGGTGCACTGCGGATCACTGACAGCAAAAACTATCCAGGGGAAAAGTAAGGGCCTCAGGACAGAGAATGGGGGTGGGGGAATCCAACTGTAGACCATTGTGCTTGCTTGGGAAACCCCAGGCCAGGCATGGCCTGGCCCTTAGTGACTGTATCATCACCATCTTAGGGATGTACTGGCACTCTGGACCAATGATCATGCTCTGGCCTGGCACCTGGGTGATGACTTCCGGGCAGACTCTGTGGCTTGGGCCCGGGCACAGTGTCTGGCCTGGGAGGAACTGGAGGACCAGCTGCCCAACTTCCTGAAGGAGCTACCTGACTGCCCCTGCACCCTGGCCCAAGCCCGAGCTGACTCTGGCCGCTTCTTTGTGAGCCCCTGAACCCATTAGGGCCTGGGAGAGGGAGTTGGGGGATAGGCAGGGCTAACCTCCCCACTCAAGACACCCCCAGGAGGTGAGGTTGGGGGTCAGAGGGTCCCCTTGAGTTTGGTTCCCAAGGAGGGAGAGGATACAGAACCCAGGTGACAGCCACTGGCTACTCTGCAGACAGACTATGGCTGTGACATTGAGCATGGCAGCATTTGCACCTACCACCCCGGAGCTGTGCACTGCGTACGCTCTGTGCAAGCCAGGTAAGCCACTGGACCACGGATGGGGACAGGGCAGGAGTGGGGAACAGGCTCCTGACAGTGGTTCTGACTTGCCTTCCTCCACCAGTCCCCAGTACGCCTCAGGCCAGCAGTGTTGCTACACAGCAGCTGGCACACAGCTCCTAACAGCTGACTCCACCAGTGGCAGCACCCCCGACCGTGGCCATGACTGGGGTGCACCCCCGTACCGCACACCACCCCGGGTGCCCAGCATGTCTCACTGGCTCTATGATGTCATCAGCTTCTATTATTGCTGCCTCTGGGCTCCCGAGTGCTCCCGCTACATGCAGCGGCGGCCCTCCAGTGACTGCCGCAATTACCGGCCCCCACACCTGGGTAGGTGCCAGCCTCCTGAGCATTAGCCCCAGGGAGGGCTGGGCAGGGCCAAGTGCTGGGCAACCTGTCTAATCTGCTCTTGCCCCAGCCTCCATCTTCGGGGATCCTCATTTTGTCACGTTTGATGGCACCAACCTCACATTCAATGGGCGTGGCGAGTATGTGCTGCTAGAGGCGGTGGTGACAGACCTGAGAGTTCAGGCACGGGCTCAGCCTGGGACGCTGACCAATGGTGAGTCCAGGGTCCCACAGGTTCTGAGTGATGCTGGATCATCTGGGGTGGGAAGTAGGAGCCAAGGTGACACCGTTCTGCACCTTTTACCCCAGGCTCACAGGCCCGCGGCACAGGGCTGACTGCAGTGGCTGTCCAGGAGGGCGACTCAGATGTGGTAGAGGTGCGACTGGCCAACAGGTCTGGGGTCCTGGAGGTGCTGCTGAATCAGGAGGTACTCAGCTTTGCTGAGCAGAGCTGGATGGACCTGAAGGGTGAGTGGCATGGCTAGACAAGGTCAGTGATCTGCCTAGAGGCTGAGGGTAGCCTTCAGGCCTTTGGGGCTTGGAGATGGACCCAGCAAAGCACAGCTGGGTGGATGAATCTGTGCCCCTGCCCATGGCTATCTTAGGCCAGAGGTAGCAAGGGTCCAGCCTAAGGTCTGGTCTCACATCTTGACACCTATGAAGATGCCCATGTCATACACATGGGGTCTGCTCAGAGTCCTGAGAGGCCATAAGTATGGGATGGGGCCTCCCCATGACTCAAAGGAGTCCAGGGTCCAGCATGTCAGGACTCACTGCTGGCCTGCATGGCTCTACTACTTTGCTGTGGTCACTCATTCCATCATCAAAAGTCATGCAAGCTGGGTGCAATGGGGTAGCTATTCAGAAGGCAGAGGCTCTCAAAATAAAAAGAGATGGGGAATTAGCTCAGTGGTAGAGCACCTCTGGGTTTAATCGAAAGGAAGGAAAGGAGGGAAGGGGAAGGGAAAAAGGAAAGAAGAAGAAAGGAAGGCCACTGCAAGAAAGCCATGCCTCCAGAGTTCAGGGCACAGCTCAGAGTGGCACTCAAGGGTTCAGCTTCAGTGTAGCATTCCCTTGCCACCACCATTCCCTTACCTCAGGGGCTACACAAACGAAATAGTTCCCAGTGGAGATAGAAGGGATGAGTGTGCCAAACCCCTAGAGAAGGCAGAGGCAGGTGACACTGCTGCAAGTCCCATTCAGAAACAGCCCCCACATTCTCTGCAGGAATTGGGCAATTTGGGTCCATCTGGGGCCCAGGTGCAAGTGTGGGCTGGAGATGGTAGAACATCATAGTCAACAGGTCAGCCCTGGGAATGCCCTCCTCTTTCTCTGCAGGTGCCCCCACCCAATTCTTGGGTTGTGGTGGGGGTGAGGACAGGGCACAGGGACCATAGGGGTGTCCTAGCTCATCTCCAACTGTGCCTAGGCTTGTTCCTGTCAATGGTTGCTGAGGACAAGGTATCCATCATGTTGTCATCGGGAGCCGGCCTAGAGGTCAGCAAACAGGGCCCTTTCTTGAGTGTGGACATCCTGCTACCTGATAAGTTCCTGACCCACACCCATGGCCTCCTTGGAACACTTAATAATGATCCCACCGATGACTTCACCCTACGCAGTGGGCAGGTCCTGCCCCCGAATGCCAGTGCCCAGGAGCTGTTCCAGTTTGGGGCTGACTGTAAGTGGCCCCATGGAATACACTGGGCAGAATGAGCAGAGCTGGAGTGGGGGGTAGTGGATTGGAGCATGACACAGGTGGGATCTGTGAATCGTGGGGACATCAGACCCTTGACCACTACTCGGAGCCATAACCACCCAGGCATACCACCTGTCTTTGCAGGGGCAGTACACAACACCTCTTCCCTGTTCACGTATGACTCCTGGTTTTTGATTCATAACTTCCTGTACCAACCCAAGCATGACCCCACCTTTGAGCCCCTCTTCCCTGACAAGACCACTCTCAGCCCGAGCCAGGCAGATGAGGCAGCCAAACTGTGTGGGAATGACCATTTCTGCAACTTCGATGTGGCAGCCACTGGGAACCTGAGTGTGGGCAATGCCACACTGGTTGCCCACCAACTGCACCAGCAGCGCATACGGAACCTGCAGCCTGGTGAGGGGAGGGGCGGGGAGGCCTGGGCAAACCAGTAGCCACCTTGAACTAGGGGGGCCTCTAGGGTTGGCCAACTGCATGCTGTGACCAGTGACTCAGACCTGTGGTCTATGTTCTGCCCCCATTCCAGTGGTATCCTGTGGCTGGCTGGCTCCCCCCTCCAATGGGCACAAGGAGGGCCTCAGGTACTTGGTGGGCTCCACTGTGCACTTCCATTGTGACAGCGGCTTCAGCTTGACTGGGGCAGAGACCAGCACCTGCCAGGCAGATGGCACCTGGTCCACACCCACTCCAGAGTGCCAGTTAGGTGAGGATATACCTCCTGTGCACCCTCCAACCCTGCACGCCCACATGCCCTAAACTACGCTCACCACTCTGGCCCACTTATCAGGACGGAGCTACACGGTGCTGCTGAGCATCATCTTTGGAGGACTGGCAGTGGTACTACTGATTGCTATCATCTATGTGCTGCTTCGAAGGAAGGGCAACATGTGAGACCCCACCCAGGTTGAGAGCCCCACCGACCTGTGGTTGAGGCCCCTACCTGTGCCCCTCTTGGGCTTTCTTGGGACCCTGGGACAGCCAGTGGGACAATTGTGACTGGTCCAACCTCATCTCTGTTGCAGGAACATGTGGAACTTGCAGCCTTGAGAGTGGAGCATGCTTGGCCAGCAACACAGGGTCACATTAGGGCCAAGACCCAGACTCCCAGGAGAAAGCCCTGGACTCCCAATAATATAGTCACCAGTCCTGTGATTCTGAAACCCCTAGGATTGGACACCTGATACCTGGGCCTTTAACACCTGTGGACCTAAGACCGGGTACCTAGTCTGTCATCTCAGATGGAGGTAGGATACCTGGTGTTAGGAATTCTAAATCCCGGTCATCAACCCCTTGTTTTGTTCCCCTACTACTCACAGTTCTAATTCCTAAGAACTGAGACCTCATGTCCTGGAATGCTAGTGCCTGTGCCCCAAGCCCTAATATTTCTACATCAGAAACTCACTCCCCATAACCTGATGCCAGTGGCCATGACCCCTGGTAGACTGAGATCTACTGCCCCCACCCCCTGTGGGGGCCTCAGGGCCAAGCTGTCTTAGTTCCTAGACCCCGGGCTCAGCCTGAGAATTCAGGTGGACTCAACCCTGGGGTAATGAGAGACCTCAGTGCCCCCTGGGAAGAGAAGTCCCCCAGTAGGGAAGAGATCTCTCTGCACTTCAGGCTTGTATTTCTACCTATTCTGGAATGTTGCTCAAGAATACTCCCCACCACTGTCTGTACAAGGAGAAAACAAACTCTCTGTATTCCTTCCCTGCTGTCCTGTTGCTTATGCTGTACCTTGATTCTGGAGGGCTCCATGGTCATCCTGTGAAGTCACCTACCAACAGCACCAGGGTCTGAGTACTGTCTGCTTCATCCACTTCTGGGTCACTTGGGACAGGTCTCCACAGCCTCTTTCTAATGTGTAAAATAGGTTCCAGAATAGTGACCACCTTGTGGGGTAGGAAATGAAGAGCCACACTGGTTACTTGGGAAACGGGAAGGGGCAGATCCACCCTGTCCATGCTCATGCTCTCCCAGCATGCCCTGCCCTGGTGTTCCCTGAGAAGAGATGTATGCTCCACAGCAAGCTGCCAAGCCTACCCTGGCCCCTAATCATAACTCTAGCATTGCACTACAAGAGGTTTCTCCTTGCCTGGGCAGTAATTGGTAGGACCATGCCTAAGTCCTCAAGTGAGTGATTCACCTTCCTTCACTCAAGAATGTCCAGAAGCTAGATACAGACATACTACTGCTGCCCACCTGAGCAGTTCCTTACCTGCCCCTCTGGGACTAAGAGTGGCAGAACACCATGGAAGCACAAACCTGGAACCAGCTGGAGGAAAAGTAGGGCCCAAAGTCCTCTTTTGTGGATAGGTCGCTGAATGAGGGTTAGGCAGATTTGCATCTTAGATCTTAGATGGAGAAAGTATAGGAGAGGGTGGGGCTTGGGATGCCCATAGGTGAAGTCCCTTGGGTGGGGAAGAGTAGAGGTGTCATTATAGCCTGCAGTTCTAGGAATGACCACATGGAGGCAGCAGAGGGTAGAAACAATGAGTGTGTTGGGGGAAGCTTGACAATCTGCTGCTGCCAGCAGGTTTGATCACAGCTGTAATGGAGATTTGTGATGCCTTCATATTCCCCTACCTGGGAGGACCACGGGTTAACTCTCAGTCTCAGGAAAGATTGTACAGGCTGCCCAGGGTTGTCTAACTGACACTGGAGTCAAGAGTTCAGGACTCCCACTCACTGAGCCTTGCACTTAGTAAAGGGTCCAGGCCAGAAGTAGAGGAGCTGAGAGGCAGGAGCAGTTCCCATCTGGAGGACTTCCTGGAGGAAGATCATGATGGAACATGTATAAGGAAACAGCTGGCAGGGGTTAGAAGAATGAAGGGTCATCCAAGAAACTACAAAAACAATGAGGTCAGTGTCCTGTCTTCCCAGATCCCTCCTTGCCTTGTTCTTAGACTAGACTGGTAGCTTGGGGCGGGGTGGTGCTCCCTGCCCCTTGGACATTGAGCTGGTACTTTCCTCTGTACAGATGAGGTAGTCTCATCTCCTCATTGCCTGAGTCCCCAGTACATTCCTATGCCAAGCCAGGCCAGTCTAGCTGCCTCAGTCAATGAGAGGTTGGTTTCCTGGTCAAGGCCTGAACATGTAGGCAGTTCAAGAAGCCCAGGAGGACAGGGGCAACTTCATGACTCAGTCTAGCAGAGGGTGTCTCAGACAGGGTAAAAGATAGGTTGTGGTGACACACACCTGTAGTCCTAACTACTTAGGAGACTGCGGCAGGAGAATTGCTTAAGTCCAGGAGTTTGGGGCCAGACTGGCAACATGGACAGGCCCTCTCAAAAAAGACATTATATTCTCAGAGCTCCGATTAGAGAGGCTAGTCCAGGTAAAGAAACAGCCTAACTAGAGGCTCAGAGGGAGAGATTGGTAGTTGTATCTGAGGAGCAGTGGGTGGGATAGGAGGCCAGTCAAGATGTCTCTGCTGCCACGCCATGGCATTTAGACTTCCTGAGTAAAGCACAGATCACTTCAGTCTTCTCTGTCCAAACTATCTTCCTCCAAGACAGGCCCTAGATCTGTCTCCACATCTCCCCTCCCCAGCAGGAGAAAAGGGCACCCTGGCTGTGACCTTAGCCCCAGACATTCCCATTGCCAGGGGCAGGCCAGGCTGGGAAGCCCCACCACCTGACAGGGGTTTTCCCAGGGTCCCAAAGGAGATAGAGGTACTGTTGGGCCCTTGCAAAAGTGGAAGTTACCAGAACAAGCACAGATCCTCTAGAGACATCAAAGGCAGGGACCTCTACCTTGGGGAGGTGGTCTCTAAAACAGCAGCCACAGAGCTTGCTGGACGGACAACAGTGGGAGATTTGTGAATGGCCCACCACAGGTTGGACTGATGGATCATCCAAGTCAGAGCCCTGTGGCACACTATGCACCCCTTGAATAAGGTTAGGGGAGATGGTAATCCAAGGACTTGGAAAGAGATGATGGGAGAGCCAGAGGATCAAATAATTGCCAGTGAAATACCCACAGGATCCTGGCACCACCCCTGGGCAGAGGAATTAAAGTGAAGGATGTGCTCCTGGAGCCAGGCCCAGGTCCACACAGAAGCAGGAACTATGCAGGCCTGTTGGCTCAGCCTGGCCAGAGTCACAAGGGCATCAATCCTGCCACAGACTCCCCCATCAACTGAAGCAGAAAGAAGCACCTACTTCTCTCCTCCTGCACTCCAGTCTTTCACTAGGACTTCCCATTGGCTGAGCACAATTGAGAACAGCAGAAGGTGAGGAGGACTTCCACCAAGTACAGGAACTGTCCCCTCCACTTCTGCCAGGTCAATCAGTTCCTTTCAAAAACCCTAGGGTAGACTGGGGACATAGCTCAATGGAAGAGTGCTTGCCTAGCGTGTGTAAGGTCCTGGGCTCCATCCCCAACACTGCAAAGAAAAAAAAAATTCATGGTAGTTGAGTTTCTGGTTTGGGCCAAACCTCTGCTGGACTCCCTGGGGACCTATCCTCAGGTCTAAATCTGCCTGAGGAGGGGGGAATGGTCAGTTTAGGATGTCGTGGGAGTAGGGAGTCAGTGGGGCTTCTTGGAGGAGTCTAGCTTCAGCTAAGTCTCTAAGGATGAAAACCAGTTAGGGAAGTGAAGTTGAACAGCTATCTGCTAGCAGCTCAACCCACATCGCTTAGACCCATCTTCCAGTTGCACAGTAGATATATTTCCCAGCCTCCCTTGTAGCTCAGGGTGGTCATGTAATTGGGTCTAGCCAGGGCCATGTGAGCTGAGGATTTGGGAGACTTTTCCAATCCAGGTCCATAAAAAATCTCCCAGGCTCTTTCTCCTGCTCTTGCCTTTGCAAGAATGACTTTGGAAGCCATGTCAACCTGGGTCCCTCCTAGGTCCCCAGCATGGAAGAGGACCTCCATATATACACTCATACACACACTCACACATCCAACCATCTTATACTGCTCTGGAAACAAGAAATAAACTCATGATTCAACCAGGATATGTTGTTGGAATGTGGGGCTAGGGGATAGGGTTTTTTTGTTTTTTTGTTTTGTTTTTTTTTGTGGTGCTAGGGATTGAACCCAGGGCCCTGTGCATGTGAGGCAAGCACTCTTCCCTCTGAGCCATGTCCCCAGCCCAAGGGGGTAGTTTTATTGCATCAGTGGATCCCTCTAACAATTCACCAGAAACAGAGGTAGGAAAAACTGCCCTTCTTTTCATTAGTATTAAAATAAATACTGTGTATATAAAGTTAGAACAATTTAAACTAGTTAAGAATTTATTGAACTAGACCCTAGTTAGGCTTTTTTTATTTTTTATGTGATTGATTGTTTGATTGTGGTAGTGCAAATTGACCCCAAGGCCTCTACCACTTTGATACAACCCTTTTTATTTTTTACTTTGAGACAGCCTAAGTTGCTAAGTCTGGCCTCAAATTTGTGATCTTCCTGCCTCAACCTCCCCATTCGCTGGGATTACAGGCATTCACCACCACATCCCACAACCCAGTTGGGCATTTCAATTGTGCTCATTTTTTCACTTCTTCAAACACTGTTGTACTTTGTGAATATGTTTAGTTTTGCCCAGAGGAGAAATCCATATAGCAGATTGGCTGGTTAATCGGCATATATATTTTCCTCCTCAAGTTGGCCCCCACGTTGATATCTACCACCAACCTACCAGAGAGCCTGGATCTTCACCCCACCTGCCTCTGTCATTGGTGTATGGAACTCCTATTTTTCTTTTTTTCTCTTTGCTAGACGGATGAAAAATGTAAGGGTTGTGTCAACTTGGCTAGGCTGCACACCACTTCCAAGATTTCCCTTCCTTGCATGTTTCTGGTTAGGATGCTCACAAGAGAGATTCCTGTGCACGATTTGATGGACAGAAGAGAGAAGCAGCAGTCACTTCTGGAGCTCACTGTCTTTGCAGCTGATTTCTGAATCAGCAGAGGCCAGGCCTGCAACTGCTCTGCCTTGCCCTCTATTAGCCTTCAGCAGCACTGTCTCCTGGGCTAGGCGTTCAATGAAGGGTCCCAGCTACTGCAGGAAACCTTCATCACCCATGTCAACAAGAAGGGTTGTGGGCTTAAGTCCATCCTCATGGGTGCCAGCCAGGCTTGTGATTCCAGCTAGCTCTGGAGTTCCCACCCCACTTTATATCCATCCTTCCTTCCTGACTCCCAGCAGAATGAATCTTAAGCTCCAACGTTAGATCAATGAGGACAGACTTAAAGAGCTAGCTCAACAGCTTCCACAGTCGTAGGACCTCCTTCACTGATGAAATCCTAACTGATACAAATGTGACATCTTTTACTTTTGTGGGGGAGGAAGGTGCCCATTGGGAATGGAACCAACAACCTTACACATGCTTAGGACACACTCTCTATCATTGAGTTGTACCCAGTTTTCTTTTATTGCCTTTTTTTATTGTTTTTATTTGTTCTTATTAGTTATGCATGACAGTAGAATGTATTTTTTTATCTAAAATCCAGATTTAATATGATCAATATTTTAACTTTTTTGTTTCTGCCTTCTTTTCCTAAAACAAATGAAGTTCTATAGACATAAACCAAATACTCTGTTTTAGTCAGCTTTCTGTCACTATAATGAAATACCCAAGATAACTTACACAGAGAAAAGGTTGATTTCATCTCACAGTCTTGGAGGTTTCAGTCCATGGTCAGGTGGCCCTGCTGCTTTGGGCCTGTCATGAAGCAGCACATCACAGCTTAGTTCAACAAAACTACTCATCTCATGGTCAAGAAGCAAAAAGAGAAAGAGGACCAGGTCAGGGTTCCGCAATGTCATTCAATGGCATGTCCCCAGTGACCTGAAGATCTCCTATTAAGTCACACCTCTCAAAGGTCCCACCACCTCCCAATAGTGCCATCCTTGACCAAGCCGTGAACACCTTTGGGGAACATTTTAGATCCAAACCATAGCACCATCTCCCACCATCCCTCCAATGTCCCCCACCCCCACTAAGGCATAACCACTGTCCTGAAATACGTGGGAAGTATACACATTTTAGGTAGTGTTCTCTTTGGGGGTACCTGGCCCACATTTATAATAGCACTGCTGTATGTGCTCCTAGGCAAGTTCTATATACAAGGCAGGGTGCTCACAACCTGCAGCTTCACATTGGCACTGAGGATGTGCTTTCTGGACCTGTCTGTGTTGCCAAAACCTCATGTTCTCATACCACAGGGTCAGCAGGTCGCCCAGGTACAGTTCTCCATCCATTTAGCTCACTGAACTCTTCTTCAGTGCCCTCCAGTAAAGTTTTATAAATTTTTTCATAAAGTATTGCACATCTTTTGTTGGATTTATGCTGAGCTACCTTGAAGCTGTCACTACCTATATAAATGTTATTGTTAATCTTTTGAAACTAAGAGCAGAGTTTTAATCGTGGTAAAATCCTGATTCGATAAAAAATTTACCATTTTTACTATTTCCAGGTGCTGTTAAGTGTATTGACATCCTTGTGCAACCAATTTCTAGAACTCCTCCCTACTTGCAGAACTGAAACTCAATACCCATTAATCAATAACTCCCCACTGCTCCCACTAGCCCTGATAACCCCCCATTCTAGTTTCTGTCCCTATCAATTTGAGTAATCTAAATTCCTCACAAGTGGATTCATGCGGAATCTCACTCATACAGAATAATGTCCTCGAGACATGCAATGACCCGTTCAAATTTGCTTCCTTTTAAGGCTGCATGATAGTCCATTGTATTTACACATTACATTTTCCTTATTCACCTGTTGATAGACACTTGGGTTGCTTCCAGTGTTGTAAATAACATTGCTATAAAGAGGAGTGTGTAGGTATTTCAAGACCCTGTTCTCATTTTTTTGTCAGGGGGAAGGGGAATACCAAGAAGTGGGATTGCTGGATCATATGTGGAAGTTCTAAACTTTTAAACGTGTAGGGGTGAGGGGACCTACCCTCTTTCCCTCTGCAGTTTAGGTGATTGAGGCCACGAAAACAAACTGAGGATGGGTGAACAGGAGAAAAGACACGCACTTTCACCCTGCACCGGGAGCACCAGAGGAAAGTGGTATACCCAAGATCCTAAAGCCAAAGACACTTACACGCCCTGGTTCATAGGGGGAAGGGAGTGTCGCCATAGGCAAGTTTAGTTAATGATTTTTAGGAGACACGAATGGATCCAAAGAACAGACAATAGCCTGGGACAAAGTTCTCCTGGGTTCCGGGTGTTTGACTTTCAGTTTCTTCGGCTTGGAGTTAATCTTCCCATTGCATGAGATTGCCCAGATGGGGCTCAAGACGACTACATTCCTTCTGGAGGAATTTCCTTTAGTCAGATAAGGGAATTTGAGGGGGGAAAAAAAAAAGATCTTCTCTGTGTTTTGGGAGAGGCAGAGGAGCCAGAATCAGGGTCCAGCTCGGTGGGGAGGGGAAAAGGAGCGGGAAAACCACTTTTCAGTTCAAAGCACTCACATGTCCAAGTCAGTCTTTCCTTACTGTAACTAATATCTGAGATAATCAACTTATAAAGAGAAAAAAAAAAATGACTCCTAGTATTGGAGGTTTCCTTCCACCCATCATCCAACGACTTCATTGCTTTGGGGCCTGTGGCGAGGCAGCGACGTGCTGGAGAACAGGGCAGAGCACACTGCTCACCTCCTGGCAGGGAAATGGAAAGAAAGAGAGAAGGAGAAGAGGCCCGTCCTGTGGTCCTCTTCAAGGCCTCCCACTTGGTCCACTGTCACCAGGCTCAGTGGATCTGGTGGGAATCAAGAACCAAACACTGAGAACAGCTGTCGCAGAGTGAAATTCATGTGCAGTAAATAAGGAGACTGAGGGAAATCACTTCTGAAACTGTAACTCCCTGAAGCTGGGCAAGGGCAGGCTCTGAGGATGGGATGCAGACTCAGCGGGGACGGGGGGTGGGGGGGGTGGGGGGGGGTGGCCTAGCCCGCGCAGGTGCAGTCCACAGCGCGGCCTTCACCCTTCCCGGTTTGGGGAAGGAGACTTCAGCCCTTCCCTAGGTGGAGATTTCGGTGTTTCAGTGAAATGAAGTTCGCCTCTTGGATACTGACTCAGACTCTTCAGGGTAGCTTGTGGAACATTCTTTCTGAAAAGCAACCTTAAAGAGCTTTATTAGAAAATTACTTGATTTGCAGGACTCAGGCTACCAAGTGGGGCAACAGTCTGCATCCTGCTTTCTGGGGTTGCCCCTCTGCTAACACCACCTCTTAGAGTTTCTAAGAGTGTTAGGAACCTCCAGAGGGACAGGGGACATACTCTTCACGTGGGCCTACTGGTGCCTGACGGGTAGGTAAGAGCCCGATGAAGCTTGGCGCCTCTGCTTCATGGGCGCTGTCTCCTGTCTTACCTTCAGCTTGGGCTCAGGTCCCTGCTTGGCTCTGTGCATGGGTACGTCAGTCATTTAAGGAGTGTTCATCCAAAGCCAAAGGCACCGAGATAAGAGTAAAGGAGGCATTTCAGGATTTGCAGGAACATCCAACTGCCAGCTTGTACAACATCCTGTTCCAGACCTGCTGGAGTGGCACCTGGAAGTCCTCAGTCAGTACCCTGCACCTTCCAGAAAAACGAAGCCCCCCAGGTAGAAGATCGTTCCATCGTGAGATCACCGCGCTCCCCCGCCCCACGCAGGTAGAAGCAATCACCTCACCAGAAACGAATTGCCCCTCTTCCAGGATCAACAGGTCTGAAAGACAAACTTTTAGAGATATATGCTGAAATGGTTTTGGAGGAAGTGAGTGTCTGGGACTGCTTTAAAAGAACCCAGTGAGGGGGTGGTGGACACCTGTCATCCCAGCGGCTCGGGAGGCCGAGGCAGGAGGATGCGAGTTCGAAGCCAGCCTCAGCAACCGAGTGAGGCCCCAAGCAACTCAGCGAGACCCTGTCTCTAATAAAATATAAATAAGGGCTAGGGATGTGGCTCAGTGGTTATGAGCCCCTGGGTTCAATCCCCGATACAAGAAAAGAAGAAAGGATGTGGCTTTTGTGGTTCTGGTTTGGTCTTGGTGCTGGGGAGAGCTGGAGGCTGGGCTGCAGATGGGGACCCAGGTTCTCTGGGTCTCCTTCCTCCCCAGAGGACTCTCCACACCCCAGGCAAGATGGTGCTCCTTGGCTCAGTAGAATGTATTTTGACTTATTTTACCTATATGGAGTAAAACTTCTCATTCTTCTGGTTATACAGGATGTGGAATTACACTGGTTGTTTTTCATATATGCACACAGGAAAGTAATGTCCGATTCATTCTACTCTTTTTCCTATTCCCATTTCTCCTCTCTTCCCTTCATTCCTCTTTGTCTAAACCAAAGTACTTCTATTCTTCCCTATCCCCTCCCTTATTGTGAGTTAGCATCTTCATATCAGAGAAAACATTCAGCCTTTGGTTTTTGGGGATTGGCTTATTTCACTTAGCATGATATTCTCCAGTTCTTTCCATTTACCAGCACATGCCATAATTTCATTCTTCTTTGTGACTGAGTCACATCCCCAGCCCTTTTTAATTTTTATTTTGAGACAAGGTCTCCCTAAGTTGCTTAGGATCTCACTAAGTTGCAGAGGCTGACCTTGAACTTGCAAACCCCCTGCTTCAGCCTCCTGAGTAACTGGGATTACCACCATGCCTGGCTACAATTCACATTTTAAAGAAAAGTTAGGGAACAGTGGTGTGTGCCTATAGTCCCAGCTTCTCTGGAGGTTAAGGCAGGAAGACAGCTTGAGTCCAGGAGTCGGAGACCTGCCTAGACAATGTAGTGAGACCCCATCTTAAAAACAGACAACCACCATTTTTTTTTCAGAAAGTAATTCTGAAAGCTCATGTATTTAATTTCAGAGAATTCAGAGAATAATATGGTAACTATTTTCAGTTCTACAACTTAGGAACATTTTTATCAATGTAGTATGCGTGTCTGTGTGCTTAGATGTGCATATACACATCTGAGCACACATATATGTATAGATAGATACATAACAACTGATGCTATTATTAGACAACTGCCATTTGACCCAGTTATCCCACTCATCCGTTTATACCCAGAGGACTTAAAATCAGCATACTACAGTAACACAGCAACATCAATGTTTGTAGCAACTCAATTCACAATAGCTAAACTATGGAGCCAACTATGGAGCTATGGTACCAAAAAATAAATAAAATGTGAATCGTGTGTAGGAAAGTACACAGCTGTGAAAGGTTCAACTCAATGAATTAACCGTACGAGACCATGCCCTGGTAACCACCACCCAGGTCAATTCTGCCTCATCTCCCACCATGTTCTCTATCAGTCACCATCCTCTCCTCCCCTGGTAACTCTATTGTATTTTCTCACACCATAGATTAGTTTTGCCTAGTGTTGTACTTAACATAGATGGAATTGTGGCATAAATGCTTTATTATCTACTCTTTTGCCTATTATGTGTATAAGACTCATTCATGTTGAGGTGTGAGGCTATTTTTTTTTTCTGAGTATTATTTCATTTGATGAATACACCTGCTATGGCTTCAACAAGTGTCTCCCAAAAATGCAAGTACTAAGTCTTGTCTCCAGCTCTTGGTGCTATTAGAAGATCATGAAACTTTTAAGAGACAGAGCCCAGATGGATGTCTTGTCAATAGGGCACGCCTTCAGAGGGGCTATTGGGACCCAGTCCCATATCTTTCTTTGGCACTCAGCTATGAGATGAATGGGTTTCTTCCCCCACACACTCCTGCCATAATGTGTCACCACAGTCAAGAACTGAAACTGTAAGAGAGGTCCACTTTATGCTTTAAATATAACCCTTGATGCCCTGCCACTGCAACTTATTTCTAAAATGAACATGTTTCTTTCTCTTCCTCTTTCTGGGCTCCTCCCTAAACTCTCCCTCTCCCTAATCTCAGGGGAAAGAGGATTACCTCTCTTCCCCATCCTAGGCAGAGTTATCTGTCACTGAGTACACACCCACCGTAGGAACAAAGTAATCCAGACTTTGGGGATGGTACCAGAAGATCTCAGAAATGACTCTCCCAAATTAACAAGTGAATTACAACTCCAACAGAGAACACGTGGAATGTAACCTTTGGGTCACCTCTTTAAAAACCCCCTGTTCCTGCTGATGGGCAGAATCACAGCCTCTGGGACAGGAGTCCCCTATGTTTCACTAGCAAAGCAATAAAACTCTCCTTTTTCTCAAAACCATGTCCTTGTTATTGGATTGGAATCAGGGACAAGGACTGAGCTTTCGGCAATAAAACCTCCAGAATTGGGAACCAAAATAAACTTTCCTTTTTATAAGTTTCTTACTCAGGTATTTTGTTATAGTAATGAAAAGCTAATAACACTACAATGTGTTTATCCATTCTTCTGTTGAGGCATATTGGGGTGGTTTCCAGTGTAGGGCTATATTATGCTTGAGACATTAGATATCCCCCAAAAGCTCATGTGTGAGACAAAGCAAGAATTTTCAGGGGTGAAATTATTAGATTATGAAAGATTTAACTCTAGACAGGTAGGGTATGACTGGAGGAAGTAGAGCACTAAGGGTGTGACTTTAGGGTTTATATTTTGTCCTTGATAAGCAGAGCTCTCACTCTCTCTCTGCTTCCTGGTTACCATGTCCTGAGCTGCTTTCCTCTGTCATGCCCTTCTGCCATGATGTTCTGCCTTCCCTTGGGCCCAGAGCCTTGGAATCAACCTATCATGGACTGAACCTCTGAAACAATGAGCCCCAAATAAACTTTCCATCCTCTAATCCTTCCGTCAGGTTTTTTGGTCACAGCAATGCGATGCTGACTAAAATAGACTACAATGACTTGTATCTTTGTGAACATTTTTGTATGTGTCTTTTCTCTTTTCTTTTCTTTTTGGTGAGGGTGGGGGCAGTTACCAGGGATTGAACCTAGAGGCACTCAACCACTGAGCCACATCCCCAGCCATTTTTGTATTTTATTTAGAGGCAGGGACTCATTGAGTTGCTTAGCGCCTCTTTTTTGCTGAAGCTGGCTTTGAACTCATGATCCTCCTACCTCAGTCTCCCAAGCCACTGGGATTACAGGGATGCACCACCATGTCCAGTTTGTATGTGTCTTTTGATTTATAAATATATGCATTTATTTTGGGTAAGTTCTTAGTAGTAGTATTGCTAGGCATAGGGTATATGTGTGTTAGTTTTAGTAGAAAATGCCAGTTTTCCAAAATGGCTTTATCAATTGACATTCTTCATCAGTTTATTCAAATTCTGTTGTGTCATCCTTGTCAACACTTGATATTGTCAGTCTCTTTCATTTCAGTTATTCTGATGGGGGTATTGTAATAGTATATTGTGGACTTATTTGCATTTTCTGACAACTAGTAAAGTTATACAACTTTTCATATGTTCATTGGCTATCTATATCTCCTCTTTTGTGAGGTGCCCATACAAGTGTTTTGCTCGTTTTCTATTGGTGGATCTTTCTAATTGATTTGTAGGAATTCTTTATATATTCTGGATAAAAATTTGTTGTCATGTATACAAACTGCAAATATCCTTCCATTCTGGGAGTTAGTTGCCTTTTCAGTGTTCCAGTGGTGTCTTTTGTTGAACAGAATTCTTAATCTTAATAGTCCAATTTACAGTTATTATTTTTTCTATTGCAGAAACATTCACCTACTCCAAAGTCACAAAGACTTTCTATGTTTTCCTTGTAAACACATTATTACTTAATGTTTCATATTTAGGTCTGTAAACCATGTAAAATAGATTTTTGTGCATATTGTGAGGTCAAGGTATACTTTTTTCATGTGAATATTCAGAGGATTCAGCAACAGTTATTGAAACACTATCCCTTTCCTATTACACTGCTGTGTCCTTTCTGTCAGGGATCAGGTGACTCTATTGAATACCAAATCACCTTAATTACCATATCTTATTCTTTTTTAAATACACTTATTTTATGTATTTATTTTTATGTGGTGCTGAGGATTGAACCCAGTGCCTCACACATGCTAGGCAAGTGCTCTACCACTGAGCTACGACCCCTGCCCCCATAGCTTATTCTTGAAATCCGTTATAGTAGATCCTCTATCTGTGGTTTTTATATTTATTTTATTGATTCATTTATTAATTTTCAGTCTTAGGGATTGAACCACTGAGCTGTATCCCCAGCTCTTTTTATTTTATTTTGAGATAAGGTTTTCCTAAATTGAGCAGGCTGGCCTCAAACTTGTGATCCTCCTGACTCAGGCTCTTGAGTTCCTGGGATTATAGAATGTGCCACCACTCCCTGCTATTTTAATTTTTTTTCTGTGATGTTGGGGGTCAAACCCAGGACTTTAGATATGCTAGGCAAGCACTCTACCATTAAGCTACATCCCCAACCCTGCATGTCCTACTTTCTAATCCATATTATGACTTTTTTTTCCCTCATTTTATTGCACCGACTGGAACTTCCCTTATGCTATTGAAAGGAAATGATGAACATCAGTGATTCTTGAGCCTGATCTCAAAAGGAGAAGGTTTTTTATATTTGTTTATTAAGTACCTTTACTGTATGGGTTTTTTTTTGGAGGGGGGGTGAGAATTAATTCATAATCTTTAAAATGTTTAACATTACATTTTACCAATTTTTGCATTCTGTAATTTTGTTGTAGCCACAACTGATCAGATCAAGGAAGTTTCCTTCCACTCTTAGTTCCTGAAAGTTTTTATCGCTTGTGAATATTGGCAAATTTTATCAAAGAGTTTTCTGCCTCTGTTGATGTGGCCATGGTTTTCTTTATTTGTTCTGTTAGCGTGGTGAATTTCTAACATTTGACCAATCTTACATTCCTGAAACAAACCCAAATTGGTGATAACAAATGTTCTTTTTCTATACCTCTGGATTTGGCTGGCTCATAGTTCATATAGGAGACTTGCATCTCTGTTCATGAATGAAATCACCCTCAACTTTTCCTTCTTGAAATTTCTTTGTCGGGTTTTGTTCTCAAGATTAAGCTGACCTCATTAAAGAGGTTGAGCAATGTTTCCTCTTTTTCATTCTCTGGAAGAGTTTGTATAAGCTCTTATTTTCTTTCTTCAATGTTTATAAGAATTCACTGAAGAAGCCTTCTGGGTCTAGAGTTATTTGCTTTGTCCCGCTGGGATCTCATTGTTATTTTAATTGGCAATGCTTATTTATGAGTGAGGTTGGGTAATTTCTTACAAGTTAAAAACAGTTACTTGAAGTTCTCCTTCTATGGACAAATGAGTCATGCCCCTGAGAGTATTTCTAGTGGACAGACAAATGAGTCATATCCCCGTGAATATTTTTAATGGACTCTTGCTCTCTGATAGTAAATATTTAAGTATTTAGCTGTTAAAGAAACTAGCCCCCGTCATATTATGCATTGAAATTTCCCAAGATTTTTGTTGCTCCTTTAAGAACTTTTTCCACATCAAAGAATTTAAAATTTTAAATAAAAATTTTTAATTGTTCCATGTTCAAATCAGTTCTTTTTCCTTTTATAGATACACCAGTATTTATTAGAGTTGTAATCTATAACCAATTTTGTTGCTTATTTTCTTTAATGAACAATTTATATAGTGCTTATCATGTTCTGTAAACTATGCTAGAAGCTATGTGACTATTAACACACTTAATCCTGAAATAGACTGATATGATAAGGAAGGCTCCAGGGACTCAGAAGGAATCAAAACCTGTGAAACTCCTTTGGGCCATAATGGCTCCTAAGTGAAATCTGTTCCACCCCTGTAAAATTCTGTTTTGTCCTAATGCATCCTTTTCCTCTTTTAAAAGCTTTTCTCTGCCAGAGATTTTTGAAAATGGAATTTTTTGAAACAATTAGATTTCTTCATCATTGTTTGAATAAAACTTCTTTTCTTACCAATTTGACTATGAATGTTTCTGAAGCAGAGAGTGTTGACTCTTGTTGCCCAGTAACAGTTTTGGTAAGCTCTTCCAGGAGCAAAATCCTGCCCTGGAAAGCTCAGGTCAGCTACGATTTCTGAGGAGAGGACTCAGCACTGAGATGCTTTATCAACTAGTCAAACTACAGTTGAAACAATGGGAACAACTATCCTGAGATATTTAAATCCTGGGAGATTTGTCCTTTTCCTTCCTGCTTCAACTACCTAAAAATTGCTTAAATGGTGAGGAAAATGAAGTTATTAAAAATGGCAAATGAGTTATTACAGGCTAGGGCCTTCTGTGAAACTGAGGCAGTGTGAAGGCCACCCCTTCACCCGAGGTTCTTGGGATCAGGTTAGAAAAATTTCAGACAGATCACTCAGATTTACAGGATTGCATTTGTTTGTTTGTTTACTGGTACTGGGGATTGAATTCAAGGGCACTTACCCTCTGAGCCACATTCCAGCACCCCCACCTTTTTATTTATTTATTTATTTTTAAGGCAGGGACTCACTAAATTGCTGAGGCTGGCTTTGAACTGGTGATCTCCTGCCTCAGTCTCTTGAGTCACTGGGATTATAGTCTTGTGCCATCAAACCCAACTCAGGAATGAGTTAGTAGCAGGGGGCACTCTCAATGAAGAAGTGGATCCTATCACATCTCTCTTGCCCTCCAGTTTTTTGGGTAGTCCCAGGAAGTTTCCAGAGTTCCATCCAAGTCCACCTCTTGACTTTTGACTGACAGCATAGGAATTGCATGGACCACTTCCAAGAGAGGATGGTGTGGTGTTCATTGAGTAGGAGTTTTTAAGGAAATTGAGTCTCCTTGTCTTGTTTCAATCTCCTTTCCCCTTGATGGGTTTGTTAGCAAGTTTCCCTATTTTTTTTTTTTCATTTATGAAAATCATATTACTGTTTATTTGCATTTACAAGTTATAATTTAAAATATTATAAATACCTTAACTTTTAAAAAATCCTTTCTTATTAGAGCTGGAATATTGAGTTTTTTTTTTTATTGTAAACAAATGGGATACATGTTGTTTCTCTGTTTGTACATGGCGTAAAGGCATACCATTTGTGTAATCATAAATTTACATAGGGTAATGTTATTTGATTCATTCTGTTATTTTTCCCTTCCCCCCCACCCCTCCCACCCCTCTTTTCCCTCTATACAGTCCTTCCTTCCTCCATTTCTGCCCCCCTCCCTAACCCCAACTCTAACCCTAACACTAACCCCTCCCACTCCCCATTATGTGTCATCATCCACTTATCAGCGAGATCATTCGTCCTTTGGTTTTTTGAGATTGGCTTATCTCACTTAGCATGATATTCTCCAATTTCATCCATTTGCCTACAAATGCCATAATTTTATCATTCTTTATGTCTGAGTAAGGGTTTCCCTATTTTTGCCTCAATTGCCTGCTCTCTTCATCAGTTTATTACCCTTCAAATAACCCTATCAAGCTTTCTTTGATGTTTGGCTATTACAGTGATGGAGGTTGTAACATAGTTTGGGAAATGAAGGTCCAGGTCACATGATATGTTGTGACATGATCTTGGAATAATATTTTTTTCTTAAATGGCTGTAACTATGGCTGGAGGAGGTTTTAACCTACCAACCCCCATCTACCAGGTACTTATCTATCAGATAAGGCTCCCTTTGGTTTTTAGTTGCCTTTCATTGTCCTTCCCTGCTCACCCATTCATGGCTGACTAGCTACCTACCAGGGTCATGTTGAAAGTCCCATCAGGGTGCATACTGAGGATTTTATCTACATTGATTGAGGCTTGGAACCATGAGTGGATCATTTTTCTGTGCCAGCTTTCTGCTCTCTGGGCTTGAATAGCCATAAAACTTAAGAAGAACTTAAGTGAAACAACTTGTTTGAAGCTCAAGTGTTCAGTCCTCGATCTGCATGGGGAGGGAGTGGGTAACAAAGTGAGATGTGGGCTGGCTGAGAAATAAAATCTATGAAAGTAGTATATTAAGAAATAAATACAGAGATCCAAGATGGCGGACTAGAGGGAGGCTGCGTTCCTTGTCGCTCCGTAACTCCGTAACTCCGGCTTCAAGCAGAGGATATCTGTTTCTTGGTGAGGCAGTTTTTGCTGCTTATCGATCGCCTGCTGTTTACCCCATTTAATGGTGAGGAAAATGAAGTTATTAAAAATGGCAAATGAGTTATTTGTGAGCATTTGTCTGCTGTGATCACCTGCAGTCTGCCAGCATATCGATGCCTTCTTTGAGTGCAGATTGCTCACTGTCAGGCTCCTATCATCCGCCATTTGCCTGCCTCTCGCCTGTCCATCGCCTGCCTTACACCTATCCATCACCCAACGCATGAGGTTCACCTCTCTATCATTTGACAACAGTCAGCAAACTGATCGTCGACCACCAGTGGAGCACCAGCTGCCTGCTGTTGACTGAAAGTTCACTGTTACAGTACCTGCAGGTTTGATTACACGTGGCTGCTGCCATTTTGAGAAAACAGCCAGGCCCTGTAGGACCCCTGGTCAGACTGACTGAGTCCAATCTCCAGGATCCCTCAGCCCGACCGATCATTCCCTGCCTCTGGGGCCCTCACATCGATTGACTGCTCCCTGCCGCCAGGACCCCCAGACCAACTGACTGCGCCCTATCACTGGGACCCCAGACCGACTGATTGCAACTGGCCTCCAGGATCCCACAACCACACCAAACACACCCGACCTCCAGGACCCCTGCCTGACCAACTGCATCCCGCCTGCAGGACCTCCTGCTGACCATGTCCACACCCTGAGCTGCAGCTCCCCATTTGCCAACACATTTCAAAGCCAGAGCAGCCATCTTGGATAATCCTGGAAGCTGTAGCTCCAATCGTTAGGTAGTTTCCAGAGTTCCATCCAAGTCCACCTCTTGGGCAAAACCCATCCTGAGACACCTGCTGGAGGCTTGAAGCTCATTGTCAGGTACCTCTCATGCATCAGGCTACTGAACTCTGGGAGGTTTCATTACTATATGACTGTTATACTGTGGATTTTCTTTTTTCTCCTTATTGAAAAAATTTAAGTTTTTATTTCTTTACTTTTCTTGCTCTCTTTTCCTTTTGTTTACCTGTTCCTTCAGAGTCTCTTTCTCCCTTTTTTGCATGCTAACATCCAATTTCTTTTTTTTTATTAACTAATCTTACCCAAATAAACTTAAAGTTATTGCTAACGTGAAAAATAGCTAGCCACAATTCTTTCATATTTTAATTTTTTTTAGTTAAAAAAACTGGATTTCAGGTTACCCTAAGTTTAATATGAGCTGTGATTTGTCTTTTGTCTTAAAGAAGTATTACTAATGATTTTTAAAAATTAGAAAACTGACTGTTAAAAAAAAAGAAAAAGAAAAAGAAAACTGACTCTTACATGCCAAAGAGTACATTTTTTACAAGTTAAATCTGTATATGAAAATTTAATCAGTATAAAGTGGGGAATCATTTGCATTTAGACTATGGCATCTCTTCTTCAGTATGCTTATGGTAAAAGCATTTAATACATTCGAATTGCTTAAGCTCTTATGAATACTTTTTTTATTTTTAAATTTCAGTAATGTATGTGAACGATTTTGGATGTTTAATATTAACTTATTAAATTGGGGATAATTTTTCTACTTCTAGAACAACTCTTTCTAACTCAGAGTATAGATCCTAAAGCTGCTAATAGGTTGGATAGTTTGGTAAAATATAGCTACACAAGTACTCTGCATAAAAATTTAGGAAAGAATATTTTCTTTTATTTGCATTTTTCTGGGAGTAGTTTAAACTATGATTTTACTTTGGCTGTGAAGGCATTAGCAGATTGAGGTATTTACAGGAATCAATGTAGAACTGCCAGAATATACACAAGAAATATTATTTTCATCGTTGTACATATTTCTGGGTTCCTCTCTATTTCTTGGAACTAATTCATGGTTTAGAAAATTGAGAACTTTGTTCTGAATCCTAGAATATTTATTCGACTTGTACAGAGTAAGTTGAGACTTTCTCTTTCTCAGAAAGTTGATTTTTGCCCTTTGAGGAGAGATGGAAAAGTTTTGAAACTGCTAAACACACTACAGAAGTAACAAGACCAGCCATCTTCTCCAAGCTGTTTTGTTACTCTGTTTTCCTTTGGTTTTCAGGTTCAAGTGAGAGTTGGAAGATTGTAGTATGATCAGTCCCTAAATTGTAGAGGTGTTCTATTCCATGTGTAATTTCTCAGTCATTGATTTAGGAATAATTTTTATCTGAGTGTTTAATTATTGAGTTTCCAAGTTATAAAGACAAAAAATCTTTAATAATACTGTTTTAGTAGAAATATGTATTTCAAGAACACCTGGAAATGTAGGAATCCTTCCCCCACAACTAAGAGAAAACCATTTATGCAGTAGTATGATTAGCCATGCACCTCCAACACCAATCTGGCTCTTGGAGAGTATTTGCAAAACTGGACAATATTCTTTGAGCACAAGTATTATTTCAAGTAATGTTTCAGGCATTAGGAATAAATTAGCAAAGCAAGCAAACATCCTGGCCCTTGTGAAGCTAATTGTCTAGTATTTACATGAATATTGATGAATGAGACATTCTTTGTACATATTGATCTAAGGTAATCTACAAGCACTAAATAAATAAAGCTTGAGTTCTGAAATGAACTAAGTGAACTCCAAAATGGAGCTACCCAAATATTCTAGTGTTTTATAAAGAAAATTTTAAAAAGGATCAAAACTTCCATGCTTTTACATCTCCCAGGAAAATAAAATGGTGTGGCTCCAATACTAAAGATTTTTGGGGAAAAAAAAAAATCACTAGACTTGGTCTTGTGATATATTCTTTTTAGGATGCAAAACCTACTCCCCTCAAATCCTTGGATTATGGGAAGAGAACTAGCTGGGCTTCCTTTTGTTTAGGTTCTGATAATTGGTGTTTATTCATAGAACCATTTGCACAGTGGGATTGGGTAAGAAGACACTATGAATACAGAAATTCATGTTTCAGGCATTATAAAACTAGTGTGCAAGAAGTAAAATGATGATTATTGATTCAATACACTCTTACTGGTAACAACTTGTTATTCTATTAGCATTTTTCAGCTGATATATACTCTATTTTCCCTTGTTTTTGAAGATATTCGTACCATGCAGTTTTACTTGGTAAAAATTTCTTTTGATTACCACTCTCACCCTTTCTATTATCTAGAACTTCTGTATATTCTTTTCTTATCCCATTAACAGCCACATTCTACATCCCTCTGCATCCTCTTTGTCCTCCATTTGAAACTGCAAACCTTATTGCAAATTTGTTTGTTTTACTGAAGATAATATTTGAACTCATTCTGTTTATTATGACAATGTTGTTATTGTCCTCATAGGGGCTATTTGGTCTAGTATTGCATAGTGTCTGAATTGGGCACTGCTAATATTGATCTCCCCTTAAAGAAAGGGTTTTGGAAACCTATAGGGCCTCTAGAAGCCTATAGGAGGAAATCTGTAATACCCCAGATCTGCACTGCTAGAGGGGAAGATACATGAACAACATGAAAAAACAAGGGAAGAAAATGATCCAAACAAATCTAGATTCTATATTAATAGAATCCAATGACAGTATGTTAGAAGAAATGTCAGAAAAGGACTTCAGATTATACATGATTAAGATGATTTGCGAAGCAAAGGATGAGATAAGAGAGCAAATGCAGACAATGAATGATAATACCAATAAGCTGACAGAGCAACTGCAGGAAGCAAAAGATCATTTCAACAAAGAGATACAGATTCTCAAAAAAAAAAAAAAAAAAAAAAAAACACGGAAATCCTTGAAATGAAGGAAACAATAAACCAAATAAAAAACTCAATGGAAAGCATCACCAAAAGACTAGACCACTTGGAAGACGAACCTCAGACAATGAAGACAAAATATTTAATCTTGAAAATAAAGTTGCCCAAACAGAGAAGATGGTAAGAAATCATGAACAGAATCTCCAAGAACTATGGGACATCATGAAAAGACCAAATTTAAGAATTATTGGGATTGAGGAAGGCATAGAGTTACAAACCAAAGGAATGAACAACCTTTTCAATGAAATAATATCAGAAAATTTCTCAAGCCTGAAGAATGAAATGGAAAATCAAATACAAGAGGCTTGTGCTGGTGATGTAGCCCATCACGTAGAGTGCCTGACTCACATGCTGGAGGCCTGGGTTCGAGTCCCCAGCACTGTGGGATTGTGGAAATAACAAATACAAGAGGCTTACAGAACACCAAATGCACAAAATCACAACAGGTCCACACCAAGGCACATTATAATGAAAATGCCTAACATTCAAAATAAAGATAGGATTTTGAAGGTCGCGAGAGAAAAGCATCAGATTACATATAGGGGGAGACCAATGCAGATAGCAGCCGACTTCTC